>NW_027187334.1:225370-339788 GCF_028583685.1 Petaurus breviceps papuanus | reverse complement strand
AGAGAGAGAGAGAGAGAGAGAGAGAGAGAGAGAGAGAGAGAGAGAGATCTTAGCCAATAAGCTTTCTTCCTTGAACTTTGATTCCTCCACCTTTACAGTGAGGGTAAACAGCAATTACTATCCCAAAGTTTGCCATCCCCTCACACCGCCGTCCCCATCTACCCCATGTTGGCCTCAGATTACCGTTGCAGACACTGATGTGGCACTAGCTCAGTCAGACTCCACTTGTCTCTGCTCCGAAGACCTACAGCAATTGAAGGGGGACCAGTAGTCAATAAAGTCAACTGTTTACTTTCATTGCTCTGCAATACAAGCTATCAAAGTAGCCCGAAGATTTGTTCAGGGTGTTAATATTAAAAGCCAAGGTCATAGTAAGACACTGAAAATAAGCACTTCTTAGTCCACTTTCTGCCTCAGCACTCAGTTTTATTTGTTTTCTCTATACATACACATGCCCATACATAAATAAATATAAATAGAGAGACACATTGCCTCTGAGACCCAAGTCTTCATACTTCACAAGACACCAACATTAGTCAGCCATGGGTAATTCAGTGTTGAACAAATACATAATCCTCTTCCCAGACTTGAAATTATTACTCCGCGATTTGATAATGCAGTTGTCTCACGTCCTTTTGGCCCCTGCTATATCTCCTGAAAATCTTAACAAAAGGTCTTGTTAGTGTCTGTTGCAGTGGTTTGCCTTCCTTAATGAGGATGCTTGGCAATTACAAATTGAACTAAGTCCAGTCGTTTATTTTGCACAGATTCTGTCTAGCCAGTGCCAGTAATGACTTCCTTGTATCTGACCTTGGTTAGAGGTTAACCAACATGCCGGAGATGAAAGCCTCTGCATCCCGTTACTGGGATACGACATCTGAGAAGCCACGTAGCACTTTGGAGATGACCTTTCTGTATCAATAATCTCCATTTCAGCCAGAAGTTCAGATTTTTAAACTGAGCAAAATAAATGACAACCCTGCTTCAGTAATGAGAGCCTCGTTTCCACACAGGTCTTAAAGTCACTCGGCTATCCCTGTTACACAGCATGTCCAAGGAATGTGTTTCTAATCTTCAGCATGGTAGGCTAAAATGTACTTTACCTTTTCAAAGAAGGAAATGCAGCCTGCTTTATTTCATCAGAATATCTTGTATCTTCACACATGCCCTTTATTTAATTTGTTCACTTTCCTTAGTCTGTACCCAAGACCCTGACTAAGAACTGGAAACTGCTTAAATCTACTACGTTGTTTTCAGTTGAGGTAGTGGCCAAATGGCCCCTCGATTTCTAAGCCCTAATGGCAAGATGGCCATGTAGAAGCCAGCCAAATAAAGACCATTTCTTTGGAGTGGGCAGACATCAGTTCTGTTCATCCTGCCAAAGCAATTGGCCAATGGCAGAGGTGAGTCCCTGGTGGTCTGCCCAGGCAGCTCATTTCCCACACATCGGTACAGATGGATCACTTAGCCATCTGGATTCACCAATATAGCCATGTCCCGGGAGGTTGCTGGGTCACCTGTGGATTGGGCCGTGACTCAAGGAGAGGCTGCCTAGGACTCTTTGGTCTGTCCCAATCCATTTTGCTAAGGGTACTTGTTCTCATACCAACATGCAAAATAGCTTGCAATGAAATGCAAATTGTCTCAGTGATGGAGAGCATAACTGGTCCTGGCAGAGTTTAATAAGGCCCACAATTTTCCAACTCTTTAATGGTGATTATCAGACTCTGCTGCACTAGTCGTGACGAATTGTAGATGCCTAAAGCTCTCCAAAGTACTTGTTGGAGAATGGTTACTCATCTTCCCTCCTGATTTCCCCTCTGTCCAGAGTACCTCTCCTGCATAATCTGTGCTCCTCAGTATCTCCTGCTTTGTAATTATGAAACTGTTGATGAAAATTTCCCTTTCAGATAAGGAATTTGTTATATTCTCACCAAAGAACCATGCAGACAAAGGATTCTTTCTCTAAATCCCTAGGAATAAATCAAAATGAGACGCTCGCAACTTTTAACATAAACCTAGGAGAATCTGTCCATATACTAATCCAAAAAAATTGATTTTTTTTTCTGACCCAGGCCCTGCTGTCAGATTTACCTCCTGAATTAGAAGAGCTGGATTTCCATCACGCCTCGCCAGAGCCTGATGATACCTCATTCAGTTTGTCTTCTTTATCAGAGAAAAATGCCTCCGACAGTTTGTGATTCGGGGAGGGGGTGGGGGAGGGGGGGCAATCTATGCCGCAGCCTTTGGGCTGCCTAACAGGTGTGCATTTCAAGATAACTGCATTTTGTTGCCTGATACCCTTCAGTTGGAAAAACAAATTGAGGGAAGCAGACAGATTCTGTGAAGGATGGACATGATAGAATGGCTGCAATTTAGAGTGAAAAGAAATATGGGATTTCAAAGTTTAGTGTTTGGGGTTTGGGGGGTTTTTGTAAACTGAGGAAGCTCTATGGGGAAAGCTTTATTTAATTTTTAGCAGTACAGCCATGAAATACTTAAATGTCTAATTTTGGACAGATTTTGTTTTTTCTTTTGTTTTGTAGAAGAGTCTTATTTTGAACAGTAGCTTTGAGCAGGGAACCAAGAATGCAAAAAATACAAAATAAAGGTATTTCAACACTACCTGTCAAGATGATGAAACTTGGCTAGCCTGGTTTTTGTGGCCTCCCTCCCTCTCTCTCCTCTCCTTGTAATCCACACACACTTGTACTCAGGAAAGCAGGCTTAGAATTGAACATGGACATGAAAAACCCATTTGAGCCTGGATAAGCGTGGGGAATTATTCTTGGACCCCTGTGAAAATTTCATTTAAGTCAGAGATCGAACTAGACAAGTGCTTCCTAGTATGTAATTAAGTCGTGTAAATTGCTGCTGTCCTTCCATCCTCTTACCAAAATGTCTGGGGTGGGGCAGGGGGAAGACTGTGGAAGTTTAATTCAATAACTTGAAGTCCAATAAATTATTATTTTAAGTTCAGAAACAAAAGTATAACTGTTGTAAAATAATTAGACTCTTAATGGGAATTCTTGATCTCTGCAAATGGCAAATATCAGTAGGATTCACACTGTACTGGTGAATTTTTGGAATTGGGCAAGATGAAGTGTTGCCTGAATATCCCACCCTCATCACTGCCTTCATAATGTGTTTCAATTCATTATATTTCTTAAAACAGGAAAAGTCAAGGTAAGCTCCTGCAATTTTTGTATCTAGTTCCTCCGAGAGTCCACAGGCTCTCCATGTAGAATGTGTACAGTGCCATCAGCCAAGGATGCCTGCCATCCTCCAAAACTGCCCCACTCTTGTTAATCAGGAGCCTTGGAATTTCCTGGATGCCATTTACTGAGCATTCAGGCCAGTTGGGCATGTTACCCAATTGTTCTATTAGCAGGCACCAGATGGCAACTCACTGTCAAAAAGACTTGGCTTCCTGAGCACCAGATGGCATTACCTAGACCTGATACAGGTAAATGCCAACTTGTCCCCAAGCACACAGTGCTTTGTGACTTGGCATTGTGGAATTGAGTTACATGGTTAAATACAGGAAGGATCAATGTGATAGGTGGATGCCTTGGTCATTTCAAAAATCAAATTCTCCTTCTAAGCATTCATGCATGTTGTCATCAAAAGCAGGTTTGGCCCCTTCAGATTTACAGATATCTCCTTCTGACTCCACAGAAGGAGTTGTGAAATTTATTCAACTCCAGAATGTCCATATATTTGTATGTACATGTATGTGTGAATTCATCAATTCATGTGATTTTGTCCATGTAGAGAACTCCCCTTCTGAGAAATCTCTCCACTGACACATATAGCCAATGTAGGACTTCAGCTAGTCCCAAGAAGTAGCTTGAGGCAAATAGGGCCTTCGAGAAACCAGGCTCATGTCCACATCATGAGGAGACAGCAGAGGAAGAATTTGAGGAACTGTGTACAGACTGGGTCCTAGGAGTCCACACACATGTACCACATACATGTACACACAGCATTAGGTTCTCCCTGTGCCGCCCCAGCCTCCCCACAATCCAAATTCTATCTGTAGACATGAATATGAGTGAGGCCACAGAATCTCAATATTGGGATGAACTTGATCATTTCACATTGATTTCTACGTAGGATATAACACCCATGATATAAAGCAGACATAAGGAGCTGGCTTCATGTGATATCCCTAGGAAAGGAGATCCCAAATCAGCCAGTTGTCTAAGGGCTTATCTCTTTTCCAGTCAGTGAGTTTGCCTTTGGTATCAGAGAATGAATCCATGAGCTCATCTATCTGGGTCTCCCTCTAATGGTGTGTCCATTGCTGTCCATCCAGGCTTCTCCTGCTGTGTTTGTCCGTGTCTTCCCATAAATCCTCTGTGGTGGTCCCCCCATTCAGTGACCTGGAACCCATCCTCAAGCTCCTTTGACATTTATCAAGTACCAGTAGCCTCTAGGGTTTTTGCTAGACTTTAATCTCATCTAACTGGCCCACCACTCTTTTCAATCCTGTGTTTCCAGGAGGCTTTGGCCCAGTGTAGAAGCAACCCTGACTTATTCAAGACTCTTTCAGTGGACAAGCTTTCAGTTCAGGCCCAGTGACAGAGGACATGGACTGTCTCAGGACCAGCTACCTTATAAACCCTAACCCTATAGAAGTCCACCACCAGCAGGCCGGCCAGCAGGTGACAAATCCTTTGACCACAGCGACCTATGAAGTGAAGAATTCTTCTTACGTATTATTTTAACTTAAGCCCTTTTCTTCTTCTTTTCTTCTCACTGTAAATGAAGACTGGTTGATTAGCTTTTCTGTAATAACCTTTTGCATGCTTGGACCATAATTGTCACTCCTCAGCCTCTTCTTCTCTAGGCTAAATAATCAATCAGTCAACAGATATTTATTGAGCGTTTGCTCTTTGCGAGACCCCATGCTCTGTGCTGCATCCTAATTTCCCAAGACTGCCAAGAATCCTTTCTTGTTAACTGTTTCAGTGGTGTTCATAAAAGTGATTCCCTCTGAAACAGAACTGATTAAGCGTTAAGGAGTCTCCTGGGGGTGATTCCTAGATGGAAGTGTAGGGTACAGTTTTGAGGGGGATCTGAGAGGACTCCTAAGGCCCAGTCTACATTAACGTTTGGTCAGAGTGGAGCCTACATCAGTTCTTTCTGGCTCCTGAAGACATGGTGCCCTGGCACGCTGGTATTTGCACCATTCAGAATAACTTCACTAACCACCGGTGGAATTAAGATGCTTCTAAATTGGGACATGGTCCGTCTATAGCCGGAAACAGCAACACTACACTGCTGTTTCTGGGCAGGAAGAAGGGTTAGGGTTGGCAGATTGTAATTATGCACACTGGAATTGGAAGAGGATGCCAAGGTCAAGTATTCTATTAATAAACTATGAGGCCAAAAAGGATGGGCTCCCAGGAGGCATTGCAGTAGAGGGGAAAGAACACTGGGTTGGGAGCTGTGTGCCCATAGGCAAGTCTCTTCCTTTCTGGGCCTCAGTTTCCTCATCTGTAAAATGAAAGCATTGCCTAGATGACCTCCAAGGTGCCTTCCAGTTCTAATATGCTGTGACTGATTTGACTGAGTTTGGAGCAAGGAAAAATTCATGGCTTAAATGGTACTATAGGGAGTTTTCTTACTTGAAATTTCACTGCTAGAAAAGACAGTTTTTCTTCTGTAATATGCTGTCACTGTTATACTGTTGCTGTGTTATCTTTGCACCTCAGGTTTGAGAGATGGGAGGGACTTTGTCTAAGCCTCTCACTTTTTTGAGGAGGAAATTGAGGCTCAGAGAAAGGAAAATAGCACTCCCCGCATCATATAGTGAGTTAGTAATAGGGTAAGGACTAGGAACTCAGGTCTCTGACTTCCCTGTCCAGCCCTTTGCCTACTGCAGGCCATTTTGGGGGAGGCAGTTGGAGTTACATGACTTGCCCAGGATCACACAGCTATTAAGTTTCTGAAGCTAAATTTGAACTCAGGTCCTCCTGACTCAAGGGCCAGTGCTCTATTCACTGTACCACCCAGTTGCCCCCAGAGAAAGGATCATTGCCACTTCTCAGGAGGGCCAAAGCCAACATGAGAGCTGCTTCTCCACTTTGATGTCTGCCATGAGCTCAGGGCCCCCATGGGTGCCTTTGTCATTTCAGTCAAGTCACCATTGAGCAGCCATGAGGAAGTGAGAAACCACTCCCTGGGGGCCAGGCAAATGATTGCACACACCAAGAAAGGCAAGAAGTAAATGGACCTCCCCAAGAAAGCTAGCCATGACTTGTGGTAGGCTCAGCTCTCAGCAGAACCATTTTGGTTGTTGGCACTTAATGGAAATTTTGGACATTGTTGGAGAAGGATTGGTAGGGGCCAATGAGACTTTGCTCCACCCGTTCTGTATGCTTTACTGGTAGGATTCTGCAAGGCAGCTAAACAGTATTATCCTAAGGACCCTCATATTAAGGAATCACTTTAGAGATCTGGGTGGAGAGTAGCAGGGTAGGGTGTGTGATGGGGAGGCGGGTCATTGTATTTGAAAGTCTCCTGCTCCTAGCTTGGCCTTGTAGATCTTTGGGATTCATTCCACTTCCATTGAGCGGTCTCTTCCTCTTTCCAGCTGGATGTCCTATGTTCACATTTAGGGAACATGCTCAGAGCACTAACCCGTCAGTGCTGGGACAGTTGACTTATGGGAATATCTCTTTTTCTGCTAGATCAGATTGTTATTTTGAGCCTAAGGCTGTGCAATAAGGTGTCTTGTAGCTATAGGTCTGGTAGGTTTGGATCTATTGATGCCACCTTGTGGTGCTGTCACCCAAATGTTCATTACCACGTTACAGATGAATTGCAGAATGTCCAAAGCATGGGTCAAAAGACATTACTATGTTTGCAATTGGTATCATCCTTGGCAGATAGCACTGTACCACCCACATCCCAGGACAATGCTATGGGATGCTATAATGAAAGCCCCTACCAACTTGCGCGCTAAGAGCTAACATCCCTTTGTCTGAAATATACCAAATTTAAGAGCAGATTTGTTAGAGGGGATATTTCAAAACTTCTTGGCCATATGAAGGTTCTATTTGGCATTAACTTGTTGAGTTAATGATTCCTCTTGCAATCTTGCATCCCGGGTCATGCTTACTACCTCTGGAACACTACCATTTAAAGCCACATCAGACTGTAATGTGAACTTTTGTAGGGTTTTTATTTAAACTTTTATAGGCAATAAACGATTTCCAACAAATACACATCTATTTCTTCCTTTGCTCATTTTCGAAGCTTGTGTGTTTCATGCAAGTCTTATTTTCTTTCTCAGTAGCTTTTTCCTCCCCAAATAAGTTGCTCATAAAAAGGGAAATAAGGCAGGGGCTGGTGATGGATTGAGAGTGGGGTGGGGGGGAGAAGTGGAAAACCCAGAACATTCGATTTGCGACTTGGTTGACTTCCAAACAGAGATGTGTGTGTTTGTCTTAATAGACTTGAGCAGAGAACTGTTCCAGTACCAAGGAAATAAAAGGAATATTCCCTAATAGACAACAGACTCTTGTTCGAGATAGAATATGCAAATAGGAAATCCACCATGTGCAATGCAGCAGTGTGAACAAAGACAAGTGTTTTTCTCAAACACTGTTTGTTGTCCTCCTCCAAGCACCCAAATCCTCCTGCCTCCTTCTGCCGCCAGTTGTGTGTGCTTTCAAATCAGAGGAAACACATCCCTTCCTTGTCAAAAACATCATGGCAATTACAAATGCCCACACTACTGAGGGAGGAAAGAAGCATTTAATAAGCACCTACTACGTGCTGGCACCATGCTAAATGCTTTACACATATCTCATTTGATCCTCACAACAACTGAGGGGGGAAGAAAGGTATTAAGTGTTATTATTATCTCCATTTTACAGTTGAGGAAACTGAGGCAGACATTTTCCCCTCTTAGCTAACAGGAGGTTGTCAAGAATATTACCAGAAGTGGAAATGTGTGTGCACAGGTTCCACTCACTATACTGCCTATTTCCTCATGCATAAGTGAAAGGTTTGAACCCACTGATCTCAAAGGTCCTTTTGACTTCCGAAATGCTATGATTCTTTTTCTCATATCTCTGGAAACATTTTGCTTTAGAAGGCAATGCAAAGAGAATGTTTTCAAAGCAATTGATAGCAGAGCAAGTTGACTCAGATTGGAAGTTTGGGAGTAGATTGGAGCCCCCAATATGTAATCCAGGTACAACATAGCATGCTGCCTGGGGTAGCAAAGGCATTTTAGCTCATTGGATATATTCCCACTTGAGAAAAAGACAGACCTGCGCATGTATCCATGATGTTACCAATTGATGTCTTTGCTGAGGAGGCTAGAAAACTCAGGAATAAATCTTGCATTAAAGAAATATCTGGGCAGGGGGGTTGTTTTGTTTTGTTTTCCGATAAAGTTCCCTATATGGGTGGCTTTCGGTTTACGTGAAGGGTTCAGAATAATGTGGCTTGGAAACCCATGACACTTTTGTTCCATTCTTAGAGCACCATACCATGTTTGGCACATGCCTTGGTAAGCTATGGAACTCAATCAACAAACATTCCTTAGTTGACTTACTATGTGTCAGGCACTATACAAAGTTCTGGGGATAAAAGAGAAAAGGAAAAAAAATAGACCCTTCCCTCAGAGAGCTTACATCCTAGCAGAGGAGATAACTTATACATGATGTAAGTATGAAATATTTACAAAGTAGATACAAGATGACTTTGGAAGGGGGCATTGGATAGGTCTCCTATAGAAGGTAGTGCTTGACCAAAGTCCTAAGGGAAGTCTGAGAGTCTAAGAGGCAGAGATCCATGAATTCATGGCTTCAGGGGAGGCTTCTGTAAATGTAAATCAGTCTCTGAATCTAAATACATTCGTGTTTTGGGACAGACCTGTTCAATGAAGGGAACTCCGTGTGGAAACTCCAACCATGATGCAAATGGGTAATTGTCTAATTTATAGTCCAGGAGTGGGAAACCTGCAGCCTTGAGGCTACATATGGCCTTCTAGATTCTTAAGTGTAGATTTTACAGAACAAATCCAGTCAGATTTCAGTTAAAAGGCTGCACTTAAGGATCTAGAAGGCCACATGTGACCTCAAGGCCACAGGTCCCCCATACCTGGTACGAGAGCATTGTCCGGCCTGCTGTAAGATTAAGCAACTTGCCCATGGCCATGCAATATCTTGCTAAGACTCAGTACTTCTTGACTCCAAGGGCACTACTCCAGGTTGCCTCCTACCCTGTCATTGATGACTCAGAAAGTCATAGTGATGTCTATGGCCAACCCTGGGAGGAGCCTCTCTGAACTTAGCCAAGCTAGCTGGGCCCAGGAAGAGCTGGCTCTTGCAGGTTTTGTAAATTGTGTTAATATTGAATTTATCCTGTGAAAGCATGATTGATATCAAGCTTTCACTTTCCTCATATATTCAAATGAATCCATCATCTCATTGATTTAGGAGTTCCTTTCAATTATAAAGATGGCACCCGGTCCTTGCTTGCCCAGCCAGTCTGACTCTTGTCCATACTCTGCCCAGAGTTTGCCACAATATCATTTAACCATTGGATTCACACAATATCATTTAGATAATGTAATATTATGTGTAGCAAGATCTTTTTTTAAGGACCCCTTGTAATGTAATGCCAAGGAAAGGCAACTTCCCAAGGTTCAAAATACCAGCATAGGTGCTCTCCATTTTATTCAGTGACAAATTAAGAACAGAGAAGATCAAAATATGACATCATTCAAAATACAGCATTTACTAAGCGCGATTAAACTCCAAGTATTAACCCCACCCCAGGACCTTACATTCATTCAATCAATTACAAAGTCCCTGTTCTAAATACTACTCCACCCCTAGGCTGTACCTTCATTTAGTCCATCACAAAGCCCCTCTTCTCAAATGGAGATTAGTTTCCAATCATAAGTAAAGTACAATCATTTGTTCAATCATAGAACACAAAAAGGTCAAAAGTTCCCCACCCCTGGATCACAATTGAATCTACCCCAGAGTTACATCAAGTTTAAGCACAGCACTTAATACCCAACTGGAGGTCTTTTCTTCATCTTGACATGAGGCAAGTTCTCAGCAATCTTTGTTCCTGAGGAGACAAAGCTTAGCAAGGCCACAAGATACATTGCCAGTCTCTTCATTAATTCATCCTCTGTCAGCAGAACAGTCCTAGGACCCCTGAAAACATTAGCAAAACCCTCTCCCAGGATTTCTGTAAACATACAACAAGAAAATCCTTCTTCAGGGCTTCTGAACCAACAGCAAGGTTCCAAGACTTCTGCAACAACAGCACTGTCCTTCACCAGTGGACAGAATTTACTCTCTGTCTGCAGGACAGTCTCAGTAGCTCTGAACCAACAGAAAGGTTCCCAGACCCCTGCAGCAACAGAACTGTCTTTCACCAGTGGACAAATCTGGCAAAACAACATCAAAACAGACAGACAAAGTACCAGCAAAACAGCCATGTCTCCTCAGTCCTTGGCAGCTCCGGGGGCAGGTCTCAAAAGTCCAGGGCAACTCAAAGTGGCCCCCAGCAATCCTCTCAGTCTCTCTCTGCCTCCACAAGTGCCACCTCCAAAAAGTTCCTCCACCTCTCTCCTGTGTCTCCCCAAATCCATGTCACCAGCTCCTCCCAGTTCAGGACTCTCTTCTCACGTCAACAAGTCCATCCCACAGGTGGGATTAACAAGCTCTGGGTTTTAACACAATCAAACCAAAAACCAAGCCAATACAGGGGGATCCTTATATTCCATCAATTTGAAAACCAAGCCAATACAGGGGGATCTCTACATTCATCACTATCACACCCCTCTCCAGTCTATCCTGCACTCAGCTGTTGAAGTGATCTTAAAGCACAGATCTGACCATATCACCCCTCACACACACACCAATCCTTGCTCATTAAACTCCAATGGCTCCCTATTTCCTCCAAGATCATATACAAAATCCTCTGTTTGGCCTTCAAAGCTCTTCATAATCTTTCCCCTTGCTACCTTTCCAGTCTTTCTATACCTTCTCCCTTCCATGTATCCCATGAGCCAGTGACACATGATACTCTGTATCCCAAATCCATACCTTTTCACTGCCTGTTCCACATGCCTGAAATGCTCTCCCTCCTCGGAGAGAGCTGGATGGTGGGTGCAATGTATAGAGACCTGGGCCCAGAGTCAGGAAAACCTTAGTTTAAGTACAGCTTTAGACACCACTTACTTACTAGCCATGTGACCCTGGACCAGTAATGTCACCTCTCTCAGTCTCCATTTCCTCAACTTTGGGGGAGTTCAGTTGTTTGTCAGTCATAACCAATTCTTCATGACTCAATTTTGGGTTTCCTTGGTAAAGATACTGGAGTGGTTTGCCATTTCCTTCTCTAGTTCATTTTACAGATGAGGAAACAGAGGCAAACAGGGTAAAATGACTTGCCCAGGGTCACACAGCTAGGAGGTGTCTGTGGCCAGATTTGAACTGAGGAAGATGAGTCTTCATGACTCCAGTTCCAGCACTGTAATCAGCACTTACCTAGCTGCCCTTCCTCAACTTTAAAACAGGCATTGTAAGAGCACCTATTTCCCAGGGTTGTTGTGAGGATCAAATGAGACAATTTTTGTAAAACACTCAGCACAGTGCCCGACTCATAGTTGGCACTTAATAAGTGCTTGTTTCCTTCTTTCTCTTCTTCTTTCCATCCTTCTTTCCTTCCTTCCATCCTTATTTCCTTCCTTCCTTGTATCCTACTTTCATTCCTTCCTTTTCCTTCTTTCTATCCTTCTTTCCTTCCTTCCTTCTATCCTACTTTCCTTCCTTCCTTCTTTTCCTTCTTTCTATCCTTCCTTCCTTCTTTTCTTTCTTTCTATCCTTCCTTCCTTCCTTCCTTCCTTCCTTCCTTCCTTCCTTCCTTCCTTCCTTCCTTCCTTCCTTCCTTCCTTCCTTCCTTCCTTCCTTCCTTCCTTCCTTCTCTCCTTCTCCCCTTTTCCTGGCTTCCCTAGATTCTTTCAAGTGTCAGCAAAAATCCCACCTGTCAGAAGTCTCAATGCCAGAGCCTTCCCTCTGATTATCTCCAGTCTATATATTTTGGACACAGTTGTTTTCATGTTTTATCTCCCACTAGACTGTGAGATCGTCAAGGGCAGAGGCTGTCTTTTGCTTTTTTTTTTTGGAATGTAGTGGTTGTTTGATAAATGTTTGTTGACACCTTCATGATCCAGTGTGCCTTCCACCATCCAGCCCTAGCTCAATTATAGAAGATTCACTTCTTTGGGTTAATTTGCTTTAAAATAGAAATATCCTCCAAAGGCTTAAAGCTAGGGCATAAGGGGGTTCAATGCCATCCATACCTTCATATTAATTGATCTAAGCAGCTGATTCCCACAATTAGCTAAAGACCTGTATACTAAAGTAGTGGGATATTTCCTGGGGATCAGGTCATGGAAAGAGTGGGAGAGGTAAGTCTCAAGTATTTCTGGGGAGGTCAGACCAGGATGGAGGAGAGAAGCCTGGGGGTTCCCAGTTAGGAGACAACTCCTTACAAAGATGATTCCACTAGGAGAATAGCCCAGTGCAGCAACCTTTCAGCAGTGGCTTTGCCTGTACCTGCACACAATGTCCTCATCTCACCCTAACCCTGACATGTAGGAAGAGGAGGGATGGCTGGCCACAGCTTACAGATGAGGATACTAAAGTTATGGGAAGAAAAGGGTCTTTCCTGTGTTGACTCTACCACGAAATGCAACAGCCAAGATGGGAACTTTGGTTTACTGTCCTTTCCATAGTACCATGGTCCTGAGAGCAGCAAATCAGCCTTTTCCCCATTGGTCCTCTCATGGGTTCAGGGTTAATCTGCCTTCATGTGTACCAGATAGTGGCTTGGACCCTAGGCAAATTGAGCTCCTTAGCTCATCTGGAAGAAAGAATCCACTCTCAATAAAAAAATTCTATCTTCTTGTACCAGTTATGAGCAACATACTTTGACACCTCAAAAATCCATTTCCTCATTAAGGAGTGGAAATGTGCCAGTCACTGCGCTGAGTGCTTTTTACAAATATTGTCTCATTTTATCATAGGGGGTGCCCTCTTCACTGATGCTGGTCGCAGCCCCTCCACACCTTAGGACACCATCTTTGAATTACTATGCCCCCCCAAAAAAAAACCACCTGGTGACCAACCTGGAAGGGAACTCCATTTGTTTTTAGGACTTTCTCTGTAGAACTTTTTTTTTTTACTATTTTTATGGAAAATATTGGTCCCTGAACTATTTCATGAACACTTGTGCTATAGAGAATATAGATTGCCTGCAGAAATCCATTTGTGTGCCTCTGGTTCCCAATCCAGGAAAAACTAGCCGGTAGCATCAGTTCTGTAAGAGCAAAGCTCCCCTTTGACCTAAACTCGTTTTATATAGGCTGTTCATTGTGGCATTGGAGACTTAGAGCTGGAAATTCGCTCAGAGGTCATTGAGTCTAAGCCCCTCATTTTACAAATGAGGAAACTGAGGTCTGTGATTTGCCCAAGGTCACACAGGAAGTAGTAGAGTCCAGATTCCAGCTCAGGATTGCCACTCCAAATTCTGCCACAGATTCTGTTTTTATATAACTTTCCTGTCCATTCTTATATGCATCCTTGCTATTCTAGTGATGTTTTCCTTGGTTAATCCTGGGTACTCTGGAAAATCCTTCGTTTACACATATCTGCTAGCCAGTTGGATATGAGGGAAGAATGATTTATTTATCTTTGCTAAACCAGTCTGCTGGACTTGAGGCTATTTTCCTAATTCCATGACACTGGTTAGAGAAAGGAAATAAAGATTTCATTTCTGTATTAATATTTTATGTTTATTATTATTTTATTTTATGTTTAAGCAATGCAAGAAAACAGTTCAATTGGAAAAACAACAGTACTTCCACAGGGAATGGAGGAATTGATGGTTGAGTGTATAAACAAGAACTGTGAGGTCAAAATGACTTGCACTGCAGGCTCAGAAGACCCTAGCACCCACACGCTATCAAACTGCAGATGCATTAAAGCTGCCGTCAAAGAACTAGGACTTCTTTAGACCAAGCTGGAGGCTCCTAATAGCCCCTTTTTGCCCTTTTATCTGGTAGAAATTCAGGCCTCATTCCTTCCTAGCCCCTGACTTTGCATGGAGTAATGGCTTACTGAATGCTGAATTGACTGAATTGAACAGAAGTTAAAATATTTCAAAGACAGGACTTGCTCCGTAGTCCTCCACTGGCCTCAGTCTGTCCTTTGTCCACTAAGCAGAGACAGTAGGAAATTAGTTCTGGGATCTCTTTGCTTGTCTCCACACTCAGTGCTTCCATTCCATTCCAGTCTGTCTGGAATGTAGTCCCTTCTCCCCTCTGCCTCTCAGAATTATTACCTTCCTTCAAGGCTCAGCTCCTAGACTAGGGCTAGGGAACCTGGGGTCTCGAGGCCACATGTGGCCCTCTAGGTCCTCAAGTGCAGTCCTTCAAACTTCCCAGAACAAATCCTCTTAATAAAAGGATTTGTTCTATAAAACTAGGATTTAGTCAAAAGGCTGCACCGGACGACCTAGAAGGCCACATGTAGCCTTGAGGCCACAAGCTCCCCACCCCTGTCTTATATTCTCTCCTACAGGAAGCCTTTATTCCTCCTAAGATCCTGCATGTATTTATCCTTTTCTGGGTTGGGTCCCCCCACAGTAAAACTGATGTAAGCACCTTTGTTGCAAGACTGTCTGATTTGTATCTGTATCTCCAGCACAGAGTTAGGGTCCTTATAAATACTTAGTGGCTTAGATTAGGTTGGATCAGGAAGCAGGTATGTCTTGATTGTCTGTTGTGAAGCTAACACCACAAGTAGCTTTAGGGGATACAGAATTATAAAAAAAATCACTTCAAAGACCTTACAATTTATTTGGGGAGAAAAGCCAATTTTGATGGAGAATCCGAATCTCCAGATTGAAAGTGACCTGTGAGGGGCAGCCAGGTGGCTCAGCGAGTAAGAGCACCAGCTCCAGTTCGGGATGACCTGGGGTTCAAATCCGGGCTCAGATACTTAGCACCACACCCAGAAATAACTGGCTGTGTAACCTTGAGCAAGTTACTTAACCCTGATTGCTTTAAAAAAAAAAAAAAAGAAAGTGACCTGTGAAGTCTGTCTATTTCCTGATGACCATCTTCTAGCCTGTCAATGTCCCACCCAGAAGTAAACACAGTGCTCCAGATGAGGTCTGTCGCCTCTCTCTGGACACTAGCTTCTGTTCATGTAGCCTAAGCTGTATACTGGAGAGAAGCTGTCACTAATATGTAAATTTCACATCAGTTTCTTCTCATCCCATGAAAATGGGCCACTGTTCTCTTGTTCAGGAGCCTCTCAAGGGGGATCAATTTCTCCCCATTAAGTGCTCCAAATCACTGAGGAAATAAGCCTTCTATTTCTTGAATTCTTAAGTACATACTGTTCATTTCAAATCTAAGCCTGTCCTTTACAAGGAGCATTAAATATGGCTCCTTCTAACTCATGAAATGTCTGGATTGAGTTTCACATCATACTGGGACTTTCAACAAGGTTTGGAAAAAGCTGGGTATAAACTGGGCCCTCTCATGCCTGGTAAAAAATCGTCATGAAAAGATAGGATTTTAAACTGCCCCTTTGCTATGAAACCATCCCCAAGAGTGTTTGGTTTGATTAATAGCGGTTTCTGTATGTAGCCAAAGGCAGAAAACTGTTTAGTTTGTATAACGGGGGACTAAACAGTGAGGGCTCAGTCTTGGGAGCAGGCTTGTTTGGTGAGCCTGTTTGGGGAAGGGCCTGATGATGTGGAAGGAAATGGCCCACCCCTCCACTTCAGAACACATGCAGGTATTCTATGACCATTGCTAGTCCATTTACAGCTGCCTTTTTGGTTGACTGCTGAGCCAGAATTGAATGTGCATAAAAAATATTCCAAAGGGGGAACTTAACCCTCTTTTCTGCCTGGCTGTGTTCAAATAAGGAGGCAAGGACTGCTGTAAGCTTCTGGGTGGGGAGAGAGCAAGCTAGTACCCAGAGCCTCATGAAGCTATGAGGACATGGACTTGCTGTTGCTTCTGTCCCTCTTGTGTCTATTCTTTCCTGCTTGGGTGGAGGAGTTTTGGATATAGAACAAACTAGGCTACTACCCTGTGAGCCTGGAAAGTTCAGAAGTTCAAGTCTGGGATGGTGAGGAATGAAGGTATCTGCTTGACCAGTGTAACAATAGATAAAAGGTAGCCAAAGGGAGTAATTTATACATTATATGTTGGCTATACTGAGTCTGGGAAGAACACAGCAGAATGGGGGCTCAAGGTGATAGTATTAAGGGGAAGATATAGTCTTGCTCTAAGAGCCCAACTCATCAGTGAAAGTAGAAGTTGGGATAAGAGTCCCTAGGGCTTAACAATCACATTTGGAATAAGGAAACAAAACCCAAGGTCTAGATAGTATTTTTGACTTGCCAGGGTTTCCCCCTAGAGGGTCATAGGGTCAACCCTAGGGGCCCTCTCCCTCCCCACCAAACGTATATCCTGGTGAAATCTGGTCACAGTGAGTGCCCTGAGCAGCCTTGAAGGAGAAACAGGACAGTATTGAAAGGGTGGGATGGGGTAGTCTAGCTAAAGGATATCTGATAGCTTGCTGGACTTGGAGTCAGGAAGACCTGAGTTTGAATCCTGACTCAGACACTTATTATCTCTGTGACCCCAGATAATTCATGTTACCTCTCTTGGTCTCATTTTCCTCATTTTTACAATGGTGATAATATCACCTGGCTCATAGGGTTGCTAGGAGGTTCAAATGAGATCTTATGGGTAAAAGGCTTGGCAAACTTTTATAATAATAGCTAGAAGTTATATAGGGCCTACTATATGCCAGGCAGGGTGCTCAGGACTTTACAAATATCTCATAAGATCCTCACAACAACTCAGGGAAAGGTAGGCACTGTTATCATCTCTCTTTTACAGTTGAGGAAACTGGGCAAACAGAGGTAAAGTGACTTGCCCAGGGTCACACAGCCAGTGTGTGTCTGAGGCAAGATTCAAATTCAGCTCTTCCTGACTCTAAACTCAGAGTGAAACCCACTGCACCACCAAGCTGTTATTACGATTTCTGTTTGATAGCCTGATGATATCATACAGACTTCAGTGCTTTTTAAAATCCAGCTGATGTGGTTCCTTGCCTCCCTCTAGCATCTGAAGCACCAGTGCTATGGGCGCCCAAAGCCTGGGCTTGGGGTGATCATTCCAAATTGTCATTATATGAGAACAGCTCTTCCACTTTAAGCTCCAAAATGAACAAGATGGATTCTGGATGAGGGGAGAAGCATCAGCCATAGTTAAATAGCTTTGGCATGGAGCCTGCCAAGTGCTTAACTATGGATGAGGAGAAGAACCAAAGGGAAATGGCTCCCCCTCCCCGGATTTTTGCAATGTCTCTTGGCAGATGATGCGGCAGTTTCCATTTAGCATCTCAGCAGAAAGCCCTAAGTAACATGAAAGGCCCGAATATTCATAATGGGGACCACACTTGCCACTTTGCCAATCCCTTTCACGTACATGATCTCATGGCACTCCTGTGAGGCAGGAGTCTGCCCTCTGCCGCCAACTAGTTGTGTGACCCTAGTCAATTGCCTTGACCTCTCTGAGCTGCAGTTTCCTCACTTATAAAATGGAGATAATAATATAGAAAGCACCCACTTCATGCTCACCCCTTATACCTAATCAGTTGCCGAATTTTGCTGTTTTTTTTTCTTTTTTATGAGTTAAATTTAATTTGTCATAAAAATTACTTTGTATTGATGTCTTTTGGCCTTATGTTATAGTTATTTCCCATGGACCCCTCCCCTAGATTGAACCCTCCTTTGACATAATAAATCAATTAACAAGCATTTATTAAGCACCTACTATGTGCCAGGAACTGTGCCAAGCATGTTGGTAAAAAGTTGGCAAAAATCAGTCCCTGCCTTCAAGAAGCTCACAATCTAATGGGGGAGAAAATATGCTAACATCCATGTACAAACAAGCTCTAGACAGGATAAACTGAAGATAATCAACAGAGGGAAGGCACTAGGAATAAGACTTCTTATAGAAGAGGGAGGCCAGGCATGGAGGACAGGCTGTGAAAATACCCAGAGTCAGGAGATGGAGGATCATGTTCAAGGAACAGGAAGTGGGCCAGTGTCATTGGATCATAGAGACACAGGGGGGAGTTAAGGTATAAGAAGATTAAAAAGGTAGAAAGGGGTCAGGTTATGAAGGGCTTTCAAATCAGAGGATGTCATATTTGATCCTGGAGGTAATAGGGAGCCACTGGAGTTTACTACGAGTACAAGTGTGGACACAATCAAACCTGTACTTCAGGAAGATTGCTTTGATAGCTAAGTGGAAGATGAACTGGAATAAGGACAGACTTGAGGCAAGAATATCCACCATAAGGTTATTGCAATAGTCCAGGTGTGAGGTGATGAGAACCTGCACAATGTTGATGCACTGTCAGAGGGGACATAGAGGAAAGATATTGAAAGGTAGAAAATCGACAGGCCTTGGCAGCTGATTGAATATGGGAGGAGGAGGAGGAGGAAAAGGAGAAGACAACAATGACACCTGGCTTGTGAGTCTGGATGGCTGGGAGAATGGTGGTACCCTTGACAGTAATAGAGAACTTTGGAATAAGGAAGGGTTTTGAGAAAAAGATGAGTTCAGTTTTAGATGCACTGAGTTTAAGATACCCACTTGGCATACAATCTGAGGTGTCCGATAGGCAATTGGAGATACAAAACTAGAAGACAATCTCTGAAACAAACAAAAAAGCTAAAAAAAAAACCCATTACAGAAAACATATCTGACTGTATATAATATTCTGTCATAGTATTCCCACCTCTCTGCTGAGAGGTAGGAGTTGTGTTTCATTCATTATTTCTTCTCTGGGACCTTCACTGATTTTTCCATTACTCAGAATTCAAATTCCTTCAAGTTGTCTGCAGGCCATGGAAGAGTTCAAAAAAGATTTTGAAAATCAAGTAACAGAAGTAGAGGAAAAATTGGGAAGAGAAATGAGAGTGGTGCAAGAAAATCATGAAAAAAAGAGTCAACAGCCTGCTAAAGGAGACCCAGAAAAATATTGAAGAAAATAACACCTTAAAAAAATAGACTAACTCAAATGGCAAAAGAGGCCCAAAAAGCCAGTGAGGAGAAGAATGCTTTAAAAAGGAATGCCTGGGTTCAAGTTTCACCTCTGATACCTACTAGACATCTAACCTCTCAGTGCTCCGGGCAGCTCTCTAAGTTGCTGACCTTCAGCCATGGAGGACCTTTCACCTCTGGAACTCCCTACACAGATAAAATCACAGGTCCAAAAAGTATTTTCTTATAGATGAAGAAATGGATTTGGAGTGGTCAGCTGACTTGTCCAAGGTCACACGGCCAGGTGCAGCCATGAGGTGAAACCAGGTCTTCTGATTTTAAGGTCAGTGCTCTTTCTGTTCTAGAATTGCTAGCTCAGTTAAATACTAACTGATTCCTGTACTATAGCTTTAGGGAGTAAATAGAACAAACACAGTAAAGTGTTTTCTGTATTGTAAAAAAGTAGATCTGTAACTTGACTTTTCAATCACCAGGCTGTAATGTTTTGGCTTTTTCTTTAAAAAGATTCAATTGAAGAGCCTCGATTTCCTCAGCTGCAAAGTGAAGGGGTTGGCCAGGATAATCTCTAGGGCATTTCTACCTCTAAATCCTCAGATCCAACTAATATAAGCATATGGTCTGCTTAATCCCATGCCTTTTATTTGGTCCTTGTCTCCCTGGATTTCCCTGCAGTTTTGGCCATTGTTGACCACCTCCTTCCATATGGTCTCTCCTCCCTTGGCTTCTATTATACTTGTTTTTCCTGGTTCTCCTCTTACCTACTTGACCATCTCCTTTTGTGACTCATCATACATCCTCTTTCCTTTAAATATGGGTGTCCTTCAAGGCTCTGTCCTAGGTTACCTTCTCTTCTATCTACCTCCTCCCCCAGTGACTTCATCTGCTCCCAAGGGTTCACTTACATGCAGTTGATTCCCATCTCTCAATATCCAGCCCTGACCTCTTTCCTGACCTGTAGTCCCAACCACCTGGTATTGTCAGTTTCTTAAGGTCCACGTGTCTGAAAAAGAATACATCTTTCCCTCTAAACTTGTTCCTCCTCTAAATTTCTTATTTCTGTTGAGAGGAGGACTCCATCAGCCTCCCAATCACCCAAGTTTAGAGACTCAACCTCACCTTTAATGCATCCCTCCCCCTTCCTCCCTGCCATATTCAATCAAGTGCAAAATCTGGACATTTCTTCCATCACAACATCTCAGGTATCTGGCCCCTTTTCTCCTCTTCATGGGTCTCTACCTTGCAGCTGGGTGGTCCAGTGGATAGAGCATAAGACCTGGAGGCAGGCACACTTGAATTCACATGCTGCCTCAGATACTTGCTAGCTCTGTGACCTTTGGAAAAATCACTGAATCTGTGTGCCTCAGTTTCCTCATTTGTAAAATGCAGATAATAATAGCACCAATGTTTCAGGGTGGTTGTGAGGATCAAATGAGATAACATATGTTTTATATTAAGGCTTCATTAGTCATTCAGGCTCTCTTCCCTTCTTATCTGGACCACTGCAATAGCCTCCTAACTGGCATTCTTTTTTTTAAGGTAGAAGCAAAAACTTTATTACTATCTTTCTTGAGAAAGGGTGTCCCCAAATCCAACAAGAAAGTCAGAAGGGAGGAGAGCACTACAGAAGGCAAAAGCAAGATTATAAAGCCCTAACATGGGAATTCCACACCTTCTCCACTGTGCCACCTTACCATTGGTTGGTAAGGCAAGCTCACAGTCTTCTTATTTTTTTTCATTTTTCAAATGCTTTATTAACTTCTGATTTACATCATTAATTTCTGCCAGATTTTGTGTTACAAATTTTCTCCCCATTTTCCCCCTACTCACCACCCCAAAATAGCAATCCCACAGGATATCCCCTCCTCCAATCTGCTCTCTCTCGTATCTACTCCCATACCCCCTTCGACTTTTCCAGTAGGGCATGATGGATCTCTATGCCCCAGTGCCTGTATATCTTATTTCCCAATTACATGTAAAATAATATTAATAATAGTATATATATATAATTTTAAACATTTGATTTTTTAAATTAATTTGTTTGTTTCCTTTTAGTTTACAGGATTCAATTCCACAATTCCTTGAGTTTCACATTTTGTCCCCCTTCCTCCCTCCCTCCCCCCATGGCAGCATATAGTCAAGTATAGGATCTGTAAATACTTTCACATTATACATTAGTCAGGTTATAAAGATGGATTATATCAGCTGGAATGAAAAATGGTAAAGAAGACATAAAACCAAATAAGAGAAGGAAAAAGATCAGGTATTTTGCTTCCACCTGGATATAAACTTTGTTCTTTCTAGTTCTTTCTCTGGATGCACATATTTATCTCCATCATGAGTCTTTTGGGATTGACTTATATGACTGCATTGCTGAAAAGAGTCCAGTCTATCAAAGTTGGTCATCACACATACGTTGTGTCTGTAATTGTGTACAAATTTCTCCTGGTTCTACTCTTCTCACTCAGCATCAGTTTGTATAAGCCTCTCCAGGTAAATATGAAGACCGTCTGCTCCTCCTTTCTTATCACGATAGTATTCCATAGCATGCATATAGCACAACTTGTTCAGCCATTCCCCAATTGATGGGCACCTCCTTAATTTCCAATTCCTTGCTACCACAAAAAGAGCTGCTATAAAAATTTTTGTACATATGGGTCTTTTTCCCATTTCTATGATCTCTTTGGGATATAACCCTAGGAGTGGTATTGCTGGATCAAAGGGTATTAAAGTATTTATAGCCTTTTGGGCATAATTCCAGATTGCTCTCCAGAAAGGCTGGATCAGTTCACAACTCCACCAGCAATGCATTAGTGTTCCAATTTGCCCAAATCCTCTCCAGCATTTGTCATTTTCCTGTTTTGTCATCTTAGCCAATCTGACTGGTGAGATGTGGTACCTCAGACTTGTTTTGATTTACATTTCTCTAATCAATAGTGAATTGTTATATTCTCTCCTTGATCTGGGAATTCTGGAACCTGGCTATAATATTCCTAAGAGTTTTCTTTTTGGGATCTTTTTAAGGAGGTGATTGGTGGATTCTTTCAACCTCTATTTTGCCTTCTAGTTCTAAAACATCAGGGCAATTTTCCTTGAGAATTTCTTGGAGGATGATTTCTAGGTTCTTTCTTTGATCATGGCTTTCAGGAAGTCCAACAATTTTAAAATTGTTTCTCCTGGCTCTATTTTCCAGGTCAGTGGTTTTTCCCATGAGATATTTATTTCACATTGCCTTCTATTCTTTTGTTTGTTTGGATCTGTTTAGCATCATCTTTATTTCTCATAAAGTCACTAGCTTCCCTTTGCTCCATTATAAATCTGAGGGAATGATTCTCCTCATTGAGCTTTTGAGATTCTTTTTCCATCTGGCAAATTCGGCTTTTTAAGGCATTTCTCTCCTCATTGCCTTTTTGAGCCTCTTTCGCCATTTGAGTTAGTATGTTTTTTAAGGTGGTATTTTCTTCAGTCAGGCTATTGACTCTCATTTCATAATTTTCTTGCATTGTTCTCATTTCTCTTCCCAATTTTTCCTCCACCTCTCTTATCTGCTTCTTAATGTCCTCTATGGCCTGTAACCAGCTTGTATTTTCCTTTGAAGCTTTTGGTGCAGGAGTTCTGACTTCACTGTCTTCCTCCTGTTCCATACTTTGATCCTTTTTGTCCCAAAATAGGAGTCTAATGTTGGATTCTTCTGTTTGTTTTGCTTCCTTTGCCTGGTCATGTCACCCCTCAATCTCTTGACCCCTGGGCTTTTTGCCACAGTAGGACTCTGCCACCAGACAGGGGAGCTTCCATCACAAATGTTGGGGTTTTCTCAGCTGCCAGAGGTATAAGTTGGGTGCCCTCTCTGAGGCCTCCACATGCTCTGACAAGCTGGTCACACACCCCAGGACCTCCACCCTAGATTGCAATCCAGATCCAAGCAGGCTAAAGCAAGAGCCATTTCCCCTCAGACTGGTTGCTTGGTCCCCCTACAGTCTGCAGACCAGGAGCTGAAGCTGCAACGTGGTGCCAGCTAAGTCAAGGCGTCTCAGCAGCTTCTCACCCTAGGGGCAAAAGCCAAAGCACTCCTAACTACTGGTCCCAAAGTCCTCACTGCACTGAACTCTCACTTTGTCCTTTGCATCTATGTGTTGATAAATATGGAAATGGCCACAGCTGCTGGTGCTCCGGAGTCCCACCAGCTGGTGGTTGGTCAGGCCTACCTTGGGGCTAAAACCTCTGGCTCACACGGGCCTGGGCTTGGCTCCCAGAGCACTGTGCTGGCAGATTCCTGCCAGCCTACTGGGATGTCCTCAGCGGAAGGTTAGCTTCTCTTTGTCATTTTGTGGGTTCTGTAGCTCCAGAATTTGTTCAGAGTCCCCTTTTACATGGATTGTAGGTGGTAAGAGCCAGAGCTTCACGGAGGTCCTGTTTCTACTCTGACATCTTGATTCCCCTAACTGGTATTCTTGCTTTAATCTCTCTTCTCTCCAACCCATCCTCTACACTGCTTCCAAAAGAATCGTTCCTGTGGCACAAATCTGCCCATGTCACTACCCTGCTCAAACACCTTCTATGGCTCCCTGTGGCCTCGAGGAAAAGAGGAAAACTCCTCAGCTTGGCATGTAAAGGCCTCCACATTTCCACATTTTCAGCATTCATTCACATTCCAAACTTGATAGAAGACTTCCCATTTTCATGCATGCCAAACCAAGCCCCATGCTTGGCATATTCTTCCTTTTCATTCCTGCTTCTCACCTCTTTTTATTCTAGCTTTGGGACAGGTGCTGCCTCCTTCCTGAAGGTTTCCCTGTCTCTCCCCTCCCCCCACACTCCCGGTTGTTCCTCTTCCCTGCATTCTCCAATGACTGTGGATTTTTTACTTGTATACATGTTGCATGCCCCTCCCCCTCCCAGATGAGCATAAATATCCTTGAAGATTGTAAGGGACCATTATCTAGGTGACCATAGGCCTAGCACAGTGTCCTGCACACAGTACGTGTAAGTGCTTTCTGAATGGCTCAATTTAATTGAATCGTGGACAAATTGGCGAGATGTGGACCTGCATATTACAACATGACTTTAGATAGGACACAGTGATCTAAGCTGAAAAATTAGTTAATAATAAGACTTAATGTCCTAATAGCTTTCTAGAACATGGGTGGATATTTTCCTTCATTGTGTCTCCATACCAAAACAGAGATTTGAATGTGGAGGAACTGTCTTTGAAGGGGAAGTACCTAAGACCATGGTAAGAAAGGAAGCCAACGGAGACATGGGAGGACACTGACCTGAGAGCGCTCAGTTTTCTTCAGGATTCAGTTTATGATACATAGGGAGGAAGGGGAGGTGCATCAAAGCAAGCAGGCTGATGCAGAGGAACATAGATTGAGAGTGAGAGAGAATTCAAGGAGTAAGGTAGTCCAAGGTCCTCATTTTAGAAAAGTCTGTGGAGGCTCAAAGAAATTAAGTGGATTGTCCAAGGTCATACCATAAGTGGCAGAGTCAGGATTCGAATTTAGGTCCTCTGACTTCAAAACTAGGTATCTGTACACTAGACCATACTGCCTCTTAAGCCTGAGGTTTCCCAATAGGCATGCCATGTTTCAACAAGGTCTGGTCACCAATGTTTTACAAGTGGGCATTGGAGTTTGAGAAGCAAAATAGAATACTTCCTATCAAAAACTTGGAGGGAATGATAAGGGCTTCCACATTCTCATTTAATCCCATGATGAGGGCTTCCCCTCCCCAGCATGGAACCATGATTCTTTCTTAGGAGCTTTTGGAGGACACTCACCCAATATCACTGATGTCAGATTCCATTTTATAGCCAACAAAAAACAATCTCAGCTAGTGTCTGAGGGTATTACATATTCCTGTTTACTTAAATGAAAAAGCGATGATATTTGGCCAGAGACAACAAAGGACATGGCCACTAATGCCAATTACCTGTCATTGCAGCTAAACCTTCCTAGTGCCAGGGACATTGGCACAATTGCCATCTCATTCTGGAAATGGCTGTTACAGATCTTTGGAGAAAACTGCCCCCTAGTGCCCTGCCTTACATTTCTATGAGAATTTATATTAAAAAATAACGAAATGCTGGCAACAACATCAAAGTATGATCATCATCATGATTGCCAATAAGTCTTTAACAAGTCTGTCCTTGTGAGAGTCTTGCAAGGTACGTATCATAAGTGAGACTCAGGCTAGTTAAGGGACATTACTTAGCTAGTAAGTAACAGGATCAGGATTTGAACCCATGTCTTTGGACTCCAAATACAGGACCCTTTCTTCTGTAGCACTCTGAACTAATGAGTCTAGGTTGGATCTCCATTTAAGGTCATCTATTTCATCATCTTCCTCCCAGGACTGGAGAAGTAGCATCGAGAGGTTCGTATATATATTAAATGATTTCCAAACTAGGAAAATCAGGGTTCAGGTCCTGTATTTAACATATAGTTGCTGTGTTCCCCTGGGCAACTTACTGTACCTCTCAGTATTCCTGACAACTAACACTATAATTCATAGAGAAGGTGTTGACCTGCATCGAGGGAGGGAGTTTCCCCACCCAGGAGTTTCCTATGCCAATGAAATCACAAACCCAATCTCTATCCCTACCTCCAAGGATTATTGCATCTAAAACCTCTTTGTTTAGGAAGAAGAAAGTGTATAGGTATAAACAGGTTTGTCTTGAATTAACCTGTCATTCAAAGCCCTCTATGATTTGGCTGCAACCTACATTTTCCAGTTTTGTCTCTCATTATTCCCCAATGCATATCTCCTATTCCAACCAAAGTGATCTCACCATTTCCCCAGGCACACTCTATTTCCCTTCCTACATACCTTTGCTCATGCCATTGCTTTTGCCCCCATACCTCTTCCTCCCTCATTTTTTGTTACACAGCAGCACCATATTGGTCTACTTTTCTTCCTTCCTTCTTTCTTTCTTCCTTCATTCATTCAATGGACATTTCTTGAGCCCATCCTACAGTATGTGCTCAGTGCCATGGGTTATACAAAGATATCTTACATGCCTTAAAGAAGAATTGGAAATGGGCTGGGGGTGGGAAATGGATTGAATCGTTATAAAGTAAGGTAGAAAGCAATCAGGGCCACTAAAGAAGTTTAAAGAACTATGGGAGTTCAGAGAAAGAAGGAATCACTTTGATGCAAAGGGGATATTATTAGAGGAAGCATATGTCCACCTAGGATGACAACTCTGAAGGGGATGACAGTCCTTGGTCTGTGTCACCTCTAGTAAGATTGTCAGAAAATCGGTCAACAGTAACCATTATACTGAAATAAGGTTTGCCTTGGCCGCCACGGGTCAGACATGGGCATGGGGGCCAGTAATGGGGTCAGGCCTGGGACTGGAGTCTCCGATGCCAGCACCTGAGCACAGGGCCAGTTTGGAGAGGTTAGCCAACCTCTAAGCTCCATTCCATTGCAGTGTTGACAGACTCTGAAGTGACCTTGGGACTCAGTCACTGGCAGCTTGCTATGACTGAGCTAAGAAGCTCCAAGAAATCTCATGAGAAGAGCAACTCTTGGGTTCTGAGGAATATTGTTACCTTGAAGGAAACCTAGGATGTAGTAAATACCACATGCCCATGTGCACAATTGACAATCCTCTAGAGTCTAGACTCTTGTTGAAGTCTCCAATCTTTATCCTCCACAAGGAGAAAGAACATCCTTGGAGGTCATTTAAGCCAGCAAAAGGCCATGATTAAGAAATATCTGAAAGACTGAGCTATAGAACTTGGGAAATACATGCAAAGATGTGAACCATTTTCTTTTTTTTTAAAGCAATCAGGGTTAAGTAACTTGCTCAAGGTTACACGGCCAGTTATTTCTGGGTGTGGTGCTGAGTATCTGAGGCCGGATTTGATCCAGGTCATCCCGACACTGGAGCCGGTGCTCTTACTCGCTGAGCCACCTGGCCACCCCATGTGAACCATTTTCAACTACAAAATTAAAATGGCCACGGGGAAAAAAGAGTTTGTTAGCTTGTAGAAAGTTGAATATAAATAACAAGTATTTTTTAAAGGAAGTTGATCCACCTACCTTTTGGATACAAGAGTCATAGGATTTAGCCAGAAGCTGAAAAAAAAGCTGGAAGGGGCCTCAGAGGCCATGTAGTCTGAGCCCTTCACCTTGGAGGTGAGGAAGCTAAGGCCCAGAGAAGGGAATTGCCCAAAGCCACACAAGTAACATCCCAGGATCCCAAAGAAAGGACCTTGGAAACCATCAAGCCCAGTCCCCTTGTTTTGCAAAGAAGGGAACTAGGGCCCAGAGAGAGTTGGGGGAACAGGATC
This sequence comes from Petaurus breviceps papuanus, assembly GCF_028583685.1. Classification (NCBI taxonomy): domain Eukaryota; kingdom Metazoa; phylum Chordata; class Mammalia; order Diprotodontia; family Petauridae; genus Petaurus; species Petaurus breviceps. The sequence continues at coordinate 312,338 of NW_027187334.1, read as the reverse complement.
ATAGATTTGGAGGCACAAGGGACCTCAGATGCCATCTGGTCCAATGTCTTCCCAGAGCTGCCATGATGACAATTGAAAGTTGGAAGGGGCCTCAGTGGTCCGTCCAATCCTATTGATACACAATAGCAATGCCCCCATGGCATACCTGACAAAAGGTGGTCCAGCTCCCTCTTGAAGGCCTTCATAGTGAGGGACTCCACTGCCTCTCAAAGCAGCCCATTCTACCTTGGGATTGCTCTCATTGTGAGGAAGTCTTTCCTTACACTGAGCCTAAAATTGTCCCTTTGCATCTTCCACTTCCCCTGGTTCTGTCCTCTGAAGCCAAGCAGAGCAAATCAAATCCTTCCTTGCCATAGTGGATAGCTCTCGTGTCCTATCTAGTCTCATCCAACCTAACCCTAGCTAGGTGGTTAGAGGGTTGTACTTGGAATCAGGAAAATCTGGATTCAAATCCTGCCTCAGATGTGTACTAGATATGTGACTCTGGGGAAGTCACTTAATGCATAAAAATTTAACAAGCACTTATTATATGTGTCGGGCACTGTGCTAAGCACTGGACTTAACCTCTCTTATCCCAAACATCTACATCAGCAAAATGGAGACTCTAATAGCACCTGTCTCACAGGTTTGTTGTAAGCATTTTTCAAACCTTAAAGTGCCATATAAATACTGGCTATTAGACACAGCCAGTTCCTTTACTTAATCTCCATGTGACAGACTCAAAGCCCTACACCATCCTACTTGGCCTACTCTGGACACTCATTATTATTATCAAATTATTATCAAATTTTATCAAATTCCTTATTATTATTATCAAAGTCCTTCTCAAACCATGGTGCCCACAACTGAAGCCAGTACTCCAGATGAAATCTGCTGAGGGTGAGAACAGCAGGATTAGCGTGTCTGGAATAGAGCTTGGTTATTGCCTTGCTTCGAGTTCCTAAAGCCCTCAAAATCTTCATAACATCGTTAGTATTCTGTAAATTGTTCTCCTAGTTCTGCTCACTTCACTCTGTATCATTTCACAGATTTCCCAGGCTTCTCTGAAACTGTCCATCACAAGGCATACCTATCCAGAGCCCTGTTCTGATAACGGAGTTTATCCTACCAAGTATCAGTAACAATGAAAATAACAATATTCCTCTTTGCATTGGGACTCCTAGTTCCTGTGGTCTGTTACTTAAACTTTTGGTATTTGCAAATAGACCTTTGAGGCCATGGGTTTTAACATTGACTCTTTTCTTTGAATTAATGCCCTGTGAATTTCTGGGTGTCTCAACTGCTACTGTTCTTACTTCTTTTGTGACTACTCTCCATAGTAACCTAGTCTGGGGACTATCCATAGGCATCTTCTCTCTATTCTGAGATACCAGGCTAATGCATTCTTACCAGCCTTTGTTAGGCATACTCAATCTCTGAGTGGGTATTTGTTATCCCTGAATTTAAGCCGTGGTCCATATATCTAAATCCCCTTCTCAGACACCACCTTTTTATTCACTTCCCAAATTAATTTGTCTCTTTTACATCCCTTTCCTTCAGTGGGCAACAGTGAAGAAGACCCAAACTATGCCCCTTTGGTCTTCAGTTTCTTGCCCAAGACTTTGTAATTGTTGGCTATACTTTCTAGGTTCCTTTTGGCCATGTCATTTGTGTCCAAATGAATCAGTGGGTAGTTGTTGCCTGTTTTGATAAGTCTTGGGAGAAGGGGAGGGCTTCTGGTATGTCTTGGATTTATGCTGCCTTGGAAGATGGCAGAGCTCTCTACATTATCTATCGTTATCAAGTAAACAAATAGCTGCCTTAGTGTAATGTTAATGGGATAATAAGATATTTCCCGCCCATTAATAGGCCTCACATAGAGCCCAATGAGGGAGAGACTTGCCTAAGTAGGAGCTCCCTTGAGGGAGGCTTATTTGCAGGAAGGCTTTCACACCTTTGGTACTAATCTAATTAGGCACTGAGTCATGATGGTTGTGATACTTTCTGTCTCTGAGAAGTGTATATATACTCTGAGTTGGTATTTTGTTTTTGGGGTTCACTTATGAGAAGGACTTTGACTTCCTGGTCAAGACTCTGAGATAGCCATATGTTCAGACCCTCGACTACTCATATGTAAAGGCTCTCTGGATTCAGTGGTATATATAAAGTGTATAGCAATATTGCTTTGATTCCATTAGTCAGAGCCCTGTCTGTTGGTCTTTATGCTAATTTCTCTGCCTGTATTTTCTCTGACGTTCAGGGTGCCAATTTTTCCCCCCGAACTAGTGAATGTAATTAAAGAAGGTTGTTGACTCCTTAAAAGTTGTTTTCCTTTAAGAAGAGCAGATCCAAGAACCTGTGATAGCAGGCCATCCTGGGTATGCTAGAGTGCTTGCTGTTATAGTCAGTCTAACCCCTGAGAAAAGAATCGTCCACTACTCTCACTTTCTCTTCTTTTTTGACCTTTATGAAATGACCTCTGACTTTATAGCTTCTGTGACTCAGCTGTATCATTTGTCTTCTTTCTCATGGAGCATCAGGCTCTCCCCTTCAGGAAGAGTTTCTTACCTGTTCTGATGCCATGATTATACAGCTCTCCCCTATTTTTCCTTTCCACTCAGTATTTCATTCTCCATCATCTTGATAAGAGTCAAGTCTCCCTCCTTCTACCTCAGCTCCCTCTTTCCCCCCCTGAAGCTTTGTACCTGTTCCTTTAGGGACACTTTCTTCTCCCTTACAATCTGGTGGGTGGAGAGGCATGTCTGCTAGTCCCTTCATCTTGTCCTCCAGGAGGAAATCAGTGTCCACTTAGAACACAGATAACAGTCACTTGGCTGTGGCAGATATGTAAATATCACACACAGTTTCCCCTATTCTCCCTAATGTTTTATATTTTTCAGCCTTGTTTTTTTTTAAACTAGTGGGTGTTTATATCTCAACACAAAATATTTAGTTAAAACTTTTACATGTGACTATCACTTTTTAATAACTTAACAACCCCACTCAAATTCCTTTCCTTTGTCTCCAAACAGCCACAGTCACTGGCACAAGCACTTCAGTCTTTCACCAATTTATTCTATCAATTTTCTTATGCCTTTATTCATTCCACTTGCAATTTCTTACCTTCCTTGCTTTGTGTTGCCAACCACCTTTCTCTTGTCTTCTTAAGCTTATCTCCCCTGGTTCTATTCCCTAGCTCTCCTTAAACCTATCCTGTCCTTTTAAGTCCTTCTTAAGAGTCCTTGATCTTGCTTCTTTCACCCAAGAGGTAACATCTGGGCCTAGAAATTTTCCTCCAAGTTTTTCTCAATTTCTTCCAAATTTTGCCAAGTTTCCCCTCCCCATGTTCAATCTCTGGCCAGTTTCACTAATCGAGACTTCTCCAAGTCACTTAGAAAATGTCTTTCTCCTCCTTATTCATCTCAAGTCTTTCACTCTTGTCTGGTTCCTTCTCTCACAACATTCTCTTACTGAAATTGGAGGGAAAAGTCTTTCTGAGGCCCAGAGAGTTTAAGTGATTTGTACACAGCAATCAAATGATAGAGACAGGTCTTTAACTCAGGTTTCCTGAAACTAAATTCACCCCTTCCCATTTAGAATACTTCAGTTCAATGTTTTGCTTCTCTGGTAAGGAAGACAGGGATTGGATCTGTAATTTCATTCCTAAAGAGAACTTCTGGGTGACAGAACTCTCTCCACCAGAGCACATAAACACTCTTTGTAACTTATAGTCCAAGAAATTTGCTTGGGGCACTGAGAAGTTAAGGGACTTGCCCAGGGTCACCCAGCTACTGTGTGTGGAGCTTGAACCCAGGTCTTCCTGGCTTCTAGACTGTCTTTCCATCCACTATGCCACATTGACTCTATTTTCGTAGTAATGCCCTGCTGCTTGTGTTATGTTTCTTGTTTTCTAAATATGAAAGCTCAGAAAAGCACCAAGGAAGACCTGGCTGCCTTTTAAATGATGCACTAAAGTTCCATCCCCAAGCTTTCCAGTCAGAAGTCCCCAACTCTGCTGGGATTCTCTTGTTCCACATTTTAGGCTACCCTCCCCTTAAAGCAGGTTGGAGCTCTGCAAAGGGTGGTGGGACCCACGGCAGGCATGAGTTGCATGGGGGTGTTTAGCCCTGTCCCTTTTCCAGTGGGGGCCTCAGCCCCCTTGCCTGTAAATGAGGGGGCTAGAAAGGAGGATTTCTGAGACCCCTTTCAGGCCTACCATCCCCTCTTCTTCCTCTTCTCTAGTAAGAAAAAAAGGGAGCCTCCTGAATTCGGGTCAATGGGTACGACTCCAGAGATGCATATCTGCGTCATGTTTCCATGACAGTGCTCCTGCAAGTAAGGAGAGGTATGGGAACAACATTTGTCTGCTGCCCACTGATTTCTCCCCGCTTCCCCTATCGCCCACCCCCACCCCACTCCATTCTCTTGGGATTGCAGGCTGCCTCCAGGTGGCAGGAGTAAGGCTTGGATGGCTAAGCTGGCACTGCCACCTGCTAAAGGCTACAGATTTCTCTGAGCCCTTGCCATGTGCTCTGCCATGCCCTTGCCCCTCAGCCCTCTGAGAGAGGTACTCATGGGCTTGTACTTGTCACACAGGAAAAGCATCAGGGTTCTAATGGTAACAGAGGTGGAAGACACACTGGTCCTCGGTTCAAGTACAGGCTCCCAAACAAGTGACCTCCCCTCAGCCACGCACTTTCTCCCTATAAGATGGAGAGAATAATATTTCTTCTTCCTATTCCTTGGGGTTGCTATGAGAAAAGAAGTTTGTAATCCCTAAAGTACCATGAAAACAGGAACACCGCATAAATAGTGCCCTACCTGAGATCCTAACAGTCAAAGTTAAGCTGAGCAGCTAGATTAGTTAGTCCACCATCCTAGACAGCAGCCCTTCAAATTCAATCCAAAATGTTCATTTTCTAGATTAATGAAAAACATCTCTACAAGATGCAAGAATATGTTCATTGAACCATGGACTAAAAAGTTGAACCCCTCTCATTTTACAGATGAAGAAACTGAGGTACAGAGTTTAGTGACTTGCCCAGGGTCCTGCAGCTAGTATTTGAGGAAGATCTGAACCCAGGTTTTCCTAACTCCTGGGTCATCTCTTCTCTACTCTGAAAACCGAGATGCTGTTTCTACATAAAGCCAAAATAACCAATCAGCTCAGTTGAGGAGCTCCCCTCCCTCTTCAAACCAGACCCCAAATTGGTTGTCTGGCTAAATGACTCAATTACACAGTGAGTTCAGGCAGAGTAACCCTGAACACCTGCTACCTTTACAAAGTGAGTGACTGATCGGCTTCTATTTCTGGAAAGCTGGGGCTTTCCATTACATTGGCACTCAGGCTGGGCGAGGCCTGAGGCTAGGCTGGGGCAGGGGGTGGGGGTAATGCTTTCTTCTCAGCTGACACTTCTTTTCTTCCCTTCTCGAAATTCACTACAAGGGGGCAGCACAGGAATGCACATGCCTTCCCATCACTGCTCAGGAAGAGCTGAGCACCCATCATGTGTTCTAAGGCCTTTTCTGGGTTCCCACAACATGGCCTGACATGCAGATCCACTGGTGAGGTGGGGAGGGGAGGAAAATGTGGCTAGCTGACCCTGCAGGATGATTTACCACCCAACTTTCAGAGGCCTGACTTTCTGAAGACAAATTCAGATATTGCCTTTTTCTTTGAAAAGGAGTTTGAGTTGCAGGTGAGATGAAAGGCTTCTGGGAAGGTCAAAGGAAAGGAATCTCCTTGAATGACAACTCCAGACTCTGCCATTTGTAGTCAGAAAAGGGGCAAAAGCAACTAACTCCCAGTATGGGGCCCACTCCTCTCATTACTAGGCCTAGCTGTTTCCATCTCAAGTGACATTGCACGTTGAACTGCTGTCAGAGCAGCGCCGCATCTGGGCTCAATCTCCCAACTCCTGTCTTCCCATTACATAACTTTGATCTTTGCTGGTGGATGGCTTAAGCACCCAATTGCCTACTGCCCAGACTATGGCATGGAGTCAGATGGGTTGTCTGTTAAGTTCATCCATAAGTGTCTATGTTTTGGGCAGCAGCTGCAGAGGACCAGCTAGCTAAGCACAAAATTGAACTGAATAGGAGGAAAACAGTGGGATGGATTTTACTAGGGAAATCACAAAGTGTTTTCAATGCCTCTGAGCTGCCCCCTGACCCTAAAATTCATCTCTTTAGCAGCAATAGTCTCCTGGTACTGCTATGTGCTTGTGAGTCATGTACTATGATGGTCTCTGGAGAATCCAAATCGCAGGTGAGTCAAAGGACAATGGCAAGATGTATGGCAGGTGGTGGCAGGAAGCAGTGCATCACCAACAATAGCTTGTAAGCAACCAAAGAAAGTATAAAGGGAGAAAAGAGGCAGGCTATTCACAGAACAAGTGAGAAGGAGCACAACTGGGCAGTCTAGTTGCTATACAGGCACCATGGAAGGCAAAGACCTAAAGGAAGGCCACTGACATGTTGGGGAGACCTTATATCGTGGATTTATGAAAGCATATGAATAAAAGTCATCTTAAATAAGCATTCATGATTGGGTTGATACCTCTATCAGTGGAAGGGGCACTTGCATTGATGAATTCATTTATCTGTTGTCAATAATGTCACCAAGCTCAATGATACCACTCCATTTGGACAACCCAATCTGTATTATTCAAGTGCTCATTATTCATTTTGTAAGCCTTTCTAGGACATGTTTTTTCTGGGACTGTTATGGGCTTTCCAGAGCAGTGTTCTTTGGCAACTCCATCCAAAAGCATCACAGGAGGAGAAGATGTGAGAACCACATCAACTCTACAAGTTACACCAATGAAGGCTATTCTCTGGCAAGTTACGCCAAATTAGAACTCTTTGAGGATGGGCCAAGTTCAAGAACCAGTCTGGCTAAGTGCAGAAAGGTTCATCATGAGATGGTTGGCCACCAGATAACAAACTACTTCAGCTAGAGGGACTAAGACATGAAGGGGCCATTGTCTGCACCAGTAGGGAGAATACCCACACCAAGAGAACAACAAATGCATAAAGTTTTTAGATTTTGAAGGGACTTCAGTGGTCATCTAGTCCGACTTGTATGTGAAAGGAATCCCTATTAAAGCATATCCTAAATATGATTGATTAGACTCTTCTCGAAGAACTCCAAGGGGAGGGGACCCACTACCTCTCCAGGCAGCACATCCCACTTCTGGAGAGCTCCAGTTACTACTAAGTTGTTCCAAACATCTAGCATCAATTTGTGTCTTGGCAATTTCTTCCTGTTTCTTCTGGTTATGCCCTGTGGAACCAAGCAGAAAAAAAAGTTTAATCGCTCTTCGCCATGACAACCATTTATATTCTTTAAAATGGTTCTCATACCCCCCTTGAGTCTTGTGTTCTCCAAACTAAACATCCCCAGTTCATTCAATGAATCCTCCCATGGCATGGATTCAAGGCCTGCACCAGCCTGGCTCCCCTCCTGGGAATTCTCTCCCAATTACCAATTCCTTCCTCAAATGTGGCACCCACAAGTAAACATGATACTCTAGATGAGGTTTGATCAGGGCAAGGTATAGAGGGAGGATCACCTTTCTAGTCCTTGAAAGCATGTTCCTTCAAAGTTTTTGAGTATTGAAATATTAGCTCCATGAGCATTCTGTAGAGGCTGAGACTCATAACTAAATGGAGTTTTGGGATTCCTAGTGGCTTCCACGAGGGTTTTGTTTTTTTGTTTTTTGCTTTTTGGAGGGTAATTGGGGTTAAGTGACTTCCCCAAGGTCATACAGCTAGTAAGTGTTAAGTGTCTGACTCCAGGGCCAGTGCTCTATTCACTGCACCACCTAGCTGCCCCTTTCATGAGTTTTCTTAATCCCTCCCCTACACCTCTCCCACTTCCTATTTCTCTACACACTAGCCACCATGAATCAGGAGTCACCAATAGGAAGATATGAATCTATCAGTGAATCCTGGAGATTTGCCTAGTGAATCTCCCTGCTGGTTGTTGTGTCTGTGCCTTGGTTGGCATCTACCTACTAGAGCCTAAAAGATATGCTACAGTAGTCTAATAGAAATACAGCTATACCTAAGAGTAGTTACTCATAAGCCCATAGTTATTGATTAACAACTTAGTTGAAATGGAAGTGGGAAAAGTCTGGGGAGGGGCTGACAGAGGAGGCAGGAGAGCATCAAAGGTCAATTTCACTCACTTCATAATTTTGCCAGATCTAGTCCTGATGTTTATCAGTGGCTCTCTTCATATTCCTAGGCATCCTGCTACAAAAAATTACAATCCACATTCACCTTTTGAATCAATGCCACAAGTTCCTGATTTCTGTTCTAAGGTATGGGCAAAGAAAAACCCAGAGTGAAGTGCAAGTTGGCAAACATTATGTTTGGCAGATTTAAATGGGGAGGAAGTATGATATAGTGGTTAGAGAATAAACCTTGAAGCTAGCAAGATTTGGGTTCAAGTCCCCATTGCATTTGAAATGGTTCTCTCTAGAGAAATCACAGAATGTCAGTGCTCAGAACCAATCTTTAAGATTATCCACACCAGAATACAAGCCACTCCCCAATTGATAAATGGTCAAAGGATATGAACAGGCAGTTCTCAGAAGATGAAATTAAAGATATCTATAAGCATATGAAAAAAAGTTCTAAATCACTATTGATTAGAGAAATGCAAATCAAAACAACTCTGAGATACCACATCTCACCAGCCAGATTGGCTAAGATGACAAAACAGGAAAATGATAAATGCTGGAGAGGATGTGGAAAAATTGGAACACTAATGCATGTAGCAGCAAGCATCCCAGCATCCCCAGGGTGGCTGCCAACACAGGTTCTTAGATCTGCTTTGCTAAAGGAAAGCAACTCAAAATGGGTTAACAAGCTTACTTTAATCAATCAAACATATATTGTTTACCTAATTCAGGGGGTAAAGGTCAGCACCCCAAACTTCAGAGTATACAGACAGAATTATCAAGACAGAGAAACAGATCAAGCAGACAGGCTTCCAAACTGTCCAACCATTACACCCATACCAAATCACCGTTACCAGAGAGGGAAGCATCAACATCTAGGTTTTCAAAGCCAGGAGGCTCTCAACAACAGCTGCCCAGAGTCTCATCTGGTCAAATCATACAACACTTCTCAAAGTGAGCCCCAAAGCAAAGCCTCACATCAGGGCTTATACAGTCTTCTCCTGGCTCAGAGAATGTAACAACCTTTTGGACCCACTGCCCAATCACAAAGTATCTCCTGAGAAACAAGCCTCCCACCACAAGCTCCAGGTACACTTAACCTAGGGCCAGGGAAGATCTTAAAAATTTACATTCCTCTAACAATGCATTGTTGGTGGAGTTGTGAACTGACCCAACCATTCTGGAGAGCAATCTGGAACTATGCCAAAAGGGCTATAAATAAGTGCATACATACCCTTTAACCCAGCAATATCACTTCTAGGGTTATGTCCCAAAGAGATCAGAGAAGTGGGAGGAGGACCCATATGTACAAAAATATTTATAGCAGCTCTTTTTGTGGTGGTAAAGAATTGGAAATCAAGGGGATGCCCATCGATTGGGGAATAGCTGAACAAGTTGTGGTATATGAATGTAATGGAATACTACTGTGCTATAAGAAATGAGGAGCAGACAGATTTCATAACCTGGAGAGACTTATATAAACTGATGCTGAGTGAGAAGAACAGAACCAGGAGAAATCTGTACACAATCACAACGTATGTATGATGACTAACTTCAATAGACTGGGCTCCTCTCAGCAATGTAAGGTTGTAAGACAACTCATGTTCATGATCAAAAGACTCATGATCAAAAGAGATGGCCACATCCAGAGAAAGAGCTGCCGAGTCTGAATGCAGATTGAAACAAACTACTTGCTCTGTTTCTTTTCCTTGTTTTATTTTGTTTCCTCTCTCCCACTGATCATTCCATCAGTTACAATCCTTCTTTACAACCTGACTAATGATTAATATGAAGATATTTGTAGATCCTATATTTGAGTGCATGCCGCCATGATGGGGGGGAGGAGAAGGAAGGGGAGAAAATTTGAAACTCAAGGGACTGTGGAACTGAATGTTGTAAACTAAAAGTAAATAAACAAATCAATTTTAAAAATAGATTATCCACACCAGTCGTGTCAAACTCAAATAGGAGGGGAGGGGGAGAAGCTCATGGACCACTAACCCATACATAAGGATTCCAGTGGACTACACATTAACTTCATTTTAAAATGTAATATCATCTATGTTTTATTATATTTTTATTTATTTTGTCAAATTTATTTTGTCAAATATTTCCCAATTACATTTTAATCTGATTCAGTTGCACTCAAAGATTTAACCTACCACAATGCAGCCCTCAGTCATGTGCTTGTCTCCTCTCGTCTACACCAGGGATTTGTAAAAGGAAGTCTGTGAACTTAAAAATTATTTAGATGGCTGTATTTCGATGTAATTGGTTTCCTTGATAATATTACATATTTTATTTTAAGCATTTTGAAACATTATTCTGAGAAGTCCAGAGGCTTCACCAGATGACCACAAAGGTTAAGGATGCAGAAAAGTGCTCATCTCTACTAACTCCTTCATTTATCAGATGAGGCACAGAGAAATTAACAGGCTTGTCCAACCTGGAGCCAGGACCAGGCCCATATCAACATAAGGACCCACACAGTCCTGGGTTCTTATTAGTGCCACCCATGTGGAATTCATAAATCTTGTTCATAGGCATATTTGAGACATCCAAGCTGTCTTCTTTTGACTGGGGAGTACAAGCCCCTGAACTCCACAGTCCTGTTTCTTGCTGTAAGTTTCAGTCTAGGGCCCCTGAGCCAAATCGGAGAAAGTGCCCCTCCTCTGCTGTCCTCTGTGCACTGTAGACAGAAGAGCTCTCCAATGGACTTGGACCTCTCCTTTCTTGGGCCCCTTGGTGTGTATTTCTGCCCATGTCATCACCCAAGGCATATACCTGTCATTCAGGTTCCCAAAATGCACAGCTATGCCTTGAAGCCAAAATAGCTCATCTGTCTTTGGAATTCCCTACCTCATAAGGTCTCTGAGCCTGGGGTTTTGACCTTCAGGGAACTGTGTAAGACACGTATTTTTAGCCCAGCTTTTGCTCGAGCATTGTGGGGGCAGAGCCCATTGGCTGGAAGGCCTCTCCTCTTGGCTTCTTCACCACCCAAATGCTTTAGTGTCTACAGCACCAATTCCTGACTTTGGGGGAGCTCAGACACTCAATCATGTCTAGGACACTCATTCCCCACCCCCACCCCTGTCTGCCTCCTGTTCGCTCCTAAAAAGGCTGTCTGCTATATACTGTATGTTCTATTTTCAATTCGAGAGAATTAAAATTCACTTGGGGGCTGGGGAGGTCAGGAGGGGTGGGGAATTTCGAGATTGTCCCTGAGATCATTTGCCACCCCAGGGTAGGGAAGCTCCACAACAGAGGAGCCCGTCGATCTTAGTAACTGGCAAGGAAGAAGTAAATGACAGCAATCCGGGAGAACTGGAGGCATGTGCCTCCCACTTTCTGGTTTACCATCCTTGACACTATTTTATAAACAAGCTAGGTGACAGAAAATAGCAGTGTGGTATAGCGGAAGGAGCCCTGGCCTTGGGAGGACTTGCGTCGCGTCCCTGCCACTTTAGTACCTGTGTGACCTTAAGTAAATCACTTCTCTCTCCTTGGACCTCAGTTTCCTTGTTTGTTAAAGTGAGAGAGCTGGACTAGATGACTTCTAAGGCTCCTTTTAGCTCTGATCTGTAATTCTCAGATCCTTTTCTCCAGATTCCATTGGAATGTTCAAGACTCCCCCTTGGCCCAGAGTGGCTGGAGCTGTCTACAGAGCAGCTCCATGAGATAAAGATGAAAAGGCCCCTGCCCTGGGGTTGTTCTGACAGTCTCCAGCCATTGTGGCAGCTCATTAGGTACATGCAAAGCCGGTGGATATACTGATTAATGCCAGCTCTAGCAGGGTGCTCTTTGCAATGCTGGGGGGCAGGGGCAGGAAGGGGGAAGACAATACAGGAGAAACTCAAACGAGCCATTCTTCTTAGCAAAAGGAATGACAAATTGAACCCCTGGCTTGGAACTTCTGCAGTGAGAGCAGTGCCCCAACTATTGGGTCCGGACCAGAAAGGGGGCATCTGGGGGGGGGGGCATGTACAGTATAGCCCAGTGAAAAGGGAGTTGGGGTTCAGTAGATTTAGCAGACCTCGGTCTAAATCCCACCCTTCCTTTAAATGCTGGCATGGCCTTGAGCAAATCCTTCCTGTCTCTAGGCTTCCTTTGTCAAACTAAAAGGTTGGACTAGCTCACCTGGAAGGTGTTTCAGCTTGAAATCCTACAGCTCCATCAACTTTGCTGTTACCCACCTGATTCTCCACCATAAAAACCCACTCTTTTTATTCTAGCACCTAAGTGGCAAAGTAGATAGAGTTCTAAACTTGGAGTCAGGAAGAATGTGGAAAGATTGTGTTCAAATCCTGCCTCAGACATTTACAAGCCATCTCAACAACAACCTGGCAAGTCAGTCAGTAAAGAGCTTTTGAGCACTTACTATATGCCAAGCATATATTGGAGACAGCTAGAATGCTGGGTCTAGAGTCAAGAAGACCTGAGTTCAAATCTGACCTCAGACATTTACTAGCTGTGTGACCCTGAGCAAGTCACTTCACCTCTGTTTTCCTTAATCTACTGGAGAAGGAAATGGCAAACCACTCCAGTATCTTTGCCAAGAAAATCCCATAACAGGGTCACAAAGAGTCTGACACAACTGAACAAGGACAGTAATGTGCCAAGCACTGTTTTAAGCCCTGGGGGTACAAAGAAAGGTAACAGACAATTCTCTGCTCTGGAGGGGCTCACAGTCTAAGGGGGGAGACAACATGCAGACAACTATGTACAAACAAGCTCCATATGGAGTACATTGGAGAGAATCAGCAGAGGCAAGGCACTAGAATTAAGAGGGAGGAGGAAAAATTTCCTGTAGAAGGTGAGATTTTTGGCAGCCTTATCACCTACTTCACAGGGCTGTTGTTATGAGATAATAGATGTAAAGTGCTCTGTAAATCTTAAATAGCAATATAAATTCTAGCTATGGTTAATATGATGTATTGAAGAGAAGAAATCAATCAGAATTCATATGCCACACCCAAATCTCTCTCTTTGAGAAAGTACCTTTATATATCAGTAAGTGGAATGGGTACAAACCTCTCTGGTATACCGTGAGAGGTGCTAAGGCTCCCTATCCAAAAATATCTTCCCCACCCCAGTAGAATAGTAATGAAATTTGAAGATCCCTTTGTATTGGAAAGCTAAGAGGTACTTAGCACCTAGTTTCAAATTAAGCCTCTGTTAAAGAAACAGAAGGTATTATCCCCTGTTGCTGATGTAACAGGAAGGGGCTGAACAAGGAGAAGCTGTTCCATATTTAAGGAAGAGCACAAGCTGGACAGTCAGAACTTCATGGGATGAGCACCTGAAGGCTGGGCTGCTGCTGCTGGACTGGAACTTCTGTGGAGAAAGTGATTCTGATTTTGAGAAAGAAGCTGCTGAAGACTTCTGAGGGCCAGCTGGAGCTGCTGAAGAATGAGGAACCATAGGTATTCTGTACAAATGTTGTTGTGGCTTTGTTAAGCCTTGTCTTCCCAGGAACAGAGACTGTGAAGGATTTGAGATGGACTGGACACTGTGAGCTCCAATGTGGAGCAGGAACTGCATGGAGAGCTGGGCAAGGGGCTGGGAGTTGTCTGCCTTTGAACTGAGGTGGCAGTTGGTTAGATTTGGTCAGGAGCTGGGACCATGGAAGAGGAGCCATGGAAGCTGAAAGTCTACCCTGAGTCAAGATGAAAAGACCTCTCCATGGGTACTGAGTAATGATGAAATTGTGATTTACTTGTGACCTAGGGGTGGATGGCTTGTGTATTTCCCACTACTCCTTAAGAGGGTACTGAGTAGTACTGAGTAGTGACTGATGATTGAATAGTGACTGATGACTGAATAGTGACTGATTTGTAACTTAGTGTTCCCCATGGGTGGAGGACTTTGACCTCTTGTACTTTATGATTGAATGATTGAGTTACTAAATGATTGATTGACTAAATAATTGTACTTTGTTCAAAACTACCACTTTGGTGAAAACTATGTGGCCATTTTAGTGATAAGTTGTTGAGTTATTATGTCATTGTCAATGCTGTATTTTGTTTTTATGTGATAAGTTGTAACATTGTGAATGCTATATCTTGATTTTCTGTTAATGTTTTGCTCCGATTTGTTATTGAATAAAAAGAGTGTTCACTATACTATGTAATCAGAACCTTGAAAGCTGTCCACAGCAGCTGTCCTCTGAAAAGCTGCTTGTGCTTTGCTTTACACCCAGTCCTCCAGGGGCTCTGAAATTCCCATGTTATTTGTTTTACTTCTTTGGGAGAAGAACTTATAGCCCCAGTTCCCATCTAACACCACAAACATGTGTTAAATGTTTGCTTATGAGGTCTGCAATCTCAGTGTCATCTGTAACTCCTCATTCCCACTCACCATACAGAGCTGATCAGCTGCCACATCTCCACAACATCTCATATAAATGCTCTTGTTTCTCCTCATGTGGCCATCTTCCTAGCTCAGTCTCCTAATTGGGGCTCTGTGCCACAAATCTCTCCCCACTCTAATCCACCCTCTACTCATCAGCCAAAGTGGTTTTCCTAAAGTTAAGATCTCTCCCCTGCTTGGTTAACCCCAGTGACTTCCTATTCCTTGAAGGACCAGACATAATAAACTTCTCTGTTTGACACTTAGAGCTTTTCACAATCTGGCCCTTTCTCACCTTTCCAACCTTCTTACATATCATCCCCCTACACACTCTCTATAGATTATCCATAATTGTCCTAATACACAATGCTCCATTTTCCACCTCTGTCTTTGCCTTGCCTGGTACACCTGCCAGGGATGTTCTTTCTCCTTCCCTCTGCCTCTTGGAATCCCTAATTTCCTCCCAAACTCAGCTCAATGGCCACCTTATACACAAAGCCTTTTGTGTTTCTCTTCCTTCCTTTCCCCCACTCCATGTACTAGTGTCCTCCCTCACAAAATCCATTTTTCATATACTCTGTATATGCTTACATATGTTCATATTGCTTTCTCCTTTGTTAGAATGTGAGCTCCTTGAGGACAGGGACTGTTTTCACTTTTGTGTTTATATCCTGGGCTCTTGGCATAGTGCCTGGTATTCAGTAGGCACTTAATGAATATTTGTTGGTTGTTCATTGTGTGCAAGGCACTGCACTAGGCATTTGGGATACAAAATCAACCACAAGACATTGCCTGCCGTCAACTAGATACATTCTATAGTTTAAATGCAAGTGTTACCTGGGAAGGAGATACATGTGAGACCTCAATGAGCCATTAATAACTGAGCTCCAATTTGTTTCTCAGAATTAGCTCCAGTCCCTGAGAAGGGCCCAAAGGGAATGGGAACAGAGCACGAGAAAGTTTGGTGAGAGGGCAGGAGCAGGGAAAGACTCAAGCATGAGAAGCTAGTCTAAGATGAGAAGGAAAATCTGGGATAGAGGAGGAATGCCAAACTTGGGGGAGAAGGGTCTCCATTCAACATTTATTAATTGCCTATTGTGCACAGAGCACTATGTTGCATATGGAAGAGAGATACAAAATGTTGATAAAACATAGAGTCTAGCAGGGGAATAAGACAGAAGCATTACAAAGTATACTTATGCCTAATCCCATTGATGTAGGTCCTTCCTCCAAAGAGATTCATGGCAGCCCATCCATGCTTCTCATCCTGTTACATTTAGACCCCTGTCCTCCAGTAAATCCTTTGTTTACAATCTACCCAGTACCCTGGAGGCCTTCCTTGAAATCCTTTAGCATGTTGTGTATGGCATTGTCTCGCAGAGTGCTCTGCATCCAGACCGTGCATACAGCTCTGCATACTTTTGCTGAATGAATGAGTGGAGGCCTCTTCTGCCCCATTTGACTTCTGTCCTCCTCTCTGGGTTCCCCCTCACTCTCTCTCCATTCCTCACTCACCTCATTTCTGCTCTAACTTCCCTTGCTATATCTTCTACACTCCTTTCAAACCCATTAACCTCGGTCACTCACTACTTTCTCTCAACATCTGTCATTCATCATTCCATTGTCTTTTGGGTCACCTGCAACTTTGATTCTTTGGAAATTATGGTAGTGTAATACCTTGAATGCTGAGCAAAGGAGCATGTTTTACTTGAGGAATAATAGGGAGCTAAGGACAGTTTTTAAGCAAACAAGTGACGTGACCAGAACTATGCATGAGCAAGTTTATTATGTATTAATTCAACTGGTTTCAATTCAATTTACTGAACACCTACTATGAGCCTGGGAAGTGCTGGGAATACCAAGAACAACCTCCTCCCCCCCCAAAAAAAACAAAACAAAACAAGCCAGTTCCTGCCCTTAAGGAGCTTCCATTCTATGGGAAGGAGCGAGGTAAGTGAGTGGAGGTGAGGAGGCCACTTAGGAAACTACTGCAGCAGTCTAGGCAGGTGATAATGAAGGTTGGAACTACAGCACTAGCTGAGAATAGAAAGGAGGGGACTGATGAGAGAGATGACAGAGGGAGAGAATAGAGAAAGCTTGGGAACTGATTGAGTATGAGAGCGGAGGGAGTAGAAAAAGTCAAAGGTAAGGCCAAGGCTGGGAGCGTGGGAGTGTGGGAGTATGGGAGCCTGGGTTAACAGTGAGGTCACAGACAGAAAGGGAAACAAGAGGGAGGTGCAAGTTTAGGGCATTTAGCAGGCACCTGTGGGGGGTGGTGATGCCAAAAGTGCAGAATCAGTTGTTAAACATTGATCAAGGGCTTATTAAGTGTCAGTCACCCAAAGGCAAACTTACAGCACAGTTTTTACCTTAGGTCAGGCTAGTCTAGACACTATGGGTTTGGCGGATGTGTATACTGTGCTCAGGAATTTTCCCAAATGTAGTTAGAAAGTGTAGTTCACATCTCATTAAGCAGACAAATATTTGTGTCCTCTCCTGAAACCCCATCTGGCAAGGTCTCACCCCCCAAGTGGTCTCGTGGTCTCCTTGTAGGGTGTGGTGGCTCTAGACATTTGTCTTTATGCCTTTCATGTTGTTGTTTGTGGCCGGGCTGGTTACTTGGGATCAAATTTAAACGGATTCCTCTGGGGCGGTGGGCATGACAGAAACTATTCCTGCAGTGATCTGAATGCTGAGATTTACAGGCAAGCTACTTAGAATTCCATATGGGTTTCAGGGTCTTATTTTAACCCAGCAGGTATGGGGAGCAGCGAGGTAAGAAGATCTCTCAGTTCTCCCTCCTCTCCTGTCCCCTTCTCTCCCCTCAGCTTGCCAGAACCCTAGTCACAGACCTTCCCTGGTCTCACAAGGCAACTGAAAGGATTCAAGTAATTTAATTTCCACTAAACAACCATTTATTCAATCCCCACTATGTGCCAGGAACAGTGCAAGGAGATGGCTAGACAAAGATGAAAATCAAACAGTTTCTGCTCTCAAGGAATTTACATGCTACAGGAAACAACATGTACATAGATAAGTCAATACAAAATATATACCTCACAAAAACAAAGCGTTTTCAGGGATGAGAGCACTAGGTGGGTGAATCAGAAAAGCTCTCTTTTGGCAACCAGAAATTAACATAGAATTACTGAGAGCTGGGGATTATAAGAGGCACAGGTGAGAAAGGAGAGTATTCTAGGCATCAGGGCCAGCGTTTGCAAAAGCTCAGAGGTGGGAGAGTCATGTGAAGAGAACAGCAAACAGACCAGTTGGGCTGGAATGTGGAGTGTGAGAGGAGGAGGAGAAGGAATGTGAAGGCGGTCTGGAAAGATAGGTCAAAACCAGATTGTGACTGATGCATTGGGACAACAAGAGGCTAGCTAAGCAGTTCCACACATCTCACCTCAACAAAGAGGGAAGCCAACAGATCCTAAGCATAGACTGGGGCAGGCAAAGAGGCAGCCCCCAGTGAGGGCTAAAGGGCCAGTCTCTCTACCTTTTCCCCCTCTCCTCCTGCCTGGTGATGGTATACTTCCAGATATTTTTCCTTGAGCAAATGTGTTTTTAGAATTCATAAGTCATCTCTTAAAAAAGCGAATCACATGGTTCTGGAGGAGGGGGGTGTGTAGGATGCGGTGGGGAGATTTTACCTGAAAAGATACAAATGACAGGATAATTTGTCTCTTCTGTTGATTGTTTTGTTTCAGTCGAAAGAATGATTCATGGGCCAATTACAGCCAGAAGAAATGAAGGCAGATGAGTGTGCTTTTATGAGAATAAGCCTTGGGCCCCCCACACTGTGGGCTACTTGCTGGCTACCTGCCTACTGCCCGGCTGGCTACATTCTGGGACCCTCTGGGGCTGAGTTTTGATGTAAAATGTCAGCATTGAAGGCCAAGGCATGAAGTGGAGAGGCTGTGTGTGTGTGTGTGTGTGTGTGTGTGTGTGTGTGTGTGTAGAATTGGGATGTCTCTATGTGTATTTGTGTGTATCTGTATGTGTGTGTTTATGTGTACTAGAATGTGTGTTTGTGTATGGGACTGTGTGTGTAGAATTGGGATACATAGGGCCTTAGCATCACTCAGTTGGTAGGGCTGTGAAGGCACAGGAGCCCTAGCAATGATGCCTACCTGCCACTGAGAGAGAACATGGGTGCACCATCAGAAAGCTCCCCAAGCTAGTAAAGTCAGATGAGAACTCAGGATTTCCTGTGTATGGGAATTTCCTTCACTAATACAAAACAGCAACTCATCTGTAACTTCAAGTCTTAAGGAGTTGCCTGCGGCCACTGACAGGTAGCACGTGTAAGAAGAAGAAATTGAACCCAGGTTTACCTTACTCCAAGGTTGGCCCTATACCCACCACACCATCCTTCCTCTCTAGATCTGTTTAAGTGAGGAAAAGTCTGTTACTGATGGTATTTAGTATTTGGAAACCCAGGCCAGTCAGGAAAAGCTCGTTTTTAACCTATTCGTTCATTTCATTAAGTTAGTGAGTTTTGATGTTGCACCATCTCTCCAGTGAGCCGTCTGCCTTAGCTCATTGTGTTACAGCTCCATGGGATCAGAGAACCCAAGCTAGATAGGCCTCGAGTCCTGTCCCAGAGATAGCCTGTGGATGTAGTACCCAAACTTTAGCTCACCCAAACTCAGGGAGCCCATGACGAGAGGAGTTCAGGGAACTTTTTCAGACTTTTTAGGCCATAGCAACACAGGAAAGTGTCTCCAGAGGTGTGGAGGGGTTGATATCTTCATCAGCAGCGGGAGTGTCTAACTCCAGGAAAGCCATTATTGCAGGAAATAGAGGAATATGGCTCTGGACACTGGGGACATAGGACTTTAGATGACACATGGTCTCTCCTCTGGGAGAATTCTCAGCCTAATAATGGAGATCAGACCAATACAGAAGTAAACAGAATGCAAATTCAAATCAAGTATTACTTGGGATTCAAGTTTAATATATATGCATAAGACTTCTCATTGATAGAAAGATTACTTAAACCTGCATGTCTGCATTAGAGATGCAAGTAGAAAGTGCTATGAGATCAGATAAAGGAGGCATCGCTTTCATTTTGATCTGTCACCTGACCTGGGAACAGCTTTGCATCATCTAATCCTTAGACAGGGCTATCTAAAATGGCAAAAAGCTTCTCTTCCCTAAGCTGCATCAAGCATTCATCTCCCCACCTCCCCAGCCACCCCTCACTCCACCCTAGCACCCTGTACTATGACCTTCCTAATGCTTATTGGTTCTAGCTAGGGGTGGCCTAGGATCCCCAGTAGATGTGCCTGTGTTCATTATAAATCCTCCTTCTTTCAATCCTTTGTCCAAGGGGCATTCTATTGGCTACTACAGATACTGAATGCTGTGTGTGTAAGTGTTGGCTAAAAGCACAATTTCTCCCAACCAGGTAGCAAATACTGGTGAGATCGCTGCAATAAGAGATTGGTAAGAAGCGTGTAGCTCTTTAACAATGTAAAGTACTTTACATGCAATATATGAATATCCAGTGCATCAGTGTAAGCTCCTTGAGGACAGGGACTATTTTGCTTTTGTTTTTGTATTTCCAGAACACAGCTCAGTGACTGGGACATAATAGGCAGTTGTTCGTCCTTCATTTTCCAAGAGGACCAATGAGATAATGGAGCAATGTCTTGGTTTGTGCCTGAATTGGATTTAAGTGAGGCAGAGTTGCACAAAGTCCTAAGAGTTGCCAGCCTCATTCTCTTTCAGAGTCATCAAAGTCCAGTGGCAAGACAAAAGTCAAGATGATTGGTGATAACTCGGGCTGCAGTGGATGACCTTGGTGTCTTCATTGTCTGATCAAGCTCTAACCGCTCCATAGCTTCTCCATGGCCTTTGGAACAAAGTGTTCTCATCTGCCCATTCCACTGGGGAAGTCTTCACATGCTTGGGGTAGACATCCCCTAACTCCCTGACAGTTCTGAGGCCTTCCAGTTACCCTCAACCTGGTTTAGCTATCTGCTGAGATGGTTTTACCAGGGTGTGGCCACTGTGCATGTCAGAGCTTCTTGGAAGCACAGGTGAGAGTTGGGTGAAGGTGGACACCAAAAGTGGGTGAGCAGCCCTGAGAAAGGCTCAGTAAACCCTCCCTCCAGAGGTGTAGCCCTCCTTAAATATTCCATCCACCAACAGGAAGCTAATGAATGCTTGTTCAATTGAATTAAATTAAGTCGTCTCAACAGAGATACCAACTAAATAGTAGTAAGCAGAGATAAAGGAAATAAGGTCTGGTTCATGGTGGTGAGCCTCTGTGGTGGTAGTAAAAGTATATGAAAAGAAATAGCATAGGGGTGGGTAGCACTGAAGCTCCTTGGAAGTTCATTCTTCCTTCCTGGTGCCAACAGGTACTGTAGGTTTCCCCCAGCCAACCTTCACTGCAGAAGGACAGGGGAGAAAAGCCCTCCGAGAAGACTTTCTTCTGACTGGTGACAGCCCATCCTCTGAACTGCAGCCTGGACAATCAATCAGAGAAGCCTAGAACTAGAAAAGACCTCTAAGGTCACCATGGCCACCCTTGATGTGTGCCATGATTGCCCAATAAGCGATCACCTAGGCTCTGGATGATGACTTCCAGAGAGGGGGAGCTCCTGCATTCCCAAGGTAGCCCATTCACCTACTTTAGGATAGCTCCAAAATCTCCCTCCCTCCAATTTCTATCCATTGTTTTGGTACTGTCCTCTGGGGTCAAGCAGAGCAACTTCCCTTTCCCAAGATGAACATACCAGGTTCCTCCAGCTGAGCTTTCTATGGCATCTTGTTCGCCATCTTGGTTTTCTTCCTCGGATTGATTCCAGATCATCTACCTCAAATTACAGGCGAATGTTATCCACTCTAGAGAAGAATTCAGGAAGGACTCACCCAAAGGACCTCAGTGAGACACCAAAAGGCCCTTGGAATAAGGCTGCCACATGGCATGGAGCTTGGGTAACAACATGATAGGGAGGTTCCTAGTGACATTACTATAGACTTAATTCTTCTATACTTTGTCTCATTCTGGCAAGTGCAGGAAATGGTCTTTGTTTTTAGACTATCTTGGGAAGTTGGCACAGAGTAGGTGAGTGACTTTCCCAAAATCTCATTGCCCTGTAAGGGAACTTGTCCCTTCCTCAGATCTACTTATCTTTATCATGGCACTGTAAAGGTCCTGGGAAAACCCTCATCTATGGGGCAGAAGAGCAAGGACCCAAAGATATTCTAGGCAACAGATGACATTCTTATCAATTGGAATGGAAATCAGATTCCAAAGAACTAGTGCTGGTTCTATTTCTGCCACTCATGACCTCTAATGCTTTGTTTGAATCACTTCCCCTCCCTGGGCCTCAGTTTCCTTATCTCTAAAACGAAGGGGTGGGAAAGGCCAGTTTCAAAGGTCCCTTTTGGCTCTAACATTCTATGGTCTACCATATCTTCTGACCATCCCTTGCTCAAGTCATCTCTTTCTCGTGATCATCTTAATGTTTTTCCACCCCCTGCCCCAATCATCTGCCATCAGAAGTATGTTTTAGCTTTGGAAGTAGATGCTGACATGTGTCTCCCTGAAGTGCCCTGTCAGTCACAGCTAATGGGGGGCACTTGATTGTCTTTCTCATTTGGAGTTAGAAAATAAGAGTGGTTTTGCTTTTTGTTGCTTCTTTTCCCTTTTGATTTAGTGATTGTTTGGCTTTGTGTCACCAGGACATGCAGAGCTTTTTGGAAAGAGTGACTAGACGGGCTTCCAGAAAGTCAGATTCTCTTCCTGTCTGGGCCATAAGCTGGCGGAGTCACGCATCCAATGACACAATCTGCAAGCTGGAAGGTACCATAAAGCTCACCTAGTCCAAATGGGCCTACCCAACCTGGGAAACCCTTCTATGTCTACACTGAAAAGAGAGGTCTGCTTTCTTGGCTTGAATACTTCCAGTGAGGGAGGACTCACTACTTGGCGAGGAAACCCAGCCCTGTCAGAACCTTCTTCCTTATAATGAGCCAAACCAGACTTCTCATACCCTGGGTCCTAGTTTTGCCTTCTGGAACAATCTAGAACTCACTCCCTATTCTATGTGAGTCCTTTACACATCTGAAGATAGCAAATATGCCTTCCTCAACTTTTCTCTTTTCTAGAGAAGATACCCCCAGTTCCCTCAACTGTTCCTCAGATAAATGGGTCCCAGATCTATCAATCCCTAACCTCCTCGATCACTTGAGATTTCTGGGCAGCTACAAACTGCTCAGACTTTGGTATTGCTTCCCTGCAGAAAGGAAGAAATATTGAGATAAATACAAAGGACTGTGGCCTGGGAATTGCATTACTCAAGACTTAATCCTGGCTCTGCTTTCGACTAGCTGTGTGTCTCTGGGAAAATGACTGAACATCTCTGGGCCTCAGTTTCCTCACCTGTAATATGAAGGGGTTAGGTCAGATCTCTAAGTCCAGCTCCCAATCACTGTGGGCAGATAACAGAGATTTTTATATGCACTTTGAGCATAATTTAGGGATCAACCCTGACCCTTGGCATGGGACACATTTAAGGTCACAAAAAGCAGAAAGACACAATGGCTCGGTTGGGTGTAGCTCTGTGGAAGAGGGAAGCCCCTGTCACCTTTATTGATAGCAATATTTTCGCAGACTCCTTCTGCCAAGGATCACTGGGCTCTTCCCCTCTCCAGACCAGTCTCATAAGGTCCAGGATGGGGGCAGTACACAAGAAAGGATATATCCTATTTCTTTCTGAACCCAGGGACACCTTTGGCTGTCACCACCAATAAAATGCAAGCTTCTTGAGGGCAGGAACTATTTTCATTTTTGTCTTTGTATTCCTAGTGCTTACCACAGTGCCTGGAACATAGTAGACATCTAGTAAATGCTTACTGAAATGATTTAGCCTTGTTTGCCTGGAGATAAAGAAAAGAATGGAGTTTATTCCATACATTCAATCAGCATTTATTAAATACCCCGTGTGAGCAGAGCACTGTGCTAGGCACTGAGGGGAGATACAAAGTTTGGTTACTGAAGACAGTGCCTATTTCTGTAACACTTTCTGTCCCATTTCCTCACCTCCCAGTCACTAATGTCTTCCCTTTCCGACTGTCATGCACTGTCTGTATATAACCTAGTTGTTTACAAGTTGTCTTCCCTGTTAGAATGTGAGCTCACTGAGGGCAGGACCTGCTTTTGCCTTTCTCTTTATTCCCAGTGCTTAGCACAGTGCCTGGCATGTAGTAAGTGCTTAATAAGTGCTTGTTGATTGACTGATAATTGACCACAACTCTGAAAGCAACGAGTGTAATCCAATTCGATTCAACTTAATTTCTTGAATAAGCACCTACTTTGCTAACTGTGCAACTGCAGGCACATGTCTTAATCTCTCAGAGCCTCAGTTTCCTTGTCTCAGGATGATAATCACTGTAGATTGTCATGGTCCTCCAGAGGATTCTGACAAACCTTTTCCTTAAAGGACTATCACTGTGCCAGGTGATGAGGCTACAATAACATGAAAATGGAACAGTCCCTGCCCTCAAAGAGCTTATATTCTTATCCTCATTTCACAGAGAGGGAAAAGACATGGCCTCTGCCCTCATTCAGCTTATACTCGAGTAGGGGAGTTTGACACCATAATCCTTGGTAATACTCGCTAGGTTCAGGAGAGGGGGCAAATTGGCATGTTTATAGGAGGCCTGAGAGAGAGAGCAGGGAAGGCTTCCTGGAGGAGGTAGCACTTTAAAGTCAGAATGCAACAAAAAGCAGGCAGGAAGCCATTTTAGGCTAGGCCTAGGGAACAGTGCTGCATGGTGCAGGACAGAGAGCCCTCCATTTGGAGTCAGACAACCTGGGTTCAAATCCCAGTTCTGCTACCTACCTACCAGCTGTGGACAAGATCTTGGGCAAGAAGTTACTTCACCTCTCTAGGTCTCACATTCCTTCTCTGTTAAAGGAGCATGTGAATGGGGGGGGGGGGTGGAGGGGAGATAAATAGCCTTCCAGCTCTGCATCTAAGATCCCATCATTTCATGTAAACATCTGGGGACCATGTGACCAATGATTTCCTACAGATTTTCAGTGTTGCTGTCCAGGGAACAGCTCTGACCTCTCTAGACTTCAGAAGGGACTGGATGGAGCCAATGTCTCCACCCCACTCACACTGCCACCCCCATGCCACCCCCCAGCTCACTGATCCCTCAGCTGCCATGCTCTCTAAACCATTTCTTGCCCTGTGCTGTAAATTGGACCTTTAAAAATAGTCTAGACATTACTAATGACCATCAATTGGCTTTAATTATTACATGGCAGTGTCAAGAGAGGTTTCTGAAAGTACAATCAATTTCAGGCCTCTGCGCCATCCCAGTTAGTGGAATAAATGGAAGGAAGAGTGCTGTTCTCATCAGGGCAGAAACCTATTACAAGTTCCTTCTCAAAGTGGGCACCTCTCCCTCGTCCGTCTTGCCACAAAATGGCATTTCCTAATGCATTATTTATGCATGCTCCCTGGAAATGTGACGCTGTTGGTTAATAGAATTTTTCCCCCTCAAATGTAGGTTCAAATGGAACCAGGAGCCATTTTCTCCATTTCCTCTGTGAGTGGCTTCATGTAAAGTTCCGTAATTGACAACGCATTTCTCCCCTCACATGAGAAAACCATTTTCAAAAACTGATGAATTCAAAGGGAAATTAATTTGAAAGACTGCTGGATGAAAACTCTCAAGAGGATAAAACAATCCCGTAAATTGATCTTGCCTTAATAGTATTTTTCTGAGGTCGTGTATCTATCAGCAATCGACAACTTCCCTTGCGCTCAGAATTCACACCATTCAACAGCAACTGTAAATGATACATTGGTCATGACAATCATTCATAATCTAAGCAGATGTTTTTGTTGAGATTATAAAAATGCCTTGCATTGAGTTTACTAGCTACTTTGCTAAGGAAAAAGTTATGATGTCCCAACGGAGAAAATCACTTGGCTGTCTATTTAAAATACAAAATACAAAACATTCAGCAGAGGAAACAGAATCTTTGGGGGGCAGGCTTTCACAGGAGCATGATGATGCTTCTGAAAGCTTTCACTGATTGAGTCGATAGTTTTCCTTTCAAAGAAGTTAGCTCCCAAATCACTCCATGGAACGCTGGGTACTACTTCTAGGTACCACATGACATCCATTTATTTAGGGTCATAGAATTAGAGCTTCTCATCTAAACCCTTTATTTGACACAGGAGGAAACTGAGAATCATAGCAGGGGAGGAAGTATTCAAGGTCAGACAGTTAGTCAGCAACAGAGCCAGAATTTGAACCCAGATCTTCTGATTCCAAATTCAGAATTCTCTTTCTGCTGAAAGAACTATATACTTATAGTCTTTGGCAAATAAATACATAGGTAGTTGCTATTGCTGACCCCATTTTACAGATGGCGAAACTGAGGCTTAGAGAGGTGAAGTGACTTGTCCAGAGTCACATAGCTGGTAAGTGTCTGAGGCAGGATTTGAACTCAGAAATTCCCATCTGAAGTCCAGGGCTCTATCTACTGTACCACAGTGCCTCTATAGTCATTGCTTGCTTTGTGTAAAGCCCTAGATCTTGTGCTGAGAGATGAATAAGACCCAGTCTCATGAAGCTTACTAAGTAGAAGAGCTAAGACAAACATTGACAGCACAAGGCCAGATGTGGTCAAAGAGGTATGGATAGTCATGGAATGGAGGTAGTGTTTCTGGGAGTCCTTTCTCCCAAGCACCATATCTCCATGGCCTCCAGATCATGCCACCTGCTTTCCTGCCCTCATTTTCACAGCCTTCCTCATTGGAGACTTGGCTTCTGCCTTTGGCATCTCCCTGGGCACTGTTTAGTGGCTTTCTGCTTTCTCTTGCCTGGATCCAGGCCTTCACTCTCCCCTACTCTGCTCTTATCCCCCTTTCCAGCCCCCTTTAGAATTAGAATGTAAGCTCCTGGAGGGCAAAGGCATTGTATTGCTTGCTTGTATTTCTATCCCAAGAACTTAGGTCATCTTAAATGTTTAATAAATGACCTCTCTGTGTCTTTCCCTCTCTCTAGCAATGCTCCATCCCTAAGTAGGACCCAAATAGTAGCATTTCAGATGCAATGGCAGGTTGGTGGGGAGAGGGAAGAGGATTTTTTCAGGAGTGCCCTTCCCATAGCATCCACCATTCTTGCTCAGGTCTGGCCCCATATTTCTACGACTGCATAATTAAGATCCTCAGCCCTTAGTGCTAGCATGTACCTTAAAGATCATTTCTTACCCTGGGCAGCCCACAAATTTCAGGTCTGTCTGAACTCTGGTGGGAAAACAATTACAACTCCATTTTCATTAACCTCCTCTAACTAAAATTTAGCATTTCCTTCAATTACTTACTAATGTGATTTTGAAAGAAAGGGGTCCTTAGGCTTTACCAGGGCTTTAGAACACAAGAAGATGAAGAATTCTTGATCTAGACCAAGGCCCTCATTTCATGGAGAAGAAAAGTGAGGCCTTGACAGATGAAGGGACTTGCCCAGGGCCAGTAAATCAAAGGCAGGCTGTGGACCGGGATCTTCTACCTGCTGATCCAGGGTTCTTTGCACTGGCTCACACTGTAAGGTGGTTTGAAGGGCATCTCTTCCCCCAGCCCCACCCCCACCTCATGCCATGGCAGGGACACAGAAGGTTATACAGTCTATACTTATTCCTCCTGCTGGCCGGGTGGAACATTCTTGTTGGGTGCCAATAAATGTGAAGGCATCATTTTCCAGCTGAGTAACTTGAGGAGCGGGGATGGTTTTAGTGCACATTACAAGTTATATATATGTGTGTGTGTGTGTGTGTGTGTGTGTGTATGTATATATAGTTTGGAGCAAGTGAGAGAGGATACCTTCCTCATGATATCTCTTCCATATAATGTTCTGAGTGTGTCTTGGAGCCCATTAATGGCTCCCAGTGATTCATCAATACACTGAAATTTGTGAACCTTTATTTTCCCAGTTTGTCTGCCCAGGGAGAGACGTTATTGCTCATCAGTCCAATTCTCAGAGAAAAAGTGGCAACTGGGGAGACTCTTTGAGCCCCTGGTGCACCCACTGTAGTCATTCAGGCCTACACCCAGGCAGCCAACTCTGGCCATAATGTATTCCCTCCTCAAGCTCACCAGCAGACACCAGGCAATTAGAAATGGACCAGCAGGCCAAAGGGCTGGCCAATTTTCAGCAAAAGCTTACCATGGTATAATTCTTTCCATATATTGTCCTATTTGAGAATGTCTCTGTATTTTCCCATTAGGCTGCTGTGTGGGTCCTGCAGTACACGGTAAAGAGGACAGCATCGGGAGGCAGAGGCCTGACTTGGAGTCCCGGTTCTGCTCTATCCCCTCTACGGTATCCTGGGCAAGAAAGTCAGTGCCTTTCTCTGGCTCTCAATTTTCTCCTCTCTTAAATGAAGGGATTGGATGAGATGGTCCTTTTCTAGCTGTAAATGTAAGCCCCATCCTATGTGTGATCTTGGGTAAGTCACTGGCCTCAGTTTTCTCCATTCTATAAAGGAGGAGGTTGGGAATAGATGGCTTCTCAGGTCCCTTCCAGTTGGGAGGTTCTGTGATTCAGTGTCTTTGAATCAGGTATTTAGCATGCTACAGCTATTGAAACTTCCAAGGGCCTCAAGGTAGCAGGCAATTTGGAGCAAAAAGACCTGAGTTTGAGCCTTAATTCTGTCACATAGTAACTGAATGACCCTATACAGGTCACTTCTCTTCTCCAGGATCATATCTAAGATCCCTTCCAGTCCTAAATCTACATCTTTAGAACTCCATTTGTATGGAGTACTAAGAGGCCCAAAGAGCACTGTGCCTGAGTCAGGAAGAGCCCCTCGGACAAATCCTCCATCAAATACTAGCTGTGTGACCCTGGGAAAGTCACTTAACTTGTTTGTCTCAGTTTCCTTAAATGTAAACTAGGGATGATAATAGCACCTACCTCCCAGGGTGAGGATCAAATGAGATCATATTTGAAAAGAGTTTAACAAAGTGCCTGGCCCATAGTAGGCACTTAAGTAAATGCTTATTTCTTTTCCTTCCTTCCTCTCTTCCTTCCTTCTCCCTCCTCCCTTCCTTCTGAGGCTCTCCATAAACCCCTCCTCTTATACTCAGAAGGCAGTTGGCATACTGGCAAGAGAGCACTGGCTTTGGAGTCATAGGGCCTGGGTTCAAATCCTGACTACCTATGTGACTTTAGGGAAGTCACTTCCTTTCTCTGGACCTTAGTTTCCCCATCAGTAAAATAAAAGCATTAAACTCAATGGGTCCTCAGTTATCTTTCAGCTCTGATGGTCTGTGAATTCCATTTACCTGGCTTCTTTCTGCTCTCTGGCTTTGTTCAGTCTCTGTGACTCTATTCAATATTCTACGTGGGCTTGGATCAGCTTATTTTCCCTGCATCCTCTTCTTTCCTTTTTTGACTAGTTCCTTAGCCTGACTCATCTGTCATTTTCTATCTTCTTTCCCACAGGTTTCCCCCTCCCTCCCCCTTCTGGCTCTCTTTCCATTCCTTCTTCATTCATTAGCAGCCTTGGCCCATCCAAGCAGAGAACCATCCTTGGTGTTGGAACTTTGCACAGTTGTAGGGGCAGGGGAGAGAGCTGGGGAGAAGGAAGGGGATCCTCCTCTCTAGTGGGAAAATTCCAACCCCTCCTCCAAGACAAAGCCATAGGCCTGGATTCCCTCACACTGGGCAGGATGACAATAATGAGAGAAACTCTGATTTCCAGGATCCCTTGGCCTGAAAGACACTAATAAACAAATTCAGTCAGAAAACACAAAATAAAATCTGGATCCGTATCCCAGCTTTTGCAACACACTACCTGTATGACCTCTCTGGGCCTCCGTTCCTCATCTCTAAAATGAAAGAATTGGAATGTATGTCTCTAAGGCCCCTTCTGGCTCCAAGTCTATGATTCTATGACTTATGTTCCTAAGTCCAGGCTCTACCATTTATTATCTGGTCATTTGACTCATCTGAGCCTCAGTTTCCTCATCTCTGGAAAGGGAATATAGATATTTATTTGCTTTTTCTACCTCCCTCCCTCACAGGGTTGCCATGAGGCTTGAATGAGACATGGTATTTGAAGCATCATGGAACCTTGGGCTGCCATTATCCCAGGTTTCAAAATCTTTGTTTGGCACATTTATTCCCTCTTGACTCAAGGGCTGAGCACACATAACCCATGGATCCTGACAGTACTGAGCTAAAAGCATGAATAGCTTGGTTCTCCCCAGACTGAACCTACCTTTTTTGCTAAAGGAGGTGAAAACACTTATCTAAAGATGCTGTACTCCCAAGCAGATGACAGTATCACCAACATAAAACCAAAAGGGATCTCAGAAGCCATCTAGTCCAGCCCCATGGTTTAAAGTCACTTGCACCAAATCCCACTGGTAGTAAGTGACAGATATGGGATTGGAACCTAGGATCTCAGATGCCAAATTCAGTGCCTTTTCAATCATATTCTGTTGCCTCACATAGAGAAGTAGAACAAAATCTATGTGGAGATTTTGTAAGAGGACTTCATTAAGGCTAATGAAATAATTAAGAGTACAACCTGTGTATCTGCATACCCTCACAACATGAGAGGATCCAAGATTTAGAGTTGGAAGGGTCATCTGGTCCAACCTTCTGCCATATTGTTTGATGCTGTTTGCTCATGCCTAAATGGATCAGGCCATCTGCTCTCAGTCATCTAGAAATACTCAATGGCAGAGCTGGGAACAGAGACTCTCAAAGCCAGGAGGAACCTTTGAAGGAACAGTGTCAAAACAGGAAGAGGACTTGGTGATTTTTTTATCGGCCCAATCTCCTCATTTGTCAGAGCACAGGTTAAAGCCAAGAATGACCACCCATTCATTCAACGACAGCAAAAACAATCATAATAAACACAGGTAGTGGTTTATGTATGTTATTCGATCCTATGAGGAAGTTTTCCCTTCTTTTTTAAAAGAGGGAAACTGAGGCTCAAAGAAACTTCTGGACTTGGCCAAGGTCATGTAGGTCATAAAACATCAGAGCTGGGACTTGAACTTGGGTTTTCTAACTTGAATGTTTCAATTCCTCCCCTGAAGATGAAACTTCTTATTTGCCTCGTCCAGAGCTGGATGCAGTGGTTTTGTGCTAGTTGAGGCCTACCCCAAAGGGATGTTGTCTTCAGATACTCCACTGAGGGCCCAGTCCTCAACAAACCTGTGTTTGCCCCTAAGGTTTTGTGATGGTTGACTAACACAGAACCTTAGAGCAATTTGGAAGCAGAATTCGGGGGCACTGAGGAAACATAGAGAGAGAGTCAAAAGGTCTGGGTTCAAGTTGTAGCTGTGCTACTTCCTAGCTGGGTGACCCTGAGCAAATCATTTCCCTTCTGTGGGCTTCAGTTTCCTCCTCCGAGGAACTGAGGCAGCTAGGTGGCTCAATGGATAGAGTACTAAGCCTGAAGTCAGAAAGATCTGAGTTCAAATCCAGCATTGACACATACTAGCTGTGTGACCCTAGGCAAATCACTTAACCTCTGTTTGCCTCAGTTTCCTCAAATGTAAAATAGGGATAATAACAGCATCCACATTGCAGGGTTGTTGTGAGGATCAAAGAAGATAATATTTGTAAAATGCCTAACACTTAGTAGGGACCATATAAATGCTTATTCCCTTCCTTTTCTCTCCTCTCCCTCTCTGACATTCCAGAAGTCAATAAGTGTGAAGGGATGGCCAAGCCCGCCAGGAACCTGGAGTCTGCCAAGTGGCCCCAGGCTCCATTTTGTAGGGTGAGGACTGTATGTGTATTCAAAGATTAAGGATGTCTTAACTGCAAGCAAATCTCTTTCTTTTTTGAATCCTTGACAATTCAATAAACTTGTGGGCACTTCCCCCCTCAAATTTAAGCAAGCCTCGGAATGATGTGAGAGCTTCAGCAAAGACACAACTGGATAGGATGAAGCTGAGAATAATTATTGACATTTAATAAGAGTGTTAAGCGCCGAAGAACAATTAGCCACTTTCTCTGGTTAAAAATTGAGCGCTGGGAATGATTTCATTGAACAAATTGTACCGGGTCATGTCTCTTTAGCTAAATGCTACATAGCAGCACTCACTTGGAAAAGATATTAAATTAGGAAGCAGAAATTGAAGCTGGTGGCAGCAAAATTGAGATTTCATCACCCAGTCACATATTTCTATAGGCTACATCACTAGGGAAGACCTAGTTCCATTTCTTGAGTGCCTACAGTGTGCCCAGTATTGTCCTAGGGCACTGTGGGTGAAACAAGAGGAAGACAGGGCTCAGAGCCATCTCCACAATCATCTAGTGCTAGCTAGATAGGGCTTCTGTTGCTTTTCCAGTTTTATAGATGAAGAAACTAAGTCTTGGGGAGATCATAGCATCATAGGAGGCAAAGCTAGAGGAGGCTTCAAGAGCTAGTCCAACCCCTCCACTTTAGAGTTGAGGAAACTGAGGCCCAGAGACAGGAAGTGACTTGCCCAAGGTCACATGACTAAGAAGCAGAGGAACTAGGGCTAGAATCCTCTGACCTTAAGGCCTGTGTTCTGCCTGTAATTAATGGTACTGGAGAAACTAGACTTGAATGTAAACCAGATGATAATATGAGCCAGTCTGTGATGAAGGGCCAGAGGAGTTAAGAGGTGCAAGAGCCTTGTGGACTGGGGTCCAGCTGGGAGAAAGTGGGCTAGACACTGATGAAGGGGCAGGATTGGACCAGTAGTAGAGGATAGGGTGGACATTCTGGGCAGAAGGCACAACAATACCAAAAATATAGAGATAGAAATGACCTTGACTTGGTTGTAGGCAATGGAGGGCACTTTGTCTAGTGAGTACTGGGAAGTACTACATAATGAAGGCAGAAATATAGCCTGGTACCATTTTGTAGTGGGCCTTAAATGCCAAGAAAAAAACATGGTGTGGTAGGAAGTATATTGGACTCAGAATCATGAGGCCTGGGTTCAATTCCTGCCTTTGATGCTTAAGTGTCAGCATGGACAAGACATTAAAAAAATCTTTCTGAGACAATTTCCCTATTTGTAAAATGGAGGTAATAATAATAATTTTAGTCCCTAGCTCTCAGGGTTAGAATAAAAGCTGAATTGAGATAAAGAAGTGCAAACCTCAGTATTAGAAGGGGTTCAAGCAGAAGCCCCCCCAAGAAATGCTCACTAGTCATCATTTAACCCAGCTCACCAGTTCCTAGGCCTCAAATGATTTGCCTTCTTTGTGCTTGAGCTGATGGGGTCATGTTCACACTCTTCCCATCACTTAGTTGAGTAAAGCCAAAGGGCTTCAGGAGGTTAGCCTATGTTTGATACAATATAATACAGCCCAAACAACATTTATTAAATGCTTGCTGTGTGCAGAATACTGTCCTGAGTCCTGGGGGAGAAACACAATTTAGGACAAGAAAGGTTCCCTTTCTGCATGGAACTTAAGGTTCAATAGGGAGATAAGGATCCAATTTGGATAGCTCAGATGCCCAGCATTGCGCAATAAGTATATATGTTTGAGGTTGTGGGGTACTGGAGAGATCTAGCCCCAATAAACAGCCTCCAAATCCCTCCAAAGGCCTGGGAACTCAAGGAACACTTGATAACTACTTGTTGATTGATTGACAGGCCAAAAAGGAGTGAGGCCCTCTTTGCTGAGCCTAGAAGCAAGGCACACGTTGGGGATGTGCCATGAGGAAGCTGGGGTTGGGCCTGGCTGCCACTGGGAAGCCCTCGCACCAGCACCAGCCAAGAATGCTCATTCTTAGCATTGGGCAAAGGCTGCTATCTACTTCTGATCTCCAGGGAACACAATGGCAAAGGAAATGAAACCCAACGTGGAAGCCTGGCATGCCTGCCAGCTGTCAGACTGTCAGAAGAGAGAGTGCCACTGTGGCATCAAGCTTCAGGGCAGGCTGTCAAGTATAGAGCTCCTCTGTCCCCAGGAGACATGTCCCACCTTGAGCAAGATTGAGACACATCAACCAATCCAGCACCTGCTATGTGCCAAGCAATGTCCTGGGCCCTGTGGTGATGCAAAGTCTAGATGAGACCTTGGCTATGCCCTCAAGGATCTTAAAGCCAAGTAAAGGGATAACAAGTTCACAAACTACAGGACAAACGAGAAAAGAGAGGAACGTTAGGACAGAAGTACCAAAGGTGATGAGAAATTAGAAAGGAGACATCTGGGAAGGTTTCACAGAGGAGATGACATTTAATCTGGGCCTTGAAGGATGGGCAAAGACAGGGAGAGAGAATATTGTGAGGGGGCATAGGTGAATTAAAGGCACAATGAAAAACTGAATTATATTCCATTCTAATGTAAAGTCATTGAGGGTAGGGACTATTTCATTTTTTATCTTTTTATCCCCAGAACCCAGCACAGGGTCTGGACCTGGCATGCAGTAGGCACTACTTGAGTCAATATCTGGTGACTGGCTGAGCATCTAATAACACAGTTGGGGTATGTGAAGGTGAGCCCTGGGAAATAAAGTGATAAAGGAAGGAGCATGGGCTAAGTGCTGGAAGGGCCCTTGGAAGCCATGGAGGGCCACACCCTCATCTCAAGGTTAGGGCCTCTGAGGAGCAGGGAATGGAAGGGACTGAAGTTAGGCAGTGGGAAAGTTTCAAGATCACCGGTGACCTTGGAGAGACCAGCTTCAGTCAGGTGTTTTGGGTTGAAGCCAGATCGCAAGGGTTTGGGGAGAGAGTGAGCAGGAAGGAACTGGAATCAGCAAGTTGTAGCCTCGGGTATAATTGGGGGGCATTGAATAAAAATAAGGGTTAGCCTAACCTAACTCTAGCGGGGTGCTGAGTAATTTTTTTTAAAAGGGGGTGGTAGGCCAAATAAGTTTGGGAACCTCTAACTGGTTTGAGGATTTCCCATCTTCTTACTGTCATTCTAACAGTATCCCTGGATCAAATGACGCCAATGTCTACACTGGGAGCCAAGGACAGACTGGATAAAATTAGGAAAGCAGATTTAAGGCTCCACAAAGATCCTATTAAAAACTACACCATACCTAATAAGGGAGGCAGCCAGGTAGCCCAGTAGATAGAGCACTGGGCCTGGAGTCAGGAAATCCTGAGTTCAAACCCAGCCTCAGAAATTTACTAACAGTGTGATCCTGGGCAAGCCATTTAGTGTTTGTTTGCCTTAATCTATTGGAGAAAGAAATGGCAAACTACTCCAGAATCTTGGATAGCTAAGTGGTACAATGGATGGCGTGCTGGGCCTAAAGTCAGGAAGACTCATCTTCTTAAGTTCAAATCTGGCCTCAAATACTTACTAGCTGTGTGACCCTGGGTAAATCACTTCATACTAGTTGCCTCAGTTTCCTCATCTGTAAAAATGAGCTGGAGAAGGAAATGACAAACCACTCCAGTATCTTTGCCAAGAAACCCCCATTGGGGTCACAAGAGTCAGACAAACAACTGAAGACTGAACGGCCACTTTAGCAACACCACCACCCAAGAGGAACATGTTGAGAGTTTCAGCAAAAGGACTTCCATGAGCTATGTCCACCCCTTCACCACATGTTCTCTCTAAGCTTGAGCCCACTTTTCCTTGGACTCTGCATGTCACAGACTTTTAGGTGAATGTTTCATGATGCTTGTTCTCATATGTTCCACATTAATAAAATACACCTTTCTAAAAGTCTGGCTGACTAATTGAGATCAATTAATAAGCAAGGGCAGGAGGCACTGTGGTGGGAGCACATAAGCTATAGCACTAGAATGGTTAGCTCTCGAATCCCCAAGGGAGAGAAAGTAGCCATCATCAGGGACCCAACCTGCCAGTGTGAGCTTGAGATCGTGAGCTGCACTTATTTGTGAACGTGAGCTCCTTGAGGGCAGGCAGTGTTTCAGTTTTGTCTTTGTATGCCCCACAAGGAGGAAAATGTTTGTCACATTGTAAGTACTTAGTAAACGCTTTTTAATTTAAATGAATTTATTTTGGCATGCCAAATGAAAGCATATTTTTATGATATTAAGACACCAGTAACAAGTCATTGGTTAAGTAGAATGAAGCCCACCTACCACAATTTGGCACACAAAGAAACTCACACATGCACACGTGTGTCCACGCACATGCACACAATGCACGCATACATACCACACACATGCACACACGTGTCCACACACATGCATGCACACATAACACACAGATATGCCCACAAGTGTCCACACACATGCACGCACACCACACACATACCACACATATGCACACACGTGTATGCACACATACATGCACGCACATGCACACATGCCACACACATATGCACGGACACTTACACACACACAGCTCAGCCACACGGGATCCTATGTAGTGCTGTCTCTTTTTGGGCTTCTCTCCCTTAATGCACTTTCAGAGGCTGTAAAGCTTTGGTCTCTATGCCTGCCTTCCTCCACATACCCCCAAACAATCCCCTTTCTTCTTAGTTTTTCTTGCTGGCCTCACCCCCACCCCTGGAAATACCCAGCTTTCAATGCCCCCTTGCCCATGTAACTCAAAACCGCTCTCCTGCTGCTCATTCTTCCTGCTCTTCAGCGTCACTAAAAAAAGAAATGGCATGTCCCACTGCCCACGTGATGAAATGTGAAGGACTGCCGTCTGTTCTCAGCTCTGTCATTTCCTCTCACTTCAGCTGGCTCTGGGGGTTCTCGTTATCTTCACTACTTCAGAAAACCCTTCTGTCTGCCCACCCCCCAACACACACACAGCCGAAAAAGTGCCACAAATTGTAAGCCTTAAAATCATTACTATTCCACATCTCAGAATCAGAGTGCTGGAGACCTAGATGGGACCTTTTCGAAAGCCTTGGTGTCCACACCCTTCATTTTACATGGGGGGAAACTGAGACTCTGGGGAGGGCAGACAACATTCCATCTCCTGTGTCCATGCCTTTGCACCAGCTGTCCCTCATGCCTGGAATGTTCTCCTTCCTTACCTCTATCTTTTGCAATCTCTTGTCTCTTTAAGACTCAGCTCAAGTGGCCCCTCTTACTAGAGGCCTTTCCTAACTCCCCCTAATTGTCAAGGCTCCCTCAACCCCTCAAACTACACAGTATTTATTTCAACTAAACTCTGCATTCACTCATCTGCTTCCCCTCAGTAGAATGTAGGCTCCTTGAAGGCTATTAGGTCATGATGTTCTCTTGGTCTTCCCAGTGGTCATAATAGTGCCTGAGACATAATAGATACTTGTCTGACTGCCTCTTGGATAGGTTGAACCATATGTCTCATAGGCATCTCAAACTCAGCATGTCCAAAAAAAAAGCCATCATTCCCAAACCATCCTTTCTTCCTATCCTGTTATTGTTAACCACCATCCTACTGGTCTCCCAAGTTTGTAAGCCTAGTACCCAATCAGTTACCAGATCTTATCATTTCTAAATTCACAACATATCTCCTATTTGTCCCATGTGCTCTCCATTTGCCCAGCCCCCATTCCTAATCTGAGACTCCTACCACCTCTTATTACAATAGCCTTCTAATTGATACCTAATCCTTCCTAATTCCACCTTGCTATATTCAGTTTATCAGTATAGACTGGCAAGAGGGAACAGAGGGCAAATCACAAACTGGACAGAGTATCAGGAACCAGGATATGGAGGCAAAAAGGCCTAGTGCAAAGTATAGTGGACTGGATATCACGAGACCTGAGTTTGGGCCTTACCTCTGTCCAACCTGTGGAACCTTGGAGAAGACTCCTTTCTTTTGTGGCTTTCCATTTGCTCATCTTCAAAATGAGATGATTAGTTGAGATAATCTCTGAAGGTCCTTTTTAGCTTTGACTTGCTATGCAGCTAAATCTTCAGGAAAGAGAAGGTTAATTTCTTAAATGCTTCCTGCTGGGGTAGGAACTAATATTTTTTAAAATGTATTTTAATATATTTTTGTTCTTATATTGTCTAGATTTCTCCTTGTATTTACCTCCTTTCCCCTGTTCCCAGGGAGCCATCCCTCATAACAAAGAATTTTTTTTAAATCAAAACTTATCGATACACTGAAAAATCTAGCATTACATGCAACATTGAACACTTGTGGACATCCCTACTTCTGCAATGGAACTGAGCCAAGCTCTAAAGTTTTATAATTTTACAGCATTCACTTTCAGTTATTTTGTGGTTCTTTCCATTTACATTATTGTTCCATTTATATTGTCCAATGTAGTCATTATAGATATTGTTTCTTGATCCTGCTTACTTTACTCTGTATCAGTTTCTGTAAGTCTTTCCAGGCTTTTCTGTAGTTGTCATATTAGTAATTTCTTATAGTCCAGGAATATTCCATTCCATCCATGCAGTCAGTCCCCAATGGATGGGCATGTACTTTGGTTCTGGTGCTTTGCTACCATGAAGAGTGCTGCTATAAATACTTCAGTGTATATGGAGC
The DNA here is from genome assembly GCF_028583685.1 of Petaurus breviceps papuanus. Classification (NCBI taxonomy): domain Eukaryota; kingdom Metazoa; phylum Chordata; class Mammalia; order Diprotodontia; family Petauridae; genus Petaurus; species Petaurus breviceps. Next base: position 274,416 of record NW_027187334.1, on the reverse strand, counting down.
CTTTGTTATTGACCACGTTGGAATATATGACCAGCAGGGAAACCTTTGGGTCAAAGGGTTTGAATGTTTTAATCACTTTATTTACATGATTTCAAATTGTTTTCCAGAATGGCTGTACAATTCATAGCTCCAATAATGTCTTTCTACAACCCCTCTAACTATTTCCTTCTTTTGTCCTCTTTGTCAGCTTGTTGAGTGTAAGGCAGAACCTGAGGGTTGTTTTGATCTGTATATCCCATATCATTAGTGATTTGGAGCCTTCTTTTGTATGGTTGTTAAGAGTTACAAATAGCCTCTTAAAACACACATCACCACTTGCCACAATGTTGCATCAAGGGATGATCTAGAACAGTTTGATCATATGTCTCTGTCAGTGGGTGTCTCCAACCTCTTTAACTCACTTCTCAATGGTTAGCATACTCTCATTCCTTTATATTTACCACAATCAAATGACTCAGAGCCCCCAGATTACAATATAAAAACTATATTTTAAAAAAGCTAGGGGCATGGGGCGGCCAGGTAGCACAGCGAGTAAGAGCACCGGCTCCAGTGTTGAGAAGACCTGGAGATCCAATCCCGGGCTCAGACACTTAGCACCCACACAGAAACACCTGGCCATGTAACCTTGAGCAAGTTACTTAACCCCAATTGCTTAGGGGCAGCCAGGTGGTTCAGCGAGTAAGAGCACCGGCTCCAGTGTCGGGATGACCTGGATCAAATCCGGGCTCAGATACTCAGCACCACACCCAAAAATAACTGGCCGTGTAACAGTTGAGCAAGTTACTTAACCCTGATTGCTTTAAAAAAAAAAAAAAGCTAGGGGCAGCTACATGGCTCAGTGAATAGAGCAAGGGCCCTGGAGTCAGGAGGACCTGAGTTCAAATCCGGCCTCAGACACTTAACACACTTACTAGCCATGTGACTTTGGGCAAGTCACTTAACCCCAATTGCCCTGCCTTTCCCCCTCCAAAAAGCAAGAAAAAAATTAAGCTATATGGAAGCTTTTCCATACCCAACTTGCTTTCCCCTCAGATTTGTATAGCACAACATTCCCCACCAAATCCCACCCCAGATCTGTCTGCTCTTTCAACTGTGTTTTCTGCAATGCCTGCTCCATAATTAACAAATTTCTTTGCATCTTAAAGCCCTTCCTATATCACTTCTTCCATCTTGTGGTTCTTACCGATGCTGGTGCCCTCCTGATGACTCCACTTCATTAAGTAACCTCTTCTTCTTTGAAGTTCATACTATTTGAAATTATCACTCAGTTCAGATCCTGGTGACTGTTATCTATTGACCCCTGTGGCATTTTCCTTCCTTTACTGAAAGAGTTTAGTATTTGTCTCATAATCTTTCCTCTTCATCTCCTGCCTTCACAGTAGAGGACTTCAACATTCCTATTGATGGTCCTTCACATACTCTCCCCAGTTCCTCAATCTACTCAATCACAGTGACCTATTCCTCCATTCTACCTCTAGCCATACTTGATCTTGCCATCAAGAGGTCCACTTCCTCATTCATTAATTCCAAAATTCCTTTATCTGATTATTAACTTTAGCATTCCACATTTCTCTTCTCTTTATGGCCCCTAACCCTGTTCTTCATTCTCACTATTATCTCCTTTCTCTTATCCCTCATTTCTTCCCAAGGCTGTCACTACCAGTACCAGCTACAATTGCCTACCTTCCCTAGTCCAACCCCTTGTTGAATCAATTCACCTCTACACAGTCCTTCATTCTTTATTCCCTTGCTCCCTTGTTTCCTTGACTCCCTTGTTCCCTAGATTACTCTCACCATTTACCTTGTTCTCTGCTATTCAAATTCTGCTGCAGGAAAACACAAAACTATGCTGACTGGGTCCACTAAAATTTATGCTATCTAATCTCGACTGAGGGGCAACTATGTGGTGTAGCATATAGAGTGCTGGACCTGGAGTCAGGAACACTGGTCTTCCTGAGTCCAAATCTGACCCCACACACTTACCATGTGACCCTGACAAGTCACTTCACTCTGTTTGCCTCAGTTTCTTCATCTTTAAAATGAGGGGGAGAAGAAAATGTCAAACCACTCCAATATCATTGCCTAGAAAACCCCAAATGTGGTCATGAAGAGTCAGACATGACTGAAAAATGACTGAACAATGAAATCTCAACTGAGCCTTCATAGCAGCAAGTCAAACCTTCTCTTTCTCCCTAATTGATTTGCTATCACACTCTGCACAGTTGCTGTTCCAAGCCTTCTCATCTCTCAGTAAGCCTACCATGGTACCACCTCCCCCACTCTCTCTCTCAGCAGAGGACCTCACCTTATACTTCAACAAAATAATTGAGTCTATTTGCAGAGAGCTCCTCCTTCTTCCCTCCTCTTTATCTCACATCTTATAGATATCTTCCCCCATTATCTCCTTCACTCGTGTCTCAGATATAAAAGTAGCCCTTTTCTTTACCAAGGCTAATCCCTCTTCATCACATCATTTCCTGACTTCACCAACAGATTGCCTCTACTATTATCCCCATCCTCTCTTATCTTGAATCTCTCTCTGACTACTGTATCCTTCCGCCTGGCCTACAAAAATGCCCATGTTTTCCCCTTCCTTAGCAACAACAACAACAGCAACCAACCGTCACTTGATCCTACTATCCCTACTAGCTTTAGTCCCATATCTCCCCTCTCTTCATAGCTAAGCTTCTTGAGAAAGCTGTCTCTCTACTCAATGACTCTACTTTCTCTCCCTCCACTTTATTCTAAACTTTGAAATCTAGCTTCTGGACTCATCATTCAACCAATAAATACTAAGCTCTCCAGATTCACCATTGATCTCTTAATTGCCAAATCTAATGGCCTTTTCTCAATTCTCCCCCTTCTTGACCTCTCTGCAACCTTTGACAAATGTTGATCACCTCTTCTCCTGGGTATTCTCTCCTAGATTTTTTTTTCTGACACTGCTCTCTCCTGGTTCTTCTTTTATTTGACCTTTGCTGGTACTTCATTCATGGCATGCCTCCTAATCATGGCTGTCCCTCAAGGTTCTATCCTGGGACCTCTTCTCGTCTCCTTCTATATTATCTCTCTTGAGGATCTCATTAGCTGCCATGGATTTAATTATCACCTGTATGAAAATGATTCCCAGATCTGTATATCCAGGCCTAACCTCTCTCCTGACCTCCAGTCCCACATTGTTGTTCACTTGTGTCTGACTTTGTGGCCTCATGTGGAGTTTCCTTGGCAAAGACACTGGAGTAATTTTCATTTTTCAGTGGATTAAAGCAATCAGGGGTTAAGTGACTTGCCCAGGGTCACACAGCTAGTGAATTTGTGAGACCAGACCTCAACTCAAGTCTTCCTAACTCCAGACCCAAAGCTCTATCCACTGAGCCACCTAGCTGCCTTGCTCAGCTTGCCAAATACTTATTGAAAATCTCAAGTGAAGATAGCCTCCTTTAATTAGACTCTTGTGTCTTTAAAACCAGAGACTGAGCCTATTGCTCTTTTTTTCTGATATCCTTTCTTCTGGTCACTTTCCCATCACTCTTGACTGCTATGTCCAGAGGGTGAAGATCCCAGCTCACCCACAGCCTGGATGCCATGAACTGAACTGAGAAAAGGGAAAGGACTTGCTTCCCCTACTCTCCTTCTTTTATTCTATTCTATTTTATTTATTATTATTTCATTTCAAAGTCAACATGTACAAAAAAGGATGGGAGATGATTCTCCCCCTCTCCCCAAGACTTTGCCCTCTTCCCAACTTCCTTATTACTGTTGAGGGGATCACTGGGGCTCACATGTCATTCTTGACTCCTCCTATCACTTAGTCACATATACAATTCTTTGTCAAGTCTCATTATTTCTGCCTCCACAGCCTAACTTACCCAAGGTCCCCTTCTTTCCATTCACATAGCCACACTCCCAGCTCTCCCTCTCATCACTTCTCTTCCAGTAACCTCCACTCAACTGCCAAAGTGATTTTTCTAAAGGGCCGATCTGACCGTGTCATCTTCCTGCCCTATTCAGTGAGCTTCAGTGGCTCTCTATTACCTCCAGGGTCAAATCCTCTGTTCGCTATTTGAAGTTCTTCCTCACCTGGCCTTCCACATACTCTAGTGTGTGGCAGTGCCAGCCTATTTGCTCTTCCTCATGTACAACACTGCAACTCCCACACTAACTGGCCCCCATTCCTTGAATGCTCTGCCTCTTAGCTTCTCCAAGACTCAGCCCAAATTCTCCCTTCTGCAGGAAGCTTTTTCCACCCCACCCCACGATGTGTCTTCAGCTCCATTTGGACTGTAATATCTTGTGTGTACATATTTACATGTTGCTTCCTACGTTAGAGCACAAGCTCCTTGAGGACTGGGACTGATTGTGCCTTTCCTTCTATCTCCAAAACTTAGTGCAGAGCCTGGCATATAGTAAGTGCTTGTTGACTGACTCACTGACTAAAAATATGAAGCTCCCAAATGCTGTGCTTCCTCCTCTGCACAGTGCCTGGCACTAGGAGCTGTAGAAATGTTTGTTCTCTTTCCTTCCCCTTCCCACAGTGGCTCTTCTATAGGTGCACTCTTCCCCAGTGATGGCCTCCTCAGCACTGGCATCCTTAGGGTCTTAGCTCACAGAAGTAATGTTTAAAAAAGGTAATCCAAGGGTGTCTTTTGTATTGCCCACTCCAGGTACATTTTGTGAGGCTTGGTCCAGGGACCAGAACCATTGGCAACAGCTCTGGTTTAAAGTCAGAAAGTCTGGGTTTGAAAGCTGGCTGTGTGATCTTACCTAGGTCACTTCACTCCTGTGGGACTCAGTTTCCTCCCCTGTAAAATCAAGGGTCCTGCAGGGCAGCTAGGTGGCGCAGTGAATAGAGCACCGGCTGTGGAGTCAGGAGGACCTGAGTTCAAATCCAGCCTCAGACACTTAAAACACAAAAAACTAGCCATGTGGCCTTGGCCAAGTCACTTAACCCCAACTTCCCTCCAAAAAAAAAGCAAAAAACAAAAAATCAAGGGTCCTAAGATCCTATGAACTCACCCAAAATCACATGGCTAGGAAATGACCTGTAAAATGGAGATGTTGAACTCAGAGGGCATAGACTCTGGGGTCACTTGCAGTTCTAGTTCTCTGAGCCTTTGGCTCTGAGGCCACAGCTTCTCCCTCCCCATGGCAGTTGTTTTCCACATTCATTTCCAAAAGCAAATGCCCATCTCCAGGGCCTGGTTGCTACCCCTGAGTCATCCCCACTGCATTTCATTCTCCCTGCAGCGCTATAGCAGTAAACAGGAGTTCTGACTCCCTTTGGGAATGACGCAGGCAAGGCTCTTCCAGGCAGCGGCAGCAAAAGGGCCCCTTGGAAACAGAAAGGGACCTTGGGGAAGCCTGAGTAGCACATACCCACCAAGGGCTGTGCCCTAGCAAAGGTCAGCATGATGGCCTTTGGCTGGTAAGGGTAAGGATGTATGTCCATACTAATCATTGGTCAGGCTGGTCCTAGGACACAGCATATCTGGCCACCTTCCCCAGGCCCTGGACTTGGGGAGGGGGTGTAAAGCACTGGACTACCGGGGGCTAGACAGAGATGTGAGGAGGCAAGCCAATAGGAGAGAGGCAGGGTCCTCCTCCAACTGGTGCTCCAATAAACCTGAGGCTCCTTTCAATCCTTGTATCTCCCACCATCAACAAGGTAAAGCTGGGGAGGAGGCAGGTTCTCCCTTCCCCTTCTCCATACCCTACTCAGCCTGCCCATATGTGTATTCTTTCCCCCTTCCAGGCTTTCTCTGCTGATCATTTTAATCCAATTTCATAGAGGAAACATGTTGGAAGATGGGGCACAAGGAGCCCATACCCCTCTCAAGATTCTGGGTGTCTTTAGTGCCCAAGAACAAACCTACCTCCTGCCTGCCAGCCTTGAGATGTTTCTTTGAAATTATAGGATTTAGAGCTTTAAGGCCTTAGGAAGATTCCCATCCAAAGCACTCAGTTTACAAAGGATGACAAAGAGAAAAGGCAATGAAGCCAAATCTGAACCCAGGCCTGCTGACCAAATCTAGTGCTCTTTCTTTATGGTATTATTATTATTATTTTAGTATTGACAAGGTTTGCACTATTCCTCAGCTGTCATCTGCTACCTCTATACTAAAAGGAGGGAAATAGAGACCCTAAATGGTTCTCCAAAGCCTAGATTGCTCAGTGCATTAAATTGGACTTCTGATGACTTTCAGTGTGGTTTTCATTCATAACACTGTGACCACTGACATATCATTCCCTTGGTTCTCCTTCTTTCCCATGTTTCTCTGAATTCCAGCGATAACCAGGTCTTTTCCCACTCTGCTGTGCTGCCTTTAAGATCTAAACGAACGACCCAGCTTTTCCCAGCAACCTAATCCTGGTTGTCTGGGGCCCCTTTGGTGATTAAAGTGACTTTGTTTAAATGACCAGGGGCCTGAGCAGGCAATTACTATTCTGGTAAATTACTAGATGATATACTAGTAAATAAGTAAGTGAACAGGTCAAAGGTTCCTCCAATGCCACCAGAGTGGAACTGGAGTTCTCAGAGACTCTGACTTACCATGATCTCTGGGTATCAAAGTTACTTTTTATTAATGGAAGTCAAATGAATGTGGCATTTAATGAATTCAAAGCACTATCCTAAACCTGTCCCTATTATTAGCAAGAGACTATAGTTTGGGTCATAAATTAGAGAGATTGGTATCTGATAATCATTGCTGGATGTGAGAACATAGTAAACAAATCACTTCATTTCTCAGAGCCCCACTTTCCTCCTCTGAAAAATGGGAATAATGATATCTTTAACCCCTCCTCACAGGTTTATTGTAGGGAAAGCACTTCATAAATTATACATATGATGTGGCATAGAAAATATTAGTGAGGCAGAAAGACCTCATGGATAGAAAAGCCAGGAAGCCCTGGGTTCAAGTCTTACCTCAGATGATGACACAGCCTCTGGTTGTGTGACCCTGGCCAAGTCATTTAAACTCCCAGCATTCTAGGCAACTCTCTCAGACTATGGGTTGAAGAATAGTTGCTAATCTTCATTAGTGGAGAGAGTTTTCATACTTGAAGTTCCTTATATTGATGAAATTATAGGTCTAAATTAAAAATATATGTGCATATATGCCCATGATATATAAATGAGTTAATATTGTTAATTATAGGAAAACATTGATACTAATCATCATGGCGCAGTGGACAGAATGTAAAATTTTGAATCACAGGCCATTCTCCTCCTCACCATCCAAGTAACCTTGCCCTCTGAAACTGGATGGCCTCTGAGATCTTGGCTCTGGGGAGCTAAGCCATGGATCTTGGTTGGGACACTTTGCGTGCCTCCCTACACCTTTGCCTCTCAGGCTTACTCCAAGTTCTGGGCTGATGCCTCATGGTGTGACCATCTCCCCCCACTCCTAAGGACCCATTGTGTAGAGCACACCAGATTAGATGCTGGGGAAAATCCAAAGTCCTTCAAAGTTTGCACAACCTAGCTGGGGGATGAAATATCAACACAGATAACTACAATACACAATGACCCATGATAGCCATTCCAGAAAGCTGTTGGGGGAGTTGGGGGACAGAGGTGGGAAGGGCTCTCCTGAAGGCATGACATTTCAGTTGGACTTTAAAATGTGAGGAGCAATTGAGCAGATGAAGAAGGGAAGGGAGAGCATTCTAAACATAGGAAACAGCCTAGGCAAAGGCACAGAGCCATGAAGATACTGCGGATGGTTTGTGGGATGGCAGTCTGGGGTTGGGGCAGAAAGTCATTCAGTTGGCTAAACACAAGGAACTCAGAGGTGAATAGCAGAAGATAAGACTGGAAAGCTTTGATGGTGGGTAATTCACAAGGCCTTGAATCTCCAGTGAAGGAGTTGGAAGCTGACTGAGATTTTATCATCCCAAATTGATCTTTAGAAAATCTTCCCATTATTCATGGAAGACCTCCAGAGCTTTGCTGAGAACAAATGCCCATTTATGTTCTAACCCTGAGCCCAAAGAGTCGCAGATTCCAGTGAGTCAAAGCCACAAACCAGCTCTGTCATTCAAAACTTCCAACATAAGGGAGCTATAAGGCACAAGCCTAGGGACCAGGATCACTTGCAGGAACATGCACCACCCCATAGGTCTCTCCCACACAAAGGAGGCATCACAGCCATCCTTTAGAGCAGGTTTTACTTCTTTCTGGACTGCCAGAGAGGAGAAACTTTGCACAGCATGGCCACTCTTTGGAGTAGAGCCTAGAGAGAGAGCAGGCCCCAAAGAGACAAAGATTGTTGACCTTGGGGTCTAGAGGCCCAAACTTGACCTTCTTTCTCTCTAACAGACAGATGGTGATATTTGGGGGCCCCTTGCTCCAGGGACTCTCATATGACTTGAAGAGACAATGTGGTGGCTATATAGTGTTGGCTTAACCTAGGTTTGAGTCTCACCACAGATACTTACTAGCTGTGTGACCCTGGGAAAAACTCCTCATTTTTCTGATCCTCAGTTTACTTGTCTGTAGAATGGGAGAAAATATTGGAAGATAGAATGAAATAATGAACATGTGATACTTTACAGACCTGAAAGTACAATTGTCAGCTATTATTCTTACTGAAGCTGTTGGATCCATATATTCCTACCCCTCTCCCTGCCACCCCCCTCGGGGCTCATTGCCTAACCCAGTGGTATGATCGAGGTTCCCTCCCCGCGCCGAGGAAGCATCAGAGTAAGACTGCATTGGAGTGCTATGGAAATTTGAGTTAGTATGATCATACTAGGGCCCCAGGGGGAACATGGAGACGCCTCCCCTTCCAGTCTCTCCCTGCCTCCTGGCTTCCCATGCATCATTAGACAGGGTCAGCTAGAAATTGGCTACAGGGAGGCTGACCCTGTTAACCTTGTTATGTCATTAAAAAAGGGCAACTTTCAGCTAAAAGATGGTGGGTACTGGCCCCCCCCCTCCATTTGCCTATTACTCAGAAGCCTCGGGCTTCCTGGAATTTCTCTTAAGACTTCTAAATCTCTTAGCAATAATTTTCAAACCCCACAATCTGTTTCCCAGACACAGGCTGCACCTTTTGCTTCAACCAGGCAGCTCACAAATGTGTGCTATTGGGCACCAGGGAAATCAGGGGAGAGAGGGCAGCCGGGGCAGAGCCAAGCCAGCTTCACTCTGGGAAACACAACTCAAAGCATCCTTTGGACAGTGAGTCAGGTCTGCCATTGCCTATGTGAGGTATGGCCCATTGCAGTCAATCCCCCGGGGTGGGGGGGGGTGTTCTAGAATTCAGTCCCCATTGCTGGGCTGCCAGTCAGGACACAAGCAGCTTGTCAGATGGAGATTTCACCCCCAGACAGGCTTTGAATTAAGGAAAGAGCCAATCATGGATGAAATGATACACTGGGCTTTGTGAACAAGATCAGTGGAAGTCTATCTGATTTCTCTCCCCCTCTCAATCATCTCACTTTCCCTCTTTCTACATCTCCTTCATTTTCTCCATGACCACTTCTTCCATCTACTTCATCTTTTCCCCTCTTCTTCACCTTTCTTTTTCTCTCCTCTCCTTTTCCCCTCTTCTATCTCTTTTTATAGGGTCCCAAATTAAGAGCTAGAAGTGACCCTTAGAGGTCATCTACCCCATCTCCCTCATTGGACAGAGAAGAAACTGAGGCCTAGAGGAAATGGCTTGCCTAAAGTCACAAGACACTAAGAGTCAAAGGTGGGATTGAAACCCAGGCCTCTTGACCCCAGATCCCATGCTCATTTCAATACGCTGCACTGCCTGTACCCTTTCCCTCTTTCTCCTCTCCCTTTTCCACCTTCCACCTCTTTTTTCCCTTTCCTCCATCTATCACGTTTTTGCTTTCCCACTCTGCTCTCTTACTTTGCTCTTCTCTTCCTTCTCCTCCTCCTTTCCTTTCCTTTCCTCTCACCTTCCCCTCCTCGGTCCCTCTCCACCTCCATTGTCTCTCCCTCCTGTCTCTGCCCCAGCCTCCTTCCTTCCTTCCTCTCTCCTCTCTCCCCATGACTCTCCCTCTGGCTTGGGAGGCAGAATATTTACATTCTGGCCTACACATTCCCCCTGACTACCAGGGTGACTGTTCCCAAGCACATCAGTCCTATGGGATCCTAGGGCCCAGGAGTTCTGACCCCTCCCTAGATACCTTCCAGGGCTGAAAAGACTGTGCTAATCCATCGGTGAGTCTTCAGGTTCCTTCAGGAAGGGTGATAGATAAATTCAAAGAATCCTACTGGTGGAATGATGAGAGCCACATTCCTGTGTAATTATGGGATGCTGCTATTCGCCTATTCAGAGCCCTGAAGAAATGGTTCGCTTCTCTTCGTCTCTATGCAGAGGATGGGCTGAATGAATAGCTAGTAATACCCATGTTCCCATTTACATTACAAGCACATGGTGAATTCTGCCAAATACTTTATATAAAAATAATTTTCTCCTTCTGCCCCCTTTTCCAACTCCAAGCTGCAATCACCCACATAAGCCTCCCTTAAATTCATAATTCTGCCAAATATCAATTACAACTGTTTGCTTCTCTTTCCACTCACTGCCCCTCCCCCCTGCCCAATTACACCACTTCCCCTGGGGTCCCTTGGGGAAAAAATCCAATTCACTTCCATATAGTTTTCTGAATATAAACCACGTTCTTCCAATACACCTCACCATGTTTTCATTTTAAGCCCCAATTCACTAACATATCTGATGTGGAAATCATTCATCTTTTGCTGGGCTTCCTTCAGACCCTCAGGCTTCTTCCTGATGTTTTGATCAGATTGTTTTAGTACTAAAGAAACCAAGGGCTGGCTGGGAGGTTAGGCTGGCAGTGCCCGCTTCAGGGCGATTACGGCGGACTCCTCAGGTCTGCATGACGGAGAGCCTACTGACATCATCATTGATTGCTCTGTTTCTCCCCCACTGAAGCAATCTGTGAAATCAGTGTGCGATTGATTTTTGCAACTGGAAGCTAGCTACAAAGATACAATTGGTTTCTAAGCTACCACATCAATCAGATATTTACAAATCGTCAGCAAGCCTGGGTGTAATGCCTGCGTGTGTGCGATTAGATCATAGATGCTCTCTCTATCTGCGTACATTTCTCTGACATAGAGAGTGTGTGCAAAATGAAAAATGAGGTGGGGGGGGTCAAGGAAGGAGAGAAAGACCCACCTGCACTGGGCTGGCCACTTCCTCAACTGGCCTGTTTCCAAGACACCTTAGGCCTTTGGGCAGGACCAAGACTTTTGGTCACTTTCATCCAGGAAAGACCCAGAGATATTTTCTTGACCTAATCTAAATGCAGGCAATTGAGCTTTGCCCCTCATCCAATTCCGTCTGCCAGTGCTAGCTGGCCAAGGGGCGGTTATCTCTGGAGGTGGGAGGTTCTGTTCAGTTATTTGACTCCCTCATTTCCTGTTTGAGCTTGGTATGCCAAGTTACCTGAGCTTTGATGCCACTGATCTGCTGAGCTCCTTCTGGGTTCATTTTAGAGACACATGAACAAATTTCTCCCCATGTGGTGCCTATCTAGAGAGCTCCCATCTTAGAGAATGCAAATGGCTACAGACTGCTAAGGACAATGATAGCCTTACAACTGGTCTTAACTGAGACCATAGGATATACAGACAAGTGCTGAGTAGGGACTTTGTAGGGGCTTTGTACGTTATTGTGAGGTGTGTAGAAGGGGATGAGGCTTTTTCACATGATGGTCGAAATGAAGGCTAATTTCACATGGCTAGGAAGTCAAGTGTATTTACCTTGGTCCAAAATTCTTCTAAGAGATACCCCAAGGAAAACAAAGATAGAAACAAAGGTGTTTTACATGTGTGTGTATGTATGTGCATGGCTTTTTCTGTAGTAAGAAAAGACTAGAAGTGTCATGGATGACCATTAATAAGAAAAAGGATGAAACACCCTCAAAACTGTGGAATATGAATGTGGAATTCTATTGTGCAGTAAGAAATAATGAAGGTGAGGCATTCAGAGAAGCCTGGGATGGTTTATATGAACTGGTACAGATCATAAGCAGAACCAAGAGAACAAAATACAGTAATGTAAATGCCAAGAAAGTCAAATTCCACCTTCAGGGAAAACCAGTGACAGTTCTAGAGAATAAAGCCTACCTCTCTTCTCATGGCAGAGAGGTAGGGGACCACTCAGGCAACATGTTGGGATACTGTCAGATGTGGTTACTGTATTGGGTGTTTTTGTTTATTTTCTTTGTTAAAATGGAAGGTTCAATTTGGGAAGCGTTGTTCTTTTTTCAGAAATGACTATAAAAACAAAAGACATCAATAAAAAATACACACAAGCACCACCCTGGAGTCAGGAGGGTTTGAGTTCAAATCCAGCCTCAGACACTTGACACACTTACTAGCTGTGTGACTTTGGTCAAGTCACTTAACCCCAATTGCCCTCCAAAAAAAATAAAAAGAAAAAAAAATACACACACATATGTGTGTATTTAAAGGAGGTCATGTGAAGAAATACCTAATGATTTTAGATACATAAATTGATTTTAGAGTCAGAGGGCCTGAGTTCAGATTTCAGCTCTCCTGGTAAGACTAGTTGTACGAGCTTGGACAAATTGCTTCCTTTTTTTTTTTTTAAGCAATCGGGGTTAAGTAATTTGCTCAAGGTTACATGGCCAGTTATTTCTGGGTGTGCTGCTGAGTATCTGAGCCCAGATTCGATCCCCAGGTCATCCCGACACTGGAGCCAGTGCTCTTACTCGCTGAGCCACCTGGCCGCCCCTGGACAAATTGCTTCCATTCTCTGGGCCTCAGTTTCCTTATCTGTAAAATGAAGGCAACAGACAAGATATTCTCTAAATTCCTTTCCAAATCTAAATCTATGACAACTTGGTGCTCCCTGACACCCCTAGAGGTTCAGTGACAATTGTGTGCATTTTCTTAATTATAGGAGCTCCAGGGAGTCCAGGGAAGTAATTGCCATTCATGGTGCCATTTTGCTCATGAATTCCCACCTGCCTCCTCCTGCCTTATGTATGAGAGCAGGACTTAGGACAGTTCCATGTCTAGATTAAACACTTAATAAATGTCTTTCTGGTCATTATTCAACAGAACTTAGTACCTATTTCAAAAGAACAATTAGTTAAAACAGAAAGTTGCCAGATAGCTTTCTGGGATGAACTCCTCTCCCCAGAATACTAAAGTATCTATCTTCTCCCTACTACCTTCTGCCATTCCTTTCATGTTGCTTGCTCCAGATGCAATTTGTGGTTCTTAGCCTGGGTTCAAAAATTCCTAGTTATGGCTCTGCTAATCATCCCAATTCTCTGACTATAGTTTGGAACCACACATGAATTTCCCCCTGTCCAAGGACCCAAATGCAGGAAGTCAATGGAGAGCTTGAGCCTCAAAGACTACATCAGTATATATTATGTAGCAAGATGAAGAAAGATGCTATTTTTTGTTTGTTTTTCAAAATGCAGGTGAGCCTGGCAGAAATACCTTAAAACTATATGGTGCCTGTTGCTTAACAACATACGATGACCTGCTGTTGGGCTAGACATCTCCTGGTGAGAGGTCAAGCAGGACCTTTGATGTGGATTATCACCAAGACATGATAGATCCCCAAGCCCACCAGATGTCTAATTGACAATAATGAAACCAGTCCAATTGTTGAAGTGACAGTTGGCTCTCACTTTAGCTCTTGTTCCAGGGCTACATAGTCATCGGTAACTTCTGTGTAGGTTTTGGTAAGGTTTTTAATAGATAGTCTACAGAGTATAAAGAACGAAAAATGAGTATTATCCACAGAGCAATGGAAAGATGCACAAGGGGCACAGGAAGGCTGCAGCACATGACAAATAAGCAGCGTAAAGAATGATATCAAAGGAATGTGGGAGTAAAAAGGAAGATGGATTGGTGATGTTGGCAAAGCAGGGCAGTGGATGGCCTTCATGTTCCACTGGTATCCTCAGGATGTCAGGAGAACCTGAGAAAGGCCTAGTCATGTGGCCAGGTTTTACTGTATTGTTCTCATTGCTCTCTTCCAAAAGATACTTTTGTGGTTATGTCTAGAAATGGTTTTAAATTTCTCTTATCAACTCTTATTTGAGGGTCCATTGCTTGGTGAATGAATGAATAAAATCTATCTTACAACTCAGCATTACACATTTCCCTTTTGCCAGACAATTTTTGGAATCAGCAAATTGATAAACATTCATTAAGTGCCTGCTATGTGTTAGGCACTGTGCTAAGTGCCAGGGATACAAAAAAGGCAAAAGAGAGTCCCTACCCTCAAGAAACTCACAATCAGAGAGAGGCAATTTGGTAGAGGATAAATGGGTACCTCAGAGTTGGGTTCCAGTCCTGTCTCTGAGCTGTACTGACCATAGGACCCTGGACAAGCCTTTTATTTCTCTAGGTAAAAAACCCTGAGAATCTAAGTTCAAAATAGTTGCTGATTTTTCATTAGTAGAGAGTATTTCCTTCCTGGGAGTCCCCTAAATTGATGACCTCACAGATTCAGAACAATAACAACAAACTCTTTCAAAGAAGTAATTTTGACTGGATTTTCTACCCTTCTAAAGAATACCTTGTTGCTGTTGTTCAGTTGCATCTGACTCTTCATGACTCCACTTGGGGTTTTCTTGGCTGAGATACTTGAGGGGTTCACCATTTCCTTCTCCAGCTCACATTACAGATGAGGAAAATGAGGCAAACAGGGTGAAGTGACTTTCCCAGGGTCACACAGCTAGTAAGATTTGAACTCAAGAAGATGAGTCTTCCTAACCTCAGGTCTGGCATTTCATATACTTCCCCACCTAGCTGCCCCAAATTTTACCTGGATAAGCCTTAAGTATAGTTGAGTCTACCATATTGGGGGGAAATGGTGGCTAATAAAATGTTCAAATGGACATATTTTCTCGCACTTCTAATAGATTTCAATAAAATGTGGTCCACAGACAGAGGTCACAGGTATATTTAGTCACAATCTGGTTTTGATGGAGAGTTAAGTATTCTTAAACATGGTTTTTTATTAATTTAAACGTTTGTTGGTCTGTGTGCTTTTCATTCACAGTCACCATTGGGTTTTCCTTTGTTACTCAGAATCACAGTATGCTAGATCTGAAAGGAACCTTAACTATCACCTCTATTCCATTTTCCTCATTTTACAGATGAGGAAACTGAGGCCCATAGAAAGAAGTGACAAGGTCACATACTTGCTAAGTGGTAGAACCCATGTCTTCTGAAAGCAAGGCCATTATCCCATATTCCCTTCCTTCCCCACACTACATTCCCTCCCCCATTCCCTTCCCCATTCAACAGTCCCATCTTCTGCTACTTCAATGGCTATTTGAGGCCTCATTCTGTGACCACCTGCTTGATGGCATTCACAGGTGTAGTTAGTGAATCTTTTTTCTGAAATGGCCAACCACTAAGCTACAACAACTTGTTTGTTTCCACTACTCATCTGTACTGGATGCTGGGGACTACATTGCTAATACATTCCTTGCCTAGCCTCTCATTTTCTAGTTGAGTGACTTCATATGAGTAGTATAATTACATTCCTGTTCATTCTTATTGTCCATTTCACACGCCTTCAGTGATACACTTGTATCTGCCAAAACACTGTGAGCAGAAATATTACAAGTGTCTTGGGGGCTCCTGGAATTTTGTACGTCTGCTTACTGCTAAGTAGATCCCTTCCTTCTATGGACCACAATGTGAAATTGACCTCTGGTGAAAATAATTATTCTCATATATTGCTTCACCTCCTTGTCTCATTGGGGTTCTAGCACATAAATGCTTACAGGAAAGAGCTTCCATCTCGTTAATGGGCTACTGATGCTTTAGTAGCAGGCTGTGCTCAAGTCTTGCCTAGGAAAAGGTTTTCTAACATTCTCCTGAAAAGGGACTGGTTTGGTTGGTGGGATATATAACTGAGGGATGAGGGTCCTATGTCATTTCCCATTCCTGACTCTCAGGGCTTGGAGTTTGACCAGGTAAGGCTTCCAGATCAATCAAATGGATACACTTACCCTAGGATAATAGGATATTCTATTAGAATTCGAGAACATTAATTAATATTACCAACGATGGAATCTGCAATGCTTCCCATTGAATCTGTGGTTGCATAGGGGTGGGTTCCTCCTCCAATGATGCAGATTACAACCCATTCAAACATGCCCATCTGATTCCACTCTTGTCTGTGGCCTTCTACACTGGGGACCTTCTTTTAGATGTCTCAGTATTACATGAATAACAGTACAGCAGTCAGGCTATCCATCGGTCATTCTTTGCTCCCTCTACATGACCACTCCATCTTTCTTCACAGCCTTACCTTTCACTGATGACATCTTTTGCTTTTCATATTTAATTCCTCATATTGATTGTTCCTCAGTCATTCAACAAGGAGTGATTAATATACACAGAAACAAGAGGAAATGTGTCTGGAGGGGGAGGGGGTATAAACTATGAAATAGAGCCCAGCAACTCACTGTGCTCTTTCCCAGCTGTTGGTCTCCCAAGGAATTCTGATTGATGATGCAGGGTAAAGTGTGGATTATGTCTCTGAAGTAGAGAACTAATGCCATATCTCTAAACATGTTTGTTACTCTGTCCCTGACAAAAGGCTCAGCCAAACCCCATCCTGAAATTTCAAAGAATAAATGCAATGTAGAAGATTGCCCCTGATCTCTCCTTTTAAACAACAAAAATGACAGTGAACATTTATGTTCACTTTAAGGCTTACAGATGAATTCTCTGTTCAACCAGACAGGCTTAGTCTAGCTTTAGTGTGCCAGAAAAGGGGTCCAGAGGAACCCCAAGAGCATCAAATGACAGATAACAAAATGGAGTAAACTGATGGGAAGATTTAAAAAACAGCAAAGTTATAATAAAAGAAAGAAGGAATAGTTGCCCAAAGTATAAAGACAAATAACAAAAAAGTTTCCAAGAACATAACGAAGTAGAAAAGGGCAATAGAGAAAGAAAATGAAAATGGTCACTTCTCAGGAAAGGTACAGATTTCCAAAGATGAACTTAATTTCTTTGCCTTGGTGTTCACAGAGGGCAAGGAAAGGAATCAAACCAAGGCAATAGATGCCTCCTCCTCCAAAGGTATGGATTTTCCTAAAAGTCGGAAGGGGAAATCATGGTATTTCCAAAAGAGACAAAAAAGATAATGATATATCATTGTTGTTATATTGTTTGTCCGTCGTTCTTGAAGAGGACCATGACATCAGGGAGGTGATGCCATGACATGCAAGTGAATTGGATTTAAGTGAGGCAGGGCTGGGCAAAGTCACCAACCTCACTTTTTCCTCAGGAGTCATCTGGGTCCAGTGGTGAAATATAGATCAGGACAACTGGAGATGATCCTTGATGCAACAGGAGACATTGGTCTTGAGCCATCAGAACTCAAGAAGTAGAGACTTATTAGAAGAGGGTGTGACTGAAAAGCAGTGAAAGTAAGGAGGAAAACAGAAGAATGAGGATGAATAGAACAATGGGGATGATGCTTCTCCTACCCTCCACACTGTGAGTGGGTGATGGAATCTTCACTGGACAAAAATGAAGTAGGGAGATAGCAGGAGAAGAATATTCCAGTAAGGTGGAGAGTGAGGATCACCATCCCCATTTGATGGAGAGGAAAGTGTGGTAATACAGTGAGTCATCCAGCATCACAGGGTTGGTCAATGGCACATCTGGGGTCAAACTCATGGTCTGTGGCCTCCCTGGCTGGCATGCTCTCTATTCCATCCTGTTAGCATCTCTTCCTCTTATGACCTCTCACACTTTGCCTATTTCAGCTACCTCTGAGGCAGTCAGGAAATATGAGGTCCTGAGGGTGTCCTGTAAACCCTTTTTGCTATTTCTAAAGCATTAAATCTCAGACTTTCCTCCCAGATCAATGAGCTTAAAGCCCATTTATAAGTAATTTGGGGAGGTTCTTTCACAATTATGAGATCAGCAGCAGGCATTTTTGGAGCCCATGGCAGCAATGGAGAGGCAGTGGGATACAGTAGGTTTGGTATCAAAAAGCTCTAGGTCAAATAGAAATGGGGGAGGGCGCACTAAAACATGCACAAGCATCCCTGTGGGTACAGATTAAATCAGAAAACCATATATTACGTTTTATTGAATTTGTCATTATTTTTCTGACCTATAAAATAGATCAGAGGTCTATTTGAATTTTATTAAATATTTCCCAGTTACATTTGAATCTAGTTCTGGCTTCCCTCAGAGTCTTGCATACTGCCTGTTATGATACCTCTGTTCTAGATAACTCTTGGATACCATAAATTAGAAACAAGTTTCCAATCTGCATTTGTGGAGGGAGTTACTGTACCTGGAGTTCTCTACACTGATAAAAGTCGTGGGTCTAAACCTCTCTCCTCTCCCCCTGCCCCAGTATCTTTTAAAATTATGGCATTATGCCCTGGGGACAATTGTATACCACAAAGCAGAGAAGCCCCAGTGTTCTTTGCTGAAATAACCTCCTCTGCCCCTCTGGTTTTAGTATAGAAACTAGGCCCTGGGGGCAACCCTGTGAGGTAGGTGCTAGCATTGTCCCCATTTTACAGATGAGGAAACTGAGGCTGAGAGAGGATAAGGGATTTACCCAAGAACACAGCTAGGGAAGGTCTGACACAGGATTTGAACTTGGGTCTTCCTGACTTGAGATCAGGAGCTTTAGCCACTGAGCCAAGCTGCCTCTCAAGGAATCCAGCCTCTAGACAAAATGCTCTTTATAAAAATACAGTCATACGGACAGCCTGGCTGCACATATTCACCACCTGACTACCCCTACTCCTCATTTTCCATCCCCTCAGGAACAGAGGAATTTCATTGCTTGCCCAAGAACAGAGGCTGGGGATTGCAGGTTTGTTGATGCACTGAGTTTATTGAGATGAAAGGCAGTAGCTAGACAGACACTCTGTGTCTTGTAAAGTATTTGTTGTATCAAGGTCTGAATCTAATTCTAATTTTGATCGCAAATCTCCAAGATTTCCCCAGCTGGGGGACCCTTTCTCCAAGTGAGCGAGTGCCGTTCACCTTCATGGCCGTGTTCCGCCACGGGAATGCTGAATAGGTTATTAATTTTAAAAGACATTTGGACTTAAATCAGTCCGAGGCCCAGTGAGTGATTCCGCATAGCTTGAGTTAGTATATACCATTCAGAGCAGAAAACCATTACTCATGGGCTCATTAGCATTTCCATTCTTCCTGAGGCTATACATCATAGCTTGTGCTGGGTGTTCTGAATCCCTCCCCATAGCAAATGAAAGCCCCAGCCCTCTGCTGGAGTTGGAAGAAGCTTCTCATTTAGCTCCAAGGAGCTGAACACAGCTGAGGGGGATGCCCTCGCTAATCACCCCACCATTGGCACCCTGTCTCCAAAGGGCTACGGACCTTCTGATGCTGGCCCACCATCACTCCAGGGACACTGGAGGGGATCGAGTTTGGCCCATAATTAGGAGCAAGAGGTTGGGAAGGCCTCTCAAACGATGGAGCTATGACTCAGAGAAAACTGGTGGGGTAGGCCAGCAGTGAAAAAGAATGATTATTTCAACTCAGACAATGCTTTATATGAATGAAAGTGGAGGTGTAGAGGAGAGAGGGAGGAGAGAGTCCAAGAGGCATCAGAGGAGATGGAGAGCTATGAGTGATTCATGGAGAGTTAGCAAAGCAGATGCAGTTCTAAAGCAATTAATGGAATTTTACTATGTGCCCCTTGAACTTTTTGCAAAGGAGTACTTGGAATATTCAATGTTCTGGGGCATTTTCCATCTTACAAACAAACAAACAAAAGCTCTATTTGGAGCATCTGTCAGGCTTTTCAATTTGCAACCATATTCCACTTCATGGGATTATAACATTTAGAGCTAGGAGGAAGCCCATGTTCATCTACTCCAGCCCTCCTGCTGTGGAGATGAGGAAGTTAGGGGATGGTGTCAGAGCCATAGCTAGGAATTTAGGTTCGTGGCACAATTCAGTTGAGAAGAAGCCCTTGAGACACATGGCCCTGTGGAAAAAGCCAATGATCTCAGTTTCCTTTGGGTGAGAGAAAAGTCATAGGCACTCTCCTGAAAGGTACAGTATAAGACAGTCCACTCTGGTCAGGTATGAGGAAAGAGATGTGTTAGAAGAGAGGGAAGTCCAGTTCCTAAAGAATCCGACCTGGGCTCCAGTGGCACAGCCTATGATGAGTCTGAGTTTCCAATTCTAGGAGAGGATTTTGGGGAGGAGGTGGTAGACAGGGGTATAGTGGTGGTATAGGAGAAGGCAGACCCAGGAGAGGGCCATGGCTATGACAATGGGTCCCTGGGAGTAGGGCCAATCAAGAATTAGACAGGCAGACCATTCTAAGAAGGTCATTCCCTTCTTGATGATGGCTTCCCAGAAAGCTAATTTGGAATAGGCATATGGAGAGGCAACATGGAGTAGCGGATAGTGTTAAACTCGGAGTCAGGAAGAACTGGGTTCATATATTGGTTCTGCCACTTAGTCAACTAGCATTTACTAAGTGGCTACTGTGCGCCAGGCACTGTCCAAGTGTTACCAATGCAAAGAAAAAAAAAAGAAACCAAACATTCCATTGGAGGAGGCAACATATGAATAACCATGTCCAAACGAGGTGTGCAGAGGAAAAACTGGGGGCAGTCTCATAGGGAAGGCACTAACGTGAAGAAGTACTCAGAAAGGTTTAAGTGTAGAGGGTAGGACTTCACTTACTAACTGTGTGCCCCTGGGCAAGTTACTCCCTGGCTTCCTTTCAGTCCCAACTAAAATCCTACCTTCTATAGGAAGCTCTTAAAATTCCAGTGTTTTCTCTCTGTTAATTATTTCCTGTTTCTCTTGTACATAGTTTGCTTTGGATATATTTGGTTGCATATTGTCTCCCCCATCAGACTGTAAGCTTCTTGAGGGCAGGGACTGTACCTTGCCTCTTTTTGTCTCCCCATAGCTTAGTACAGTGCCTGGCACATAGTAGATGCTTAATGTTTATTTAATTTAATTGAAATGCACTTATCCCCTCTGAGCCTCAGTTTCCTCATATGTAAAATGAGAGCATTGGAATAGTTGGCCTACAAGGTCCCTTCCAGTTCTACATCTATGAATCTCCAGTCTCCCAGTCCTAGTAATGGTTCTCTGTGGGGAAACCTCCCTCCTACCATTCATGTTATTAGAGGCTTAAAAGAACTTTAGTCATTAACCAAACCCATCATTTAACAGATAAGAAAACTGAGACTCAGAGAGGGTCACACTGCTAACAAATGGCAGAGCCAAGATCTGAAACCCAGTTCCTAATTCAGTTGGTCAATATGTCAAGGCCCTCCGATTTTGTTTATGTGGAAGCTCCTTCTACCAGACAGACTGCAATCCCTTTCTTTCTTACAATCTTAGAGTTGCCTGAGTCTCACAGAGGTTAAGTAATTTGCCCCTGGCCACAAAGTGCCAGTGTCAGGATTTGCTCCCCGATTTGTAACAGCAAGCCAATGGTTCCCCTTCACTGGAAAACAAACGAAAGGCTTTTTAAAAGTATTCTCAGTGGCCAATAGTTTAAAAAAATTTTTCAAAGAGGAAGGGAAAGCTTTCCATTGAGGCCATGGGGAGTTCTCTGGTGGGTGTGGCCTCATGCACAGACAGCATTTTGCAAGGCCATCCCTCAAACAGGCCTCATCAGAGCTGGAGAGTGCAGCTGGATGATCCAATTAGTGGGGTGGAGAATGCATCTCCAGTTAAGCGTCTCCATTTGTCTGCAACAGCAGGGACACCAGCAAACTTGTCACTGACAGTAGTGGGGAGTGGGGAGGGGCACTGGAAGCCCGAGTGTCCATTTGGCCCGAAGTGCTTGTCAGCTGGTTTCCTAAGGCTTCAGTTTAGCCAAGAGAATCCATTGCCTAGGGAGGCCTCAGAGGATACCTGCATAATTAATCACCTGGCCCTTTCTGTCCAAGCACTTAAGCACTTGCCAGTCAGGGAGAATCATATTATAGGAGAGGGGAGGGGAAGAAAAGAGGCAGCCTCCCCAGGGGGCTGGAGATGAGCTCTGGTACTCATGAAGGAGGTGCAGTGAGGGCTTCTGAGGGAAGGTGGAGAGAAGGATGACAGTAGATACTCAGTCAGCGCTTTCAGGATACTGCACAGGAGGGAAACTCCCTCTGTCAATAGGGGTTAGCACCTTCTCCTGATTCTGGTCTTAGCAAGCTCCCTGTGAGACGGAGGGCAAAGGACAAAATGAAGTGTGGGCTGGAGAAGCGGAGAGGACGTCCTTTGGCTGTTGTCCCATGACAAGGCCAGCCTTACACATCAGTAGAGCAGGCCACAGCCTACAGGACAATGCTTTGGGTGAAGTCATTGAAAATTCTGGCTACTTGAATAATAATAATGGCTACTGACATAGAGCTTTGAAGTTTGCATTCTCATTGCACCCTCACAGTAAGGTCCAAGTATGATTAGCCCTATTTTACACATGAGGAAAGCAAGCCTCAATGATGTTACCAACCATTACTCACCCTTAGTCACACAGCTAATAAATGGCAGAGCTGGGATTTGAACCCAGTTGGTCCTGACTCAAGGTCAGGAACTATCCAGTGCCAATGCAAATGTGTTACCAGTGAGAGGTAACATTGATGTATTTGAGCTCTTGAGCTCGCATTTCTAAAAATAACTTTACAACTGCAAAGCACTCAGCAGAAATACTATTGTCTGACCTTCCCAATGGTTCCATGAAGTTGGGCCAAGTGGGCACCATGATGCCCATTTTAAAGATGACAATACTGAGGCTCAGAGAGAGGACCCACTCATCCAAGGACACACAGATGAGTTAGTAAGTAGCCAAACTAGGCTCCAAGTCTAGCAGATCTTCTACTAGGCCATGCGACTTCACGTTAAGCTGTTATTACCTGTTAACATCTTACTGGTTATTTTAACAGACTAACTTCAGGTTCTTAGCAAAGCCCAGAGATAATGGCATAAGTTTTGATATTGAGAGAGGGGAAAGAAGGAGAAAAGAAAGGGGGAAGGGAGGTATGATCCCAGGAAAGGTGACGAGGAAGGGGCACTGTCATGGAGCACCACAGACAGCTGGAGATAACATGAATACATGGACAGCTGGGAAGAGGGGGATGCCCGAAAAGGGTGCCAGGTAGGCCTATTGCAATGTCTGACTGCTTAATTTACTGATAGAGCATGGGGTATCAGAACACCAAAGCAGGGACTGAGATGGTATGTGACACTGTCCTAACTCTTTGGTACTTGGGCCCCAACTGTCAGCACAGTGCCTGCCACATAGTAGGCACTTAATATATGGCTGTTCATTGATTAATGATTTAATTTAATAAAATTAATTAATTTAACAATTAATTTAACAATGTAGGGACTGTCTGTCATGGGCAGGTTGATAGCCCCACCATATCTGCAAGCATTTTCACCCCTAGGCCCTGAAGGCTGCTTCCAGGGTAAATAATGGGGAATCTTAGATTTGTGATTGGGACTAGCACCCCAACATCACCCCCATCATTCTAGAATAGCTGAGCATAGAGTTAGAAAATGGCTTTCCTTCATCTCCTCAGTCTCATTGGGCCTAACAGATACAGCCCTGAAAGCATCAAGATGCTGGCATCAGGTGACATCTTCAAGAACTCAACTACATTGCCCCAGCTCCTGCCATTCTCAAGGAGCACATGGCTTTGACTGCTGGCAGCCTGAGCAGTCCCTCTGGATGTTTGTTAGAGAAAGTCAGCTTCCTAATGTCTGCCTCTCAGCTCGGCCACTGAATTCCTTAGTCTCCTGCTGTCGGCTTTCTTCAGCCTTTAGGCATAAGAAGGAAATGGGAAGGGAAGACAATAGCCTAGGGGCTGCCCACCTCTTCCTCTCCATGTCCAGCCCTCTCCTTTCAGTTGGGCTGGGCCAGGCCCTGCAGGAGACCACTGGGTGGGCTCTGTGCCAATGAACTGCCCCATTGCTTTTTCCAGTCTTGGGATTTCTTTACAAGTTATCTTGCAATAGGCTAAGTTAGGGGGCAATGAGAATTGACTTGAAATGCCTTTGTTTCCATGGTGTAGGTGGCAATGGAAGCTGGAAGAAATCTGTCTGAGGCCGACTGAGTGATTCAGCAGGAAGCCAGCAGCCTGCCGAAATCCTTTATTAGTAATCTGTAAAATGGTGCCTTTGCATGGCATCTGGCTGTGAAGAGGAGTGGAGTTGATAAGGAGCTGGAAATCATATACCATGAGTAATTCATTACTGGGCTTTAGACCCCTTCACTCCAAGGCACACCATCATTTGTAGCCAGGAATTAAGAGCAAACAGGCCGCCTCACTGCTGCCCTGGACTCAGCATTGGCCTGAGAGGACAAAGACGCCCTCCCCAGCTCTGTTAAACTATGGCTTTTTCAGCATTTAAACTTTGGGGCTTTTCAAAAAAATATTATTATTATTCTTAAAAAGCTCTTTGACTTCCTTTCTTTAGGGAAATTAGCTTTCTGTTTGGTGTAAGACTAGGGGGGGACTGGAGAAGGTCCAGGAAAGGATGACCCAAATAATCACAGCCTAGGATCTGAGAGGTTGGTAAGAAAAGGCCAAAGGAATGAGACATGTAAGACTTGGAGGCTGGGGGTGGGGGTGGGAGCTTTCAGGCTACCTTTAAGAAAATGGTGGGGATTGAGGCAGCCAGGTGGCGCAGTGAGTAACAGTGCCAGCCCCGGCGTCAGAAGACCCGGAATCGGTTCCGGCCTCATATACTTGGCACCCACACAAAATAGCTGGCCATGTAACCTTGAGCAAGTTACTTAACCCCAGTTGCTTTAAAAAAAAGAAAAGAAAAGAAAATGGTGGGGAGGAAGAGGAAGAGCAGTTGGTGTGGGCCTAACAAATACAGTCTTAGGAGTGGTTAAGGTACTGGCAAGGGGCAACTAAATAAGGAAGGTTTGAGGGCCTCAAGCCCCAGACATCTTCAAGAACTCAACTAGCATTTATTAAGCACCAACTGCATGCAAGGCATTGGGCTGGGTCACTCAGGCAGTGGTCTGGCTGAAGACAGGGTCCAGGAGTCCATGGGGGTAATCTCTAGAGTTTGGGAGACTATGATTCAAAGCAGATATTTCAAAGCTCTGAGCAAATGCCCAAGAAGTCAGGCCTTGAAGGCAGTAAGAAGCAGGTGTGCACTCAGGAAACAGATGTTTCCATTTTCCCCCCAAAGGGCCCCTATGTTTGGCCACATCTTTCCTAGCTTTGTTTTTGCCCTGCTCACCTCTTGCCCTCAGTCCCACTTCCTCCTCCCAACTTCCCCTGCACCCTGGCTAGGCTCAGGAGCTGTTGAGATCCATTCAAGGACTGGGAGGAGGGGCTGGAAACCTTCTGGAAGGCTTAGCCCTTGGCCCCTGTCTTAATCAGAAGCAGACAGTGCTGGTGTGGCCATTTCTCCCTGGCAGCAGGTGGCACAAACTCCCTCACAAACATACATGAGCTCTTGCTTCTGTATGTTCCATGCCAGGGCCATCACTTCTCCCTGAGAACATTCATTTTCTGTGCCAATCAGGTATTCACATCTGCTAGACCTTGGTCTTGATAGCTTCCAAAATGCTCATCTTGTTCCACAGGAATCAGCACTGGGGCCCAAGGCTCCCAATCTCTAATCCTTAAGAAAAGAACTAATATATGGCACAGTGCTGACCTTGGAGTCAGGAAGACCTGAGTTCAAATCCCATCTAAGACACTTACTGGCTGTGTAACCCTAAGCAAGTCACTTATCCCATCTGAGCCTTAGTTTACTCATCTGGAAAATAGGGACAATAATAGCACTTACTTCACAGGATTGTTTTGCAAATCACAAAGGTTAACACATACATGTAAAGCATTTTGCAGACCTTAACATACTTAATAAATGCCACTTATTATTATGAAGGTTTGTATAACACTTTATAAACATTCTCATTTGAGTCTCATAGTAAGCAGCAGTGGGTGGCATTCAGCAGAGTAGAGTGGAAAGAATCGGGTTCAGATCCCAGCTCAGCCTCTGGACACTTTGGTTTCCTCACCTATAAAATGAGGTGATTGGACCAGATGAACTCTGAAGTCCCTTTGACCTCTAAATTAATGTTCCCCATTTTATAAAGGAGCAAACAGAGCCTTCGACAGGTTAAGGGACTTGCTCAAAATCGCATGGCCAGGGAAGAGTAGAATGTGAACCTTGTTGTTCAGTGCTGACCATGGGGTTCTCTTGGCAAAGATACTGGAGTGCTTTGCCATCTCCTTCTCCAGTGGCCTAAGGCAAACAGAGGTTCAATGGCCTGCCCACACTCACAAGTTAGTGCTTGTCTGAGGTCACATTTGAACTCAGGTCCTCCTGACTCCAGGCCCAATGCTGTATCCGCTACAGCACCACCTAGCTTCCTCGAATTTCAACCTAGGTCTCTCCTTACTACAAGCCCAGAATCCTTTCTTTCAACTGTGCTGCCTCACCCTGCCCCTGCTCCAGCCCAACCCAGAATAAGCTTGTGGGGCAGGCCCTAGGGACACCACGCCTTCCCCACACTCTCTGAATTCACAATCTGCTTTGAAGGTGCAGATGTAGACACCTATCTCTTCTTACTTACACTTCCTCCCCAGTATTTAACACCTGCTCCCCTCACACTCAACATTCTCTCTCTTTAGCCCCCATTCCATTTCACTTTCTCAAGACCTACTGGATGCTCTGTCATAAATCCATTGAGGGTCCAGTGGCAAGAGAAGAGCTTGACGGTCCCTTAGATTCTGGGGGTAATAATGCTTATTGAAAGCATTTCTCTAGCCCTTTAAGGTTTGCAGTGCTTTCTTCACAACTAGCCTATGAGGCATGTAGTCGAAGTATTGTTATCCCCATTTTACAAATTAGGAAACTGAGGCTTGCAGAATAGAAGCAACTTGCCCTTGGCCACCAAGGTAAATTACAAACCCAGTTTTCCTGCCTATTCTGTGGTGCTCAGCTTTCTTTATCATCCAGCTCCTACTCATAAGTCTGTAGCTTCCTACTATGGCACACTGCCCCTGACTTTGATCAACTCTTTCAGAAACACTGTCTCCTTTCTCCTAAAAGAGACCATGTGTTTCTCACAATACTAAACTTCCTCCCTGGCCAAAGAGTGGCCAAGGGATGTGTTATTTGATCTAGCTACTATAAGGCTCTCCTCAATCAGACAATAGGGCTTTCCTGAGAACCTACTGTGTGCCCATCCTTGCACTGAGGGCTGTGGGAGATCCAGATGTATGTCTTTGCTCCCAAGGATCTCATGAAACAAGAGCAAAGACTATAAGATCATACCAAATTACAGATTAATTGGGGTGCTGGATATAATGCATTACTGCAGGAACTTTAGCAGGAAGAGGAGGCAAAGAAAGTCAGAAGGAGTAGCCAGACTCTCCATCATTTACAAATCACTTTCACATTTTGAACCTCACAACCACCCTTGTGAAGGAGGAAGGCAGGGCTGGGATTATTCCCTCCATTTTACCAATGAAGAACCTGGAACTGAGAGAAGGAGAAGTGACTTTGTTGCCCAAGGTCACATGGCTGATAGGATGTCAGGGCACAGACTCAAACCCAGCCTTCACATTCTAGGTCAGGGCCTCCAAGAACTAAGCCATGGCTGTTGAATTAGTAATATGTGCATGCCCTGGTTGGGAGAAATGCTAGTTCTTCACCATCCATCAAGCTGTCAGCCAATATATGTAGCCAATAAAAACCTGGAGTCCATCGTGCATTGGTACTCAAATATTAATGGACCAGCCATGTCCTCTCACACCTGATGATTATGTTTAATCATTATCATTTGCCAGACAATGTTTTTGTTTAATTTGATTTTTTAAATCTAATCTCAAGAGTTCATAATGGCTATGTAAATGATTAGATTACAAACAGATGGGCAAAACTGGGAGCCTTTTTATTCCTGTAGTATTTAGTGTTTACTTCTGACAGATTTAAGCCCTTTACCCTGGGATTCATTGGCCTATTCCTTAACCCCCAATTCAGAGACGCCAAAACTTTCCAGAAATATGGAAAACCATTATCTATTTAGAGGCAGGTCAGCTCTATGGATATCTTCTGGGACTATTTACAGACCTTACTTTGTAGACTCAATGTTGAGACCCAAGAAAGGAGGGTAAAGGGAATGAGAAGTAACCCTATTATCAATCTAGTGTTCTCCACTAAGCTATTTTTAAGTCAATTTCCTTGTTTTTTAAATGTTTTATTGCCTTTTGGAGGGGGGAAGGGAGTGCAATTGGGGTTAAGTGACTTGCCCAAGATCACACGGCTAGTAAGTGTTAAGTGTCTGAGGCTGGATTTGAACTCAGGTCCTCCTGACTCCAAGACAGGTGCTCTATTTACTGCCCCACCTACCTACTCCACTAAGCTACTTTTGTATCACTGAGGCAGCAAGGTGGAAGAGTGTATGTCATGGAGTCAGGAAGATCTGAGTTCAAATCTACCCCCAGACACTTAACAGCTGTGTGACCCTGGGCAAGTCATCTAACCTGATTTACCTCAATATCCTCATCTATAAAATGAGATAGAAAAGGAAATGGCAAACCACTCTGGAATCGTTACCAAGAAAACCCCAAATGGGGTCATGAAGGGTTGGACATGACTGAAAAAAACAACTGAAGAACAACAATCTTTCTTTGGCAGGCAGCCCTTCAAAATCTTGAAGACAGTCATCATGTCCTTCTTGAGTCTTCTTTTCTCTAGGCTAAACATCATAGTGCCATTAACTAGTCCTCATATGGCATTATATTACAGTCCTCCACTCTCTTGGTTGCCCCCCTTCCCATGCTCTCCAGCTTATCAGTGTCCCTTCTGAAATGCAGTACCCCAAAGTGAACACAACAGTCCAGCTGTGGTCTGACCAGAGTGGAATAAGTGGGAACTTTCACTCCCCTAACTCTGGACACTATAACTCTCTTAATGCTGCCTAAGACATATTCATTTTCTTGGCTGCCATATCTGACCATTGACTCATAGCGAGCTTGGGGTTCACTAAAACCCCCCCAGATCGTTTTTCGATGAACTCTTGTTTGACCCTTTTTCTCACATCTTATACTTAAGAAATTGAGTTTTTTAACCTCAGCCTGGGACTTTAACCCTATTGTTTTGTACCTTTTTCAAAAAGTCAGCCTAACATTCTGCTCTGTCACAGCCTATTGGGATTCTGACCTTCACTGTGTTAGTGATCCTTCCTAGCTTTGTGTCATCTGATCTAATTGCTTAAAACTAGGAACTGGTGGAATTGGAACCCAGGTCTCTCCTGATTACAAAATCAGGAATTCTTTCCACTATACTGTATCGCTTCTCCTCTCCAGGCCCCACACAGAATAAGCTTGTGGGGTAAGCAGTAGGATTACATTCCTTCCCTTTTCTTCCTAAATTTTAAGAGCCTAAAACTTCACTAAGCCTTTCCAGGCCCCCCATAGAACTCTTTATGTTCTGCAAGGGACTTTACAAACACTGAGGCTCACAACAACCCGGGAGAAAGATGTTACTGTCCTATCAATGAAAAGAACAGAAAACCAATTCTCCACTTTGATTTGTTGGCTGGGTCATTCAACAGAAAATGGGAGTAGCAAAAAGTTTCCATATTGTTCTTTATTTTGCTTTTTGGAGGGGAAAAGGTAGGGCAATCGGGAGCTAAGTGACTTGCCCAGGGGGGTGTCGAAGTGAATAGAGCACCGGTCCTGGAGTCAGGAGGACCTGAGTTCAAATCCGGCCTCAGACATTTAACACTTACTAGCCATGTGACCTTGGTCAAGTCACTTAATCCCAATTGCCCTGCCTTCCCCCCTCCAAAAAAAAAAAACAAAATTTAAGTGACTTGCCCAAGGTCACATGGCTAGTTTTTTGTGTTAAGTGTCTGAGGCCAGATTTGAACTCAGATCCTCCTGACTCCAGGGCCGGTGCTCTATTCACTGCACCACCTATCCTCCCCCCGATTGTTCTTTATCAATATTTGGATGAGAAATGCCAACCTAGCAATAGTTTTACCAGACAGTCGATTCGAAGGTGGCTCTTCCTCTGTCTCCTAATGTAACCTTTCTTCCTACCTAGATTTCCCCATACTCATACTACACAATCAGCCTCCTATTTTACCTCCTACAATGCTTGATGCTTCAATATAACCAATTTTAAATTCTCCCATAATTTCCCATGCAAATATGCATCTATAATGACCTAACATGGTACTGAATGTTAATGACATATGACATGTACTGATTGAGTTCAGATCCAACGTCTTTTCTTATAGTAATATTTGTGGCATCTAAACTTCTTCTGCATAATCATGGACAATCGAATCATTGACAGAAAGAACATGGCTGATTGGTTGGGGGCCCAGGAGGTCTGAGCTGAGGTGGAGTGCATTTTTTGGTGCCAGGAATTGTTCAGGGAGAGAGAGACAGTTTGGAGACAGGCATGCCAGGAAGATGAGTAAGAAAGAGAAAGGGAACATCCTAGGAGAAAACGTGTCTCCTGTGCTTAGAAAGGAACAGAGCACTCTTCATTCTCCCTCCTGCAATCTCTTTGATGATAGGGTCACACCTGCACCCTGGGAAGGGTGAATTGGCCCTCAAAACTTCCACTCTCACTCTGGGAGACAACCAAACATAGGTCTGCCTCTGCACCCTGCAGAGGTTTAGGGTTAAAGTCAGGAATACTGAGGATTTGCTCTACAGACTGTGGGGTCTAACTTTTGTCCTATCACCAGCCAAACTTCTTTTCAATCTGAATAATAGAGAAAATCCACAAAGTGGTTTCTACTTTTAGACACAATGCATTCCTAGAGACTTCATCTTTTTTTTTTTTTTGCTTTTTGGAGGGCAATTGGGGTTAAGTGACTTGCCCAAGGTCATGCGGCTAGAGAGACTTCATCTTTTTAAAACGATTATGGATACATTTTGTTTTGACAGAACATATGCTGCCCAACAAACACCAAAGCCCCCTTACAAAGTACATTCTCTGTCCTTCCCCCAACAATTAGCTTATTAGCAGTTGACCAAAAAGAGAAACGTGTCTTTTAATGATGATAGTATGACGACAATAAAGGGCAGCTAGGTGGCACAGTGAAAGAACGCTGAGCATGGACTCAGGAAGACCTGAGTTCAAATCCAACCTTAGATACTTCCTAGCTGTGTGACCCTAGGAATGTCACTTAATCCTGCTTGCCTCCGTTTCCTCATCTGCAAAATAAGTGGAAGAGGAAATGACAGACTCCTTCAGTATCTTTGCCAAGAAAACCCCAAATGTGGTCACAAAGAGTTAGACACACCTAAAAAACAACTGAACAACAACAACTACACTAACAAAGACCTTCAAAATGATCTAAGTTTTGGTTCTTCCTCCAGGTTGATTTTATTTACATTTTATAATCATTTTTTTTCTGGTTCTGCCTTCTCTACTCTTCATCATGCCATATAAGACTCCTTATGTTTCTCTGAATTCTTCAAGTTTGTCATTCCTTATGGCTCTGTACTATTCCCTTACATGCAAATGCCACAGATCATTAAGCCACTTCCCAATTGTTGGGCATTATACTCATGTTTTCATCCTATTTGTTGTAAAAAAAAATACTACTATACATTTTCCTACATATGGATGTCTTCCTACTGTCAACCTTCTTGAAGTAGAGTCACAAATAGGGAATCTCTGAGTCAGAGGATAAACAATTAAGTAATTCTTCTTTTATACTCCAGATCATTTTCTAGAACAGTTGGACTAGTTCAGAGTTCAAGCAGCAGTATTTAGTGCTAATACCTGTCTTCCAGCAGTCTCTCCAACAAATGAGGCTTTCCCCCCATCTTTTAGCAACTTTGCTAACTTGATTGGTAGGAGGTGATACCTCCAGGTTTGTTTTAATTTGTATTTTCCTGATTTTTACTGGGCTTGAACAACTTTTCAGTTGGCTGTTGGTAATTTGTATTTCTTTTTTCAAAAACATTTATGTTATTTGACCATTTGTATGTTGGAGTATGGCTCTTAATTTTGTAGATTTGTGTCAATTCCCTATAGATTTGGGAAGTCAGACATTTATCATCTTAAGAAAGAAAATGTTTCCCAAATGACTTTTCTTCTGATTCTGGATGCCCTGGTTTTATCTATGCAAAAGCTTTTAATGTTTAGATTGTGTATCTGTAGATTTTAGATAGCATATTTTCTCTTTTATAATCTATTCTATCTCCTGTCTGGTTATTAATTTTTCCCCTATCCATAACTGTGAATGGTTTAATCTCCCATTCTCCTCTAATGTTCTTAATGGTGCTGTATTTACATTTAAATAGTTTATTCATTTCAAAGCACCATGGTACAAGGCATTAAGATGCTGATCTAAATCTATTTTTCACACTCCTCTTTTTCACTTGTCTCAGATGCTTACTGTCTATGTGACCTTGGGCAAGTCAAAACATCTGTCTCTCTCAGTTTCCTCAACTGCAAAATGGAGGATAATAATAGCACTTTCTTCCCAGAATTGTGAAGATCACATGAAATAATATTTGTCAAGCACTTAGCACAGTGCCTGGCCCATAGTAGGCACTTTCAAAAGTTTCATTTCCTTCCTTCCTCCCACCAGACTGCTTTCTAGTTTAGCTAGAAATTCTGCTGGAATAAAGAGTTACTTTTAAAGTAATTAATGTTCTTGGGTTAAAAAAACAAAATAAAACTAGACTGCCATAAGACTTGGTTTTAGGTCTTGCCTATTCCACAGATGTACCTTTCCATTTTTTTTCTCCCAGTACCCATTTTGTTAATTACTGCTTTGTAGTGTCATTTGAGATGTGGTAGCTCCAAGCCCCAAACCTTCCAACTTTTTATCATTATATCCCTTTATAAATCATGCTTCATCTTTTATTTCTCCAAATGAATTGTATCATTATTTTCTCTAATCTGTATAAAGTGTCCTTTTGGTAATTTGATTACTACAGCTCTAAATCAATGCAGTAATTGAGACAGTATTTTCAGAACCATTTTGGCATTACCCATTTACAACCATTGAATGTCTCTCTGATTTAGGTCTTTCCTTTCTCCTAAAATTTTTTTCTGGGGTTGTTAGTTTCCAGCTATTTAATGCATTTTGTTGTTATCTTAAATGAAATTACTTTTCCTGTCTCTCCTGGAGTTTGTTAGTAAGATGCAGGAAGGCTAATGACTTTTATAGGTTTATCGTGTATCTTGATATTTCACTGAAGCTATGAATTATTTTGATTAATTTTCAGGGATCCTCTAGGGTTCCCTAAATAAATAACCATATATTGCCGGAAAATGGAGATTTTACCTCCTCTTTGCTCATGCTTATTCCTCAGTTTCATTTTTTAATTGCAGTAACTAGAGTTTTCTAGAAAATACTGTATATCAAATAAAAGTGGAGATAGTAGGCATTGTTGCTTTAACACTCAACTTATTGAGAAAGTTTTCAGTATTTATTTTTCTATTACAATTATTGCCAACTCATGGTTTTAAACAAATACGTTTGTTCTCAGTAAACAAACTTTTTTTTTACTTATATGCTTCTTAGTGTTTAGTGAACTCTCTTGTTAATAGCCTTTACTGCATGTGTTAGCAAAATTTTATGATTATTTTTGTTATTAATGTGATTTATTATGTTTTTTGCTTTTCTGATTTTATATTCTTTGATATCTTGGTATAAACCCAACCAGCTCATGATAAATAATTCTTTGACTATAGTGCCATTGTCTCTTTGCCAATAATATTGCATTCAATACGTTTGCATCAATATTTATTAGTGATAACTGTACATATAAGTTTTCTTTCTCTGCTTTAGTGATCCCCTGAGTTTGGGACTAGGGATCATATAGTTTCATAAGAGGAGTTTGGAAAGATGCTGTCATTCTCTGTAATTCCAAACAGTTGATGTAACATGTAGTTATTTGTTCTTTAAATGTTTGATAGAATTTATTTGTAAATCCACCTAGACCAGGTGTTTTTTTCTTTGGTGTTCACTTATGGGTTGCTTGTTTTTTTCTTCTTTCTGAGATCAAGTTGTTTAGATTCTTTATTTCCTGTTTTGTTAATCTGGATATTTTATTTTAAGAATATTCATCCATTTAACTAAAGTGTTTCATTTTGTAGAGATATAACTGAGTGTAGTTGTTTTGGATAATTTTATTTTTTTCCATATATTGTGTGTGTACATGTGTTGTGGTGAGAGAGGATGGGGGAGTCAGAGACCTGTAATTTCATTGGTATGGAGAACTCCCTGATGAGGTAATTACTTCTACCAACACAGATTAGTACCTTCCCTGCAATTTATAGTCTTAGAGAGCTGCTTGGGTCATTGAGAGGTTAAGTGACTTGCACAGGGCCATAAGGCAGCCTATGTAAGAGGAAAGACTTGAACCTAAAGTTTTCTGATTTCAAGGTCAGTTCTATATTATACTATGGCTGGCTGCTTTTCTGCTGTGAAGTTGGTTAATTATACCTCTCCATTTTTATTTCAACAATTTAGTTATCTTCTTTTTCTGTTTTATTTACTGGGTCAATAGTCTTTGTGTTTTTTATTCAATTTTTAGTGTCTTCTTTGATTTTCCAAATGTCTACTTTTATACTTATTTTGGTATTATCAGTCTCTTGTTTTCTACGTATAGTTATTGCTTTTCTTTTTCCCTCTTTTATTAATATAGGTATTCATGTAGATAAACTTTCTTTGAGGACTGTCTTAGTTGTGTCCCTCACAATTTGGTATGTTGTTTCTTTGTTATTATTTTCTTGAATACAACTCTTTATTGTTTCTATAATGTGTTTATTGACCAAGGCATTATTCAGGATAACATAATTTGGTCTCTCTGTGTCCTATCTTCATATTTCCTTTATTGATTTTAATTTTTATTGCTTTAGTTTCAACTCTGTCCTATTATAGTCTGTGACATATACATTTAGTACTTCTGGCTTTTACATGTATTTGAGTTCTTTATGCTATAGCACATGGTCAATCATTGTGAAGTGCCATGCAATGCAGAAAAACACATATACTCCTTAAGTTTCCCATTCTATGACTGCCAAAGATCTCTCATATCCAGGGTTTTTTTCCCTTCAGTTGAGATCTTTAATTTATTTCCTGTTCATGTTTCTATATTTGTTAAAATCTGAAGAGACAAATTGAAGTCATCAACATTTAGTCCCTGGGTCTTCTTGTAATCATTTAGTTTTCTTTTAAGTACTTAGATGCTATGCCATTCAGTATATAATGTTTAATGTTGATATTTATTATCTATGATGTTTTAAGCATAATGTAACTTCCCTGTTTACCTCTTTTGATCAAATCTATTTTTAATCTTGCCTTTTATGACAGCTGCTTTTTTGGATTCAGCTGAATATATTTTATTACAACCACTCATTTTAGTTCTGTGTAAATCTTTACTCATTATTTTCCCCTGCAAACACAACCTCCTCACCTTTGAACTCCCCTATCTCTGTCAAGGGCACCTTATAGTGTTCCAGGTTGCAGTTTACATGTTATTCTCAACTCCCTGCTCTCCCTTATCCCACACATCCAATCAATTGCCAAGTGTTGTAATTTCTAGCTACGTAACATCTCCCCTTCCCACTACTCAGCCAACACCTTACTTAGTTCAGCCCTTGTCACTCCAATTCATCCTCCATACAATTATCAAAATACCATTTGTCTTAGGTGCAAGTGTGTCATGCCACTTCCCTACTCAATATACTCCAGTGGCTCCATATTGCCTCTAAGATCAGGCGTAAACACTGGCATTTAAATCCCTTCACAATGTGGCCACAGCCCACCTTTTCCAGACTCATTTATACATTATTCTGCTTCCTGCACTCTACAGACAAGCCAAATTGTGGCCTTTTTATTCTTCCTCATGTACAACCCCCCATCTTCCATCTGCCTTTGTACTGGCTACCTTCATACCTGAAATATTATCCTTCCTCACCTCTATCTCTTAGAATCCTCTATTTCCTTCAAGACTCAGCTCAAGCACCACCTTCTACATGAAACCTTTCCTAACTAATGTCCTCCCTTCCTCCTTCCCCAAACTCTCCAGTGTTGATTTTAAATAAATTCTGCATGTACTCATATGTGCACATGTTTTCTACGTCAATAGAATAGAGGTTCCTTAAGTGCAGGAATAATTTTGTTTTGCTTTCTGATCTGATTTATTTTCTGACTGATATATTCAAGGGAGGGATAGGCACTGGACAGCCTACATACACCACTGGTATCCACACAAGGTGCCAAAATCTAGGAGAAGGCTCTTAGCACGTTTGGTGGCAGATTTATGGGAGAACATGGCCAAACTTCAGAGAGGATAGGCAGGCATGTATGAGTTGGGAGTGGTGTCACTGGAGGGAGTCCCCACCCACATTGATAATGTTACAGATGCACAGGGGTATGTAAGTGTGAATCTTTATGTTGTAATTATATTTTTGCATAGAGTAAAATGGTTGAGTTTTGTTTTCTGATCCATTCTTCCGCTCTTCTTCGGATTATGAGCAAGCTCCTCTCATTTCCATTCCAGTGAAGATGAACTTTGTTTTTCTCTGTCAGGTCTTCCTTCCCCTGAACTGTTAGCCCAGAGTCTTGTGTTATCCCATATTCCCCGCCATCACCTACCCACATACCTTTTCATAATCAGCTCTGTAAGTGTCTTACTTGTACCAAACCCCTCCCTGATCCCCTGCTCTAGACACTCTTCCTCTTTCTCCCTACTTACCCTTATGGTACTTCTACTATATAGTCTCATTTCCTTTCCCTTGCCCAGCCTAGATAAGTTCTCTAAAATGCATTGGACAATATCATCTACAAAGTTCCTTCTAGTTCTAATAGTCTATGATGTTCACAAGTTGAAACAGGTAAAAATAAATGGGATTCTATTTATTAAACCCTAGTCCATTTAGGGAAGAAAATCAAACTGTACACATAAATAAAAGAGGAATGGTTATGTGAAAGCATAGCTGAAAAATATCTTGGGGTCATAGAGGGCCACAAGTTGAACATGCCAGTAATGGAATGCTGTATGGACAAAATAGTGAACATGATCCTAGCATTTATTAATAGCATGAAGGGACTGAAAGAAAATCCTCTTTACTATACTAAGCATTGATTAGGCCTCCTTCAGAATACAATTTTGAATAAAATATCCAGTTTTTGCATCTATGCCTTAAGGGAGATAAAGAGTACTGAAAGGAGGACCATAACCAGAATTATTCATTTGAAAGGCATTGTGTCTATGAAAGAGGGCTAGGAGACTTGGGAACATTTATTCTGGAGTGTTTGCTTACCAACAGGCTTCAAATAGTTGAAGAGATATCATATTAGGTGGGCGTAGGGGGAATGGGGGCAGGGTGGCCAGCTGTTCACCAAAGTCAAATGGAGAGAAAATAAATGTGCTTTAATTACAGCAGGAGAAAGGAGAGAGAAACTTCCCAACTCTCTGAGATGCTGAGGTACTCAAATATGCTATGAGTAAAGATGTTATTTTCTTCCCTAGAGTTTTCTAAGAATAGGGCAGACAAATATCTCTAGGAAATAATTTCAGTGTCGGTGGGCCAACATGGCAAGAATGGTAGAAAGGGCACTGGCTGTGGAGTCAGGAGATTTCGGTGGGAGTCCTGGCTCTGCTACTTACTAGCTGTGTGACTTCAGGCAATCTCTGAGGCTCAGTTTCCCCCCTCTATCAAAAGGGAAGAGTTTACTTGCACTCTGCTTCCCAGGGCTGTTGTGGGGCTTTGTAACTGGTGACAAGCTGTAGCAATGGGAGTGGCAGTTTGTGAGGCCCTCCTTGGGAGCTCCCTGGCAGCTCTGGGCTTCTGGGAAAGCAGTTGCCTTATCTTTGAGGTATTCAAAGTTTGAAAGAAAAGATTTTGCTACAAACCATCAATTTTGCTTCCAATTATAATTTTGATAGTGTTTGCCCTCTGGGGGTTGCATCTTCCACAATCAGTTTTGAAGACTTTGTTAAGATTTCCCAGATGTCTTCTGCATTTGCAAATATTTGACACCAATGTTTTTCAAGTTTTTATCGAGCCTCCACATTTGTCATTTGTTTACCCAGCCTTTCTAGACATATTTCCAGTCAAGGAAAATGGAGTGTTTGTGCGAGTATTCTCTAGCCAATTGTCCAATATGGTTAGCCTTATTTGGTTTAGCTCTCTGCTGCCTCATGAACGATGCAGATGTTTCTGATAATTGACTAAAATTAAGAGTAGGCTGGAAAACTGTCAGAGGCAGCCAGTTCTTACTCTTGATCAACAGGCATTCTCAAAAGTTAAACTTATTTCAACTGATTAAATATTGGGAGAGGAAGAATGAGTGGGAGCTCTTGCAATTGGGCAGCAGGGGATGATGGTAGGCATACTGGGCTGGGAGTTAGGAAATGTGGCTTCTGTCATTGACTCTGCCACCAACTGTCTATGTGACTTTGGTCAAGTCTCTTTACCCTGTTGGACCTTAGTTTCCTCCTCTGTTAAATGAGAAAGATTAATGAGATGATCTCTATGAATTACAGAAAGAAGGCAGAAATGTTCAATTTTCATTGTGCTTCTGTTTTCTCTGCAAAGGAAAACGACCTTAAGAATTAGAAGATAACAAAGATGGGGATGGGGAGTTGATATTCAAGCTTTGTAGGGAGAGAGGAAAAGGAGCTGTCCTTGATAAGGCCAAGTCACCAGGCCCAATAAACTAGGTCCCAGTGTACCCGAAGAACAAGCAGAAAATGGCGGAGGGAGTAGAAGAGTAGAGAGAGGTAAATTGTGCCTGGATCATTATCCTTTAAGAGGATAGTCTGCAAACTAGAGGTTGCTGAGCTTGACTTTCATTCCTTGCAAATTTTTAGAACATATAATTAAAAGGATGGTTTAGTGTTTGACTTGAATACCCCTGTGATCCCTTTTGCCTCTAACTCTATGGTCCTATCATCTAGAAAGGGACATGGCATGCACAAAGAGACAGTTTGGCTTCATGCACAAATACACTCTTCAGCAGAATAAAAGGACAGTCATGAAGCAGCAGAAATCCAGGTGGAAATTAGAATACATAAATTGAGTGTGAACTCAGTCAGTACGGTTACATGACTTCCTACATTAGCATGGAAAACAGCATGTGAGGAGGAACAGAGAGGGTATCTGGTGGGGACAATCCAAGGCTGTACACGATAGGACAAGGGAACATGGGGTTCGAGGGCAGAGGACAACATAACTGGTTAACTACAGGATCTAGATTGTCAAGAGAGGCTAGTGTTTTACAGAAGGAGTTCTCATGCACATAGGGATTGGTCTAAATGGCCTCTGGGATCCCTTCCCACTCTGAGATTCTGACCATTCCAGTTCTCAAACTCTGTGATTAAACACATCTTCTTCTAGAGGCATGTTGGAGTGACTTTACCCGTCACTGTTCTTATTCAGTCATGTCTGACTCTTGATGACCATGTGGACCATAGCACACCAGTACTGTTCACAGGGTTTTCTTGGCAAAGGTACTAAATTGACATTTCCTTCTCCAGTGGCTTAAGGCAAATAGGGGTTAAGTTACTTGCCCAGGGTCACATAGCTAGTAAGTGTCTGAGGTCACATTTGAACCCAGGTCTTCCTGACTCCAGGCCTAGCCCTCTATACACTGTGCCACTTAGCTGCATCTACATAAGGACACCAAAGCAGTGTGTCCCAAACACCCAAACAACTGGAAATTTCAGTCAATTCTTGGGGTGAAAAGTAAATCAAAAATTATTTTGCATGTTTTGCCAGATCAACTAGCTGATTAAATGTTTCAATCAGTTACTTTAGTATTTGTTGAAAAAAAAATGGAGAACTAGAACAATTAGCCAGAGTGGGGAGGGGAAGAGAGGGAAGAGAAGGGAAGAAAGATCTACTTTGGCATCAATGATCATACCTAGATACTTCAAATAAAAATGTTTTGAGGCCTCATTTATCCAGAAAACTGTAGAATACATTACCAGTCAGAAAGTACTGAAATGTACAGTGAACTATTTCCTGCTATGAAAAGAATTGGCTAATGGTAAATAGGAATGTGAGGTTGTCCTTGTGAGTTCAAACTTGAGACAAAGAAGAAAAAATAGAGATTCTGGTCATGACCTTGAAAGCTGCTGGTGCTATTGTCCCATTATCTAGCAACATGGAGAAAGGAGGCATGAAGCTTAAAAGGTGGCAAATCAACTCCTATGGAGCATAGTAAAAAGCAATTTTAAAAGCTGATGGTTGAATGATTAGAGGATATTTTCTGCACCACCAAAATGTGCATTACTCCCACAGTCATTATTTGAAACTACAAGTAGAAATGAGGCAACAAAAGTGTCTTTATTGCTCAACAATGTTATAGAGCAATAGAAAGAGTAGCATAATTAATTTATCTACATTAATTAGCAATGTCAGGGAAGCAAATCGACCAAGACAATGTGGCAGCAGAATAATACCATGGATTTAATGAATCTAGAGTTCTTGAAACCAAGGCTGCTGATCCAAAGTAGCTGATCAGAAGGTAGTTTTTTGCACTGCTTGATCCCTTCTTGAAGGGCAATTCAGTCAATGATGGTCAATGGAATTATTTGACAGTTAGACTCTAATGTGGCTCCCCTTCCTCCCAACTTGTATCAAAACTGTCCATTGGTAGCATGAAGTAGTAGAAAGGATACTGGATTCCAAGTCAAGAGACCTGCCTTCTAATC
Source organism: Petaurus breviceps papuanus (assembly GCF_028583685.1). Taxonomy (NCBI): domain Eukaryota; kingdom Metazoa; phylum Chordata; class Mammalia; order Diprotodontia; family Petauridae; genus Petaurus; species Petaurus breviceps. The sequence continues at coordinate 233,763 of NW_027187334.1, read as the reverse complement.
GAAGCTCTCCTACTAATTAGTTGTATGACCTCTGGTAAGTCATTTCCCCACCCTGGGTTTAACTCTAAAATTAAGGAATAGAATTAGATGTTCTCTAAAGTCCCTTCCAGTTCTACCATCCAGTCTGAGTCAGTCTGAAGATGTGTTTCAACAAAAGCAAGTATATTTGGAGACATAAATTGAGTAGTTCACAAACTGATATTCCAATGGCTCTGTAATCTCATCAGTGTGGGCATTACCCCAAAAGGTACAAATCAGAAGCCAAACCCATCCTCTCATCCTGGACCACTCTAGTCCATTTCCTCCCAGAATTCCTTCATATAGGGCTCACTCCACGTTTTGGGGTCTTTCACCAGATCGCTTGCTAATGCTGGGTTATTAACTAGTTTTCCCTTGCTCTAGCCCACCTTCTTTCCCAGTTATTAATGTTGATGATGGCATTCTTTTTAATCTTTACTTCTGTCAGGCTATTCTTAATTAATAATGTGTTAGAACCTACTCACAACTACCATGCACCTCTGTAATGCCCTTTGAGTGATGTCCAGCTGCAATTCTTCAGATATTCCATAAGCCATACAGAAACATTAGAAGAATTTGGATAAGACATGATTTCATTGGTATAGGGAACTCACAGTAAGGACCCTCCCTTTATTAACAGATTGATAACCAACTCTAGCATATGTTCTTTTTTTTTTTTTTGCTTTTTGGAGGGCAATTGGGGTTAAGTGACTTGCCCAAAATTGCACGGCTAGTAAATGTGTTAAGTGTCTGAGGTCACATTTGAACTCAGGTCCTCCTGACTCCAGGGCCAGTGCTCTATTCACTGCGCCACCTAGCCGCCCCTCTAGCATATGTTCTTAAAGAGCTGCCTGGAAGAATATTAGTGTTTAAAAAAATAGGGTCTTTTGTTTCAGGTAGAAATTTATAGTCATTAAATGCATCATGCAACTTTCAGGCAATCCAGCCTGATCTCCTCTTATTCAGTTCTGCTAAGTAAGCAAGTAAGAAAGTACTTCTGGTTAGTAAGACAATTTACTATGTCTATTTAAGACATAGTATGTACTCGTGGAGTACAGATATGTACTCATGGACCAGTTATCCATCCAACTGGATAGTGTGGACAATATGCATTCTTTACTCACTTGTTTTTCCTATGTGGATAGTTAGACTACTGTCATAGGTTTCCAGAGAAGAATACAAATGGAAGAGAGATTCCCTATAGATGGTGAGGCCTTCTTGTTTGTACATGATAGTGTGGTAAATGTATAGGCCCTGGAACATTGTAGAGCCTAGTAAATGAGATCTATAATCACTCAAATGAATTTAGCCTATCTTTGGGGGAAAAAATCAGGTCTATGAAGAATTCTTATTGTTCAGACCACGATATATAGCTGGTCCATCAGAATATAGATATAGCTATATCAGAATATATGTGTGTGTTTTTATAATAGACTCTGTTCTATTGCTCATTGCAGATGGACAGTAAATGGGTTCCAGAACTGAACAAAAGGAAGAAAATCACCTAGATAGTATTTGGTAAATTGCAAAGTGCTTTTAAGGACTTCTACTCCAAGCTTCTCCTTGAAACAAAAGTCCATCTCTTTTTGACACCAATATTCTTTAGCTATGCTAAATGGTTATGAATCATGGAATATGTAGTCCCAAAAGAGATTGCCAAACAGGAAATGAAGAGATATTTGGTGGGTATAAATTGACTACAGCATATTTCCATTCCATATTTCTAATCCAATGAAGTATTACATACCCTAAAGGCATAAAATTCATAAAAAATGTCATCACAAGGGAAGTTGGGTCAGTGACTTATTGAGGATAAGCGATAATAGATGGGTAGCCCATGTGTTTCATCAGTGCCCATGTAAAATCAAGAGATCTGGAGGAATGCTTACAGAACAATGGGTAGGGTCCTCCCCCCACCACCTTGAATGATTTAAAAAACTTGGAAAAAAATAACACGAGATGAGAAAGCACAGATGGTTTCCCTCTCTACCACTGGAGAAAATATGCCCATTAATGAGGCTGACTGAAGAATTAAAGTATCCATTGATCAAGTGCTCCCTAGGTATTTTTTCCTCCAGGCTAAAAATTCACAGTTCTTTCAATCAATCTTTATATGACATGGTTTCAAATCCCTTCACTATCCTACTTACCATCCTTTGTAATGTTTCTGTTTGTCAATGTCTTTCAAAAATGTGAACGCAGTAATCTAGATATGGTCTGATCTTCTGCTCCGATGTTCTAAACTATATTAGAAATACTTTTATAGTTTCTCAAAACGTTTGCTTTGTTACTACCAACCAACTCAGCTTTGCAAATATGAAAGAAAAACTTATCCACCTACCCATCTCTCTGCCTATCTCCCCTAGTGGGTGGCAGATGGAAGTAGTGTAGGTGTGAAGAAAAATTTAGAGTTAGAGACCTAGGAATTCTGGGTGGCTAAGGAACAAGATGTACTGAGTTGGAGTTGTATATGCCCTGAAGGGAAGCAAAGACTTCAGAGAATGGAGATACTCTGGAAAGAGAAAAGTGTCATGGACCAAAGTGAATCCTAGAACAGAGGTCTGCAAACTAAGTTTGCAGCTTAGGTCCAGGGAATGAAGCAATTATGGTCAGTAATCTGTCCAAGGATGAAAGCCAACTTTAATTGAGGATGAGACCGAGTTATTGACTGAGAAGCAACATGATCAGAAAGATCCCAAGGGTTATTGGAAAATCTCCATGGTTACAAGACTGATCAATCAGGATAGGGCCATAGTAATCATTTACTTGGATTTTAACCATCTTTTCCAATATTCTTATAGGCAAGATGAATTGGACACTTAATACCATTAGGTAGACTCAGAATTGGTTGAATGACAAGATGCAAAGAACAGTGATTTGATTAATTAATTTCATCCAGGAGGGAGGTCAATTCAATTTAATTCAACAGACATTTATTAAATATTTACTATGTGCAAGGCCCAATTAGAAATTCTATACATACATATATGCATATGTATACATATACATTCATATACATATATATGTGAAGGAGTGGTAAAGTATATACACACATGCACATGCACATATCTGCAGTACAAATTTGAGGTCTAAAAAATAAACTTTCCAGGTTCGGAATGGATGAGGATACACAACTGTTCATGCGAAAAAAATACTTGAGTTTTTCAATGAAGTGCAAGTTCAACCTAAGTCACCAGTGTGCCACTCAAGCCCAAGAAGCTGAAGGGAGGTTAGGCCACACTGAGCTAGGCCTAGTGCTCAGATCACACATGGAGGATCACATTCAGTTCTGGGCACCACTTTTTAGGAAGGATTTTGACACACTAGAACACAATCCAGAGAAGGGTGGGTGTCCAGGATGTGGAAAAGGCTTCAAATTATGTCATATGAAGATCAGTTCGTAGAGGAGAGAAGACTTACAGAGACTTGCCAATTGTCTTAAAATATTTGTCTACAAAGAGTTATTATTTCGAAGATGGATTTGATTTGTTTCTCTTGACTCGAGGGGAAACATTACGACTGATGGGGTAGAAGCTTTAGGAAGTTAGATGTGAGGTCTATACCTTTGTATAGATTGTCCTGATCATTAAAGCAAATGTGAAGCAAATCATTAAAGCAAAGTGAAATGGACTGCCTTGGGACACAGTGGGTTCCCATTCATGAAAGGCTTTCTAGTTTAGGCTGGATGTCCATTTGTTAGAGCTGTTATAGATGGGATTTCTGTTTAGAACAGGTTGGACTAGATGGCCTCTGGGTTCCCTTCCTGCTTTAAGATTCTATGAAACAGTGATATCCTATCTCCTGCCTCCTTTTGACTGGAATCCTTTGATTGAGATTACTTTAGGAGGTGGATAAAAGGGTTTTAAGGGCTTCAGCCTGTCATATTGGGATAGATATAGGGCAGGAAAGAGCGTTGGTTGAAGGAATCATGATAAAGAGACCCAATGCCTCAGATTATCTGGACAGTTCTCTGCTCCGACTCTTGCCCTCATACTAGGGACCTTCATTATACAGTGATGTTCCCTCAAATACTCTAACCTCCAAATTCCTCAATCTACTCAACTGCCATGAACAGTATACTCTTTTATGCCATATCAGCTACACTGGGACCAATCATACCCTTGAGCTTATTATCACTTCAAAGTTTTATCATTCTTTTTCTCTGTTTTATGACCCAGAACACTGCTTTTCATCCCCACTGTGACCCTCAATCCCTCCATCCCTCACTTCTTTCCCAGACCATCGCCCCATACTGACTATATTTTCCATTTTAAACCCTTAATGAAGTAGTTCAACTTTATGCTGACCTCTACTCTTGAATTCTTTGCCCCCCTTGTTCTATTGCTGAGCACATCTTACCAAACCCCAATTCTAGATTACTCCCACTATTTGCCTCCTTTGTTCCTATTCACATGCTGCGGAAGAAAACTGGAGGAAATCACAAAACTATGCTGACTGGATTTGCTACAAATTAATGTTATCTCATCTCAACTGGGTTTTCATTATAACAAGGCCAACCTTCTACTCCTCTCCAATAAATTTACTATCCCACTCAGCACAACTGTTTCAAACCTGTTCTCACCACACTTCTTTTACTCTCTCAGTGAAGGACTTTCACCACAATAATTGAAACCATTTGACAAGAGCCCCCTATTTCCCTCAACTCCCATTCCTCTAACATCATCCCCTGCTCTCTCTTTTTCCACTCCAGACTCTAATGACAGGGTAGCCTTTCTGCCTACTATGCCCTACTCCCTTATTCTTCCATCTTTTCCAGCAGACTTTCTTCACTATACTTCCCACTCGCTCTAATCTTCAATCTCTCTGTATCTCCTCACTCTTTTCCTGACGCCTGCAAACACATCATGTCTCCCCCATCCTTAAAAAACTCTCACCAGATATGATCATCCTCACTGTCATCCTATGCCTCTCTCCTCCCATTCTCAGCTAAATTCCATGAAAAGGTGAATGCTATGTGCACATACTATGTGCCTCCTCTTCACTTTCTCTTTTAAACCCTCTCTAATTTGGATTATAACCTTGTTGTTCAACTGAAACTTTCCCCAAAGTTACCAATGACATTTTTGTGCAGTCATGTCTGACTCTCTGTGACTCCATTTGGGGTTTTCTTGGAAGAGATATTGGAGTGTTTTGCCATTTCCTTCTACAGCTCATTTTACAAATGAGGAAACGGAGGCAAAGGTGAGTGGTGGAGTGACTTGCCTAAGGTCACACAGCTAGTAAGGATCTGAAGCTACATTTGAATTCAGAAAGATGAGTCTTCCTGACTCCAGGTGCAGCACTCGAACTATGGTAGCAGTTTTTCCTATTGGATATGCTCTCCTCTGAGTTTTCATAATGCTGCTCTCTCAGGGTTCTTCTCCTACTTATGTGATGGCTCCTTCTTAGTCTCCTTTGCTGGATCTTCTTCTACAACATGCTCACCAATTACAGGTGTCTCTCAAGGTTCTATCTTGGGCCCTCTTTCATTTTGGGGTACATTATCTCACTTGGCAATCTTGTCAACTCTCATGAATTCAGTGATCATTTCTATGCTAATGATTCCCATATTTCTACATCCTGTCCTATTCTCTCTCTGGAGCTCCAGCCTTTTTATTTTAATGATGTAAACATAGCTAATAATAGCTAGACTTTTAAAATTTTAAATATTTATTTTCAGTTCCATATTCTCTACCCCTCCCCCACCCATTGAGAAGGGAAGAAATACAATATCCATTGAGGTCATGCAAAATATTTCCCCATCAGGAGCTCCGGTGTTACATCACCAACTGCTTACTGGACATTTTGAAAGGGATGGCCCATACAAACTGAAATCATTATCTCTTTCTCCAAACTCACTCCTATGCTGAACTTCCTATTACTGTTGATGGTACCACGAGTCCTCCAAGTTCTCAATCACAATATTATCCTTGATTTCTCACTCTGTCATCCAATATATCCAATCACTGGCAAATCTTCCTGTATCTACCTAAACATCTCTCCCTTCCATCCCCTTCTCTCCACTCACACAGACAACACCCTAGTTCAATCCCTCATCACCCCCTTACTTAGACTATTTCAGTAGCTTTCTAGTTGGTTTCCCTGCCTCAAGTCTCTCTCCACTCTAATTAATCCTTGACAAAATCACCAAAATGATTTTCTAAAGTGTAGATCTGACTATGTTATCAACCTCCTCAATAAGTTCCACTTGTTTCCTTTTACCATTAGGATCAGATCTAAAGTCTTCTGCTTGGAATTCAAAGCTCTTCACAATCTCATCCCTTCTTAGTCTTCTGATCTGTACTGTATTCATTCTTCTTTGTGTACTCAACAATCTGGTTACTTTGGCCTACTTGCCATCCCCCACACAGGATGCTCCATTTTCCATGTCTGTGATTTTGCACTGATTGTCCCCCATTCATAGAATGCTCCCTCTTCTTGCTTTTGTGTCTTAGAATTTCTGACATCCTTCAAGATTCAGCTTAAATTCCTCCTACTGGAGGTCTTTCCTGGTCCTCCCAGCTACTGGTGTCTTCCTAAGGTTACCTTCCACCTACTGTATCTGCATCTTGTATATAACAAGTTTTTTTTTTACATGTTGTCTCCCCCATTGAAATGTAAGCTCCTTGAAGTCTGGGATTGTATCATTTTCTCTTCATTTTCCTCCTACTTAGAACATTGTCTGTCACATAGCAAATGATTATTGATTGATTAATTCTTATTTAGATGACTGATAATAAAATTTAGTTCTCTGAACAGAGGACTCTCCCATCTTGATTTTCTGCACAGTACTTGCTGCATTGTTTCTACTAAATTCCATTTACTTGTTAAATTTTTATTTAACTTTATAATTTTTAATTTAAATTTAATTTAATTTACTTGTTAAATTTACTGTGATTTCATTGGTGTAAGTACTCTTTCACTTGATAAAGTTTGTAACCCACCTATGCATTAGTAGAAGGTCTTGAAGAGTTACTACAGCCAAAAAATTCATCACCCCACAACCAACCTGGTGATGAGCCTCTCTGAACCTAGACTGACTAGTCCTTGAATGATGTATAGTTCATTGCTGGACCCAGAGAAGCCTATCCTTCTTGGTGAGGTCTACTAGAACTTGCTTATAATGGCAGCGCCTTTGAGAACCCAAGGTCATCTCCACACCCACCAAAAGGCATTAGCATAGGAGGACTTGAGTGGAGTTGCTATAACTTGAGAAATGTTTAAGTTTTAACAAAGCAGAAATAACCCTTTTCTGTGGGCAAGATCACATTTATATGTTGGACATACAATTTCTACCAGTTTCATTTGATCAGTATACATTCTATAAAGCTCTTTGGCATAGAGATCTGGGAATTAAATCTTGTCTACCCTACAGAAGTATGAAAGATAAGAAGTTAGTATAGCACAAATAACCTTTGATAGAGCCAAGATAACAGCATCAAAGAATCATAGAATCTAAGAGTCAGAAAGGAGCTCATGGGCCATCTGGCCCAACCCAGATCCAGAATCCCTGACAAGATCCCTGACAATTAGTTATTTGAACCTACTAATGAGGGGGAATATGTTACTTCCCCAGGAAGCCCATTCCACTTTGGGATAGCACTAATTGTTTGGAAATTATTCATTATATATAACCTAAAGCAAGCTCTCTGCGATCTTTACCCATCACTCCTAATTCTGCCTTTTGGGACCAAGGACAATAAGTTACGAGGTAGTCCTTCAAATACTGAAGACAGCTATCATGTTTCCCTCGAATGAATGAATGAATCACTGAAAAAAAAACATTTATAAAGCAATTACTTTGTGTCTAACTGTTCTAAGAGCTGAGGATACAAACAGAAAAAAATTCAAGACAGTTCCTGCTCTCAAGAAGCCTAGGTTCTAATTGGTAGATGTAATACATTAAAAAAAATCAAACTGCAGGGCAACTGGAAAGGCCCAGAAGGCCTAAGGGTGGAGCACTGGGATGTATGGTAAGGTCCAGAGGTCTTTAGGTTAATGAATAGATCATGCCATTGTCAAGAGATTGCAGGGTGTAGATGACAAGGTCTGAAGAACCTTAGAAGGCAGCAGTGGGGCAAATTCTGGTAGGCAAGTGGTAAATTAAGTCCTGGTAATCCTCAACCTCATCAGAAGGAATGGAATTGTTGATTACCATCTCCTCCAAGTTCTGAGAACAGGCTAAATCTCCCCATTTTGGTAGGTGCTCTAGTGCTCTCTCCATCCTGGTCAACCTTCTTTGTATTTACCACAGCCTCTCTTTCCTAAACTTAGAACTCTGTCCCCTCTATCTTTCTCTCTCTCTCCTCTCTCTCTCTCTTCCTCTCTTCTCTCTCTCCTCCCCTCTCTGTTCTCTGTCTCCTCTGTCTCTCTCT
>NW_027187334.1:83506-225360 GCF_028583685.1 Petaurus breviceps papuanus | reverse complement strand
CTTCTCTCTCTCTGTCCTCTGTCTGTCTGTCTCTCTTACTCTCTCTCCTCTGTCTCTTTCTCCCTCTCCTCTCTGTCTCTCTCTTACTTTCTCTCCTTTCTCTCTCTCTCCTCTGTCCCTCTCTCTTCTCTGTCTCTCCTCTGTCTCTCTCTCCTCTCTGTCTTTCCTCTTTCTCTCTCCTCTCTGTCTCTCTCTCCTCTATCTTTCTCTCTCTCTCCTCTCTGTCTCTCTCTCCATACATTATATCTCTTAATGAAGTCTAAGATTGTATTAGCTTTTTAGACACTTAATAAATGAATTGGAACTGAACTGGCTGTCATCTCTAATAATTATTGCTAATTCACATCGAGCTTGAAGTTCACTAAAACCCTCAGATCTTTTTCAGATGAACTGTTACCTAGCCACAACTCCTCCATCTTGTACTTGTGTAGTTGATTTTTTTGAACCAAAGTGCCAAAATTTACATTTATCTCTATTAAATATCATGTCAACAAACAGCATGGTATAGTAATTAGAGGGTCAATCTTGAAGCCAGAAAGACTTGAGTTCAAGTCCTGCCTTTGGCACATACTAGCTATGATAAATCATCAGTTCCCTTCTTCCCTCCCTTCCCCACTAAGGCAACCCTCTAAGACCATAAATTATGGAAGACTTGATTGTCTGTGATCTGCATCAGAGTTTCCACAGTGGAAGTCCCCCACACTGATGAAATCCTGGGTCCAGACTTCCCTCCCTACTCTGTCTCCAATTCATCCTATTAGATTCAGCTACATTGTTCTAGTCTCTTCACATTTCTTTGGCTCTTATCATCCAATATTTGGTTACCCCTTCAAACTTTGAGCCACATGCAGATTTGATAAACACTTTCTCTATGCCTTTAAGTGCTCAATCGAAATGTTAAAAAAATATAGACCATCATGTTAATTAAGTGTAGATTCTAGAATGTGGTCAGTTACCTGGGTATGGATCATTCATGCAGCAGAATTGTGTAGCTAAGAAGCAAAAGGCTTACCTCTAAGGGAATGAAATGGAACTGTGGCCAATGCAGCCCTGTTTCATAGTCATAAAGACACAGTCTGAAATGCATTATCTGCTGGGTGTTTTATATGAGCAATCTGGCATAAACATTTACAGTGCATTTTTCCCTGTGATGAAATCTCTAATCTCTGGGTGTCTGTAGTCTTTAAATTGTGAATCTAGTTCCAAATTCACCTTTTACATGTTCTATGCTGGGAAATGGGCATTTACCCTGAGCAAGTAACAATTTGTACTAGGTGAGTACCAAATATTGCCCATTCCATTTAACTACCTGTGTAACTGAATGGGGTGCAGGAATGATAGGGGAGAATTGCAAGGGGAAGGAATAAGTGGACTGCTTTAAAAAATTGCCAGCTGGCTCTAATGACTTAACATTCACTCCTAATAGCAGTTCTCCTTGCCAGAGTAAATTCAGTGTCCATCAACAAAAGCAAAGGCATTGCAAATGCCTGCATTTGCATAGTATTGTGATAATGGCTTTGAATATATCATCTGGTATATCAACTCTTCTTCAGATTGATAGCATTTCCCATTTTAATTGCTGATTATATGCTATTTTTAAAAAATCCTTGTATAGGATTGGATCACACTGTTCTGTGGTCTCCTTTGGGGACAAGTTTTACCTCTCCTGATAGCAAAACAATACTTGACCATTACTTAAATACCTGAGATCTCATCAATATGAGTGACTCCTCTTTTGCTGGTGCAGATTTCAATCCACTCATGCCTTCTTATCCTGTGCAGTTTCTGTTTATGTTCTCCCAACATGCTAGTGGTCCTTATATGCATCTGGTTACACTTCCTGGGTATCAGTAGAATACTCAAGTTGTTAATTTTCTAACAAAAAAATTGTTAGCAAAACAATAATAGTATAAAATGAACCAGACTGACATTCGCCTGGTTGCATGTCATTAGGGGGCATATTCCATGCTTGATTATTGATCAACAAGAAGAAAAATCCTTGTTCACATAATCAATTTCACAGCATCTCAGAACTGGAAGGGATTTCTGAGATCCGTTAGTTAGTACCTTTTATAGGATTTAGACTAATCTACAGTCCTAAGAAGTGGCTTAATGCACAGACAAGCAACACAGCAAAGTGACTGCATTTGCTGTGTTCTTCCTCTATCACATTTTTTTTTCACACACAATACCTAGGAATGCTTTACAGAATCCTGAGATTCAGTGGAGTATCATTTGAGAAACATTGGACTAGATGATTTCATGGGCCTGATTTTCCACTACTTCTATTCAGCAGAAGAGGGCTAAATTGTTCAAGGCATGGAAGCCTCTAACGGCACAGAGGTGAGAAGGACAGAATTAGAATTTAAGTGGTAGACGTACCCATACCTATGTACTCTTATAGTGTTGTAGAAGGACCCTTTATTTCACAATCAAAGCAATGCTGGTTGGTGGCAGCTATTTTCTGCTCGAGTGTGGTGTAAGTCTGGGAAGGGAGAGCCAAGGGAATACAGAAATGGATGGAGGTTGCGCCTCTTCAATCCGTTCCCAGGAGGAACTGTTGCTAGCTAGCACTGTCTTGGACTTGAGGGGGAAATTGCATCGACTAGTTCAAATAAATTTTGCATTACATTCTTTTAACCAGGATGCTCTGTTTTTTAAATGAATTTTATTTTTAGTTCTAGGGTAGAGTGATTCAGGAAGGAAAAAAAATTAGAGAGCTCCAGACAAGGAGTTCTTCCAGTGATTGAAAAAGGAGACCTGCCAGACCATGTAGCAGGGATAATACACAGTTCATTTCTATAATGGTTACAAAGTCAAGTTGATTAAACATTTTCCAACAGCTTCATTTCTATCTGAGAAAACAACATCATTTTATTTACCTTGATGAATACTTCTCAATCAGGATCTACAGACAAGTAAGGCACATGGATTGACACAAAATGGATTGAGTTTTATTGTATCCATTAGGTATAGATATCTAAATGCAGATTATAGAAAGGTAGGAGGATAAAAGTAATAGCAAGCTTAGAAACAAAACTGCAAACATTTAATACCCTCTTGGACCAGGATTAGCAAATCCAGACAGCCATATCTGGTTATGATAATGGTTTAAATATTGTTTTGAATCAGTTTGAAGTCAAGAGTGATAATGTTCCCATTCTAAAACCTATGTGAAACAAATGCAAATGAGTGGTCTGAACTCAGGCCATGGGGGATGAAAAGCTGTATCAGAATCACACACTATTATAGTGAATACTAATAAATATCAATCATCCTTGTGGGTTTAACCAAAAAGAAAGAATCTGGCAAGTTGCATGACATCTTTCCAGTATGCTTAGTCATTTTGGTAAGGATTACCTAAACAGAACCGTTTGTAAATCTTCAGAATGCCAAGAAGAAAAAAGTGGTTCTTGTAAGTGAATGGAATGAGCCTACTGCCCAATGACAGATGATTTTGGTAAATAGGGCATTGTGTGGGCATAAGACTTGGAGTAGCAATATAGCACAGAGGATTTTAAATGATAATGGATAGGTGTTCTGGTTAACCAAACAACTTCTGCCAGTGAGTACCAAAAACGCTGGTATATACAAAAACTCTTTGAGGTTATTTTTGGCATAGAGCAATGATTTATTAAATGACACATTAGTCACTGATGTTGGGGGGGGGTAGGTAGGAGTGGTTTCAAGCATCTCTTTTGACAAATAGTTACTAATGATCTTTTTCCTTCTTTTCCATAGTTCAGCTTCCATAAGTCTATACCTCAGGGAAGGGGGTAAGTCTCTTTTTAAGGTTTCATGGCCCTGTCTTGTTGAGGGAGTATAGATCTTTATCACAACCTGTGTGTGTTGAATAGAGAGGATTATGTATTGAAGTAACCTACTACAGCATTTCTGTAGTGTGATAAAATAGAATAGTGGCCAAGGAAACTGAAGGGGCCAGCTTTGGTTTGTTCAACACCTTTTTACTTAACACTGTATTTTAAAAAGCCCAGTTTGGGGATGTTAAGGAAATATTCCTTTAACCTCTTCTAGAAACTGAGTTCATCAGCTTCCCCACATGAAACTGTTCCTCATTCCTCTTGCCTTCCCTGTACATTCTCAGCAATGCTGTTCTTTTAGACCCCCTGGGTTCAGATCTCCTTTGTATTCTCAAAGTACTTTGTTTCTCTGCTTTTCTTACTCACTTAATATATAGTTATTATAATTGTTTGTGTACATATTTTGTTTTTGAAAGTAAGCTTCTTGAGGATCAAGACTGTATGTATCTTTCATCTCTTTAACCCCACCCCCCCACAAGCACACAGTCCAGTTGTTTGTACAGAGTAGAAACTCAACAAAAGTTCACAAGTTGGTTGAATGAATCAATATTGAAATTGAGGTGCTTAACATATAATATATTATGCGAAATAATACCTCTTCCATTTTCTTAAGCATGCTAAGTTGTCCTACAGTTTTAGTTTTAGTATTTAGTTGTAAGGAGAGTGGCAATCAGAAAACATATGGTTACTAATTTTTGATGGATTTTAAGTACAAGGGGTGTATAGTAATTGGGGATAATTTAACTCCTATTAATTTAACTCCTATTTTGTGTCTGTCCCAGTGGATATAAACAATGCAATGAGAAGTCATTTTAAACTTCTCTTGCACTAATTTACCACTTACCTTACATGGAGGAGGTATAATTAAGATTAAGTAATGGAAGAATTAGCAATGACATGCAGCCAGCTGGTGGGAGGGAGAAGGGGGGCACTGAACAAACTAGAATTTTAACTGTTCTTTCACCTCTAAAAAAGTTTAAAAGGGTTTCCTTTCTTCCTGAAATAACAATTGATATTTACACAATACTTCACAAGCGTGAAGCATTTTCAGATACATAATCTCATTGGATCTTACAACAACCCCATGAAGTAGGGAAGATGAGGAAACTGAGGCTTATAGAAGGACAGGGACTTACCCAAGGTCACACAGCTAATAAGCATGAGAACAGGGAATTCCACTGAGTTCTTCATATTCCAAGAGCTAGTACTCTTTCTACCATGCCATAATGCCTCTCTGAATCCACTGGATGCAGCATAAACTCAGGGCAACTGCATTAAGAGATCAGAGGATCACTGATTTTAAGCTGGAAATGAGTTTAGAGGCCATAGAGTCCAACCCCCCTCATCTTTCTAATGAGGAAATTGAGGCACAGATGGAGTTAAGTGACTCTGTGACTGGAGTCACACGGCTAGTAAGTGCCTAAGGCAGGATTTGAACTCAGATCTCTCTGACTCCAAGTCCAGTGCTCCATCCTCTGCATTCATCATGCTTCCTCAAAAGACCCAGCCAATAGTATATTGGATTGCAAGCTCCTTGAGAGTAAGGACTGTCTTATTTATCTTTTTATCTTCCCTATCACCTAGAAAAGTTTATTGACATAGTGGATACTAATAAATGTTTGTTGACTTACTGCTGAATGGATATATAATTATAAGGGCAAAATACTGCACTATTATTTTAAAAAATTAAACATCTGCATTCTCATATCTACAATCTGAGTATGAAGGACTACATGTTAAAGATATTTACAACCTCAAACAAAATTTTATATACATATGTATATGTATGTATGTATATGTATATATATGCATGTATCTCATCAAAAGAACAGAACAATGCAACTTAAAAATTCGAACACTTTCCAACAAAAATGCTGTGAAGAGCAAACGAACATTTTCCATTTCCTTTGTAGAAAATTGAAAGTATAACATTTTTTTTCAAATTTTCTCCAGATATCTCTCTATTTTACTAAAATGCTAAGGAAAATAATAACAACAATAACTCATGTTTATACAGTACATTAAGGTTTGCAAAATACTTTACATACATTATTTTATTTGAGTATTGTAACAACCCTGCCAGGTAAATGCTGTAATTATTCCCATTTTCCAGATCAAAAAAAAAACCTGGGGCTCAGAAAGTTTAAATCAGTCAATCAGTTAATAACAAGCATTTATTAAGCACTTACTATATGCCAGGTATTGGGCTAAAAACAGGGGATACAAATACAAGCAAAAAGAAAGATAGTTCCTGCCCTCTAGGGATACTGAAAAGCAGAGGATGAGGGGAAGTACCCACTTGGGGGATATGGAGGTTAAATCCAGAGGATGAGGGGCAGCTGGTCTGGACTACTCCCCCAAATGTAGGTTCCAGGAAGAACTCACCAATGGGAGAAGGGCTCCATGGAAGTGGTCAGGAAGCAACTGAGGCATGGTGGTATATGCAGTCTATAGAATGAGCTAAGTGACTAGCCCAAGGTGATACAAGGTGACTGAAATGGTGCTTGAGCACAGGTCTGCCTGACGGTGAGTCCACAGAAGACCATGTGAAATTCCAAAACACAAAACAATCAAATTTCTGAGAGCTTCTAACTTAGTTACTCTTTGTAGTTATAGATGAACGGTCTCTAGGATATAGCAAGTTGGGGCAGGTGTTCTGAGCCTAATGCTTTGCAGGACCCTGTACTGCTGCAGAGACCAGGAAGCCAGAGTTACACAGTGACTCAGGATAGCAGTGGGTGGGAGGAGGAGAAGGAAATGGTGCCACCAGCCAGTATTCAAAAATGGCTGGGAAGTTCTTATACAACCAGCACTTAAATGATTCTACCTGTCACCAAGGCAACTGGGGTGGGGGGAGGAACTTGCAATAGCATCCTTCTCTCCGTTTCTCCCTCATCTCTCCAGCTGCATGTTGTAGTTCTGGGATATTTCTGCATCTTTGGCCAATTCTTCTGCTAATACTTCTCTTGACTGTTTTTCCTAAAATTCACACTCTCGGTTCCATTGAGCAAAGTTCCCTTTGGTGTTCCTTTGCACAAGATTTTTACCTGTATAAAAATGTTAAGTAGAAGGGAAATAGGAAGTATGATTTCCTATAGAGCCTATACCTTGCTATGGCATTCAAGGTCTGCAAAAGATGCTTTAATATGAATGCTTAGTACAAAAGGCTCTGACTTAAGGTGCAACATTTATGTTTATAATCAGATTATTTTCTCAATCCAATGGCACTATGTTAGATTCAGTTGTAATAAACATAGATTTAAGAAAAGATTTTATTTGGCTTAAGTTCCATTCTTCAAAGTGATTAAAATTCATTAGAAAAGAAATTGTGTTGTTGGACTTCTGAATCAGAGTATATTGCAATCTGACTTTAATTAAATTTCCATTCAAATATACCAGATCATACTCAGGGCAGTAACTAGCAGAGAAGGGAGGCAGTAGCTTTGACACTTCTCTCTGGTTACATAGGATATGTTTTCTAAAATAATTCAAATGAATTATGAGATTCTTTCATATACAATTCATTTTAAAAACTGTCTAAATAATACTTTAGGTCAATTCAGTGAAATGTTTTAGAAGGTCCCTTCTAGGTCTAAATCTTTGATCTTCTGATCCTCTGAGCTAAATACAATCTGAATGCCTATTACTTAAGGTTTAGAGTTTCAAATTGAATGCTAAAAAGAGTAATAACAAAATAAATCTTAAATCTCTTCAGGATGGAAGAACCATTTTTGATGGTTGCTGATTTATTTGTCTTACTTTGTTTCAATCTGTCAGGTCCTCAGCCTTGATGCCTGGACCAAGAAAGATAGGGATCCGTGAAGACAAATCATTTAGTGATCAGGAAGGTTACCCATTCTTTTCTTCCCTTCACACACACACACACATTCACATACAGAGTCCCAAGTTATACAAAAAGGTGCCTGCTAGCATTCCCTTTGTCTAATTAATATAGCCATAGTATACAAGACTAGAAAGGTGATCACTCTATATGTGACCTAGCCAGGTCACATCTGGCATCTTGCATTCACTTCTTGGCACCATGTTTTAGAAAGGACAGTGACAAGCTGGAGAACATTGAGAAGAAGGTAACTAGAATGGTGAGGGGCCTTCATATCATAAAAGGATTAGTTGAAAAAACTGGACATCATGTCTAGCCTGGAGAAAAGAAAACTTGTTTGGGGGCAGAGAGGGAATAAAAGTCATCTTCAATTACTTGAAGATCTGTTATGTGGAAGAGGGATTAGCCTTGTTCTGCTTGGCTCCATAGGGCACAATGAAGAGTGAGGGTGGCAAAAGTTGTGGAGAGGCAGATTTAGCTCTGAGATACTGAAGAGGTTGGATGACTACTTGTTCATGATGTTGTAAAGGGGACTTCTACATAAGTTTAGGTTAGATTAACAAAGACTCTGGCAGGAATCTTGCTGGCAAAGACTGAGAGACCCTGCTGTCATTGTCACAGGACAAGCTGTTTTCTTTTCCTTTATAGAGATGGACAGTGGAGGCAACTTTGATCTCCTGGAAGATAACCTCCTCTTGCCACATAACCCACAACATTTCAGTCAACTTCTATATGAGCAGTGGACCCCCTGTCCTGTATATCTCTGCTGGGATAGAATCAGCACCAGGTGCTTTGCAACATGGGAAGAGCCTAATGACATTCAAAACCTCTTCTTCACTTGGAAGCTCAGTTAGAAAGGAAATGACTTCAACCTGAGGTGTATAGTCAATGATTTCAGCATTGGTTGATGATAGTCTGTTGAGAACACTATGGAAGTGCTTGGCCCAACTCTCTTGTATTATGTCCTTGTCACTGATCAGTGTAGCTTCATCAGCACTGAGTAGCTGAGATGCACCAAAAGTCTTTGGCCCATAAATAACCTTCAGGGCATTGTAGAAGCATTTTGGAGTATTATTATCAGCATAAAATTGAATTTCATCATTTTTACTGAGTCAAGAATCGTGCATCTCTCTAAGTTTCACTTGCACTTTACTTTTGATGGAGTTAAATGCCACCTTCTTAGAAACAAATGAACTGTCCTGCTGGTAAACCCTGTGGAGGTCTCGTTTTTTGTTTATTGGTGTCTGCATTTCCCTATCATTTTCATCAAGCAAATCTTGATGTTTGCAAATGTTCTGGCCTAGATGAGCACATGCAGTACTAATACATGAAGTTTCTGAAAGCTGGCCATGTAATCTGAATGTCAAACACAAGTTTACCTAAAAGACTATTTTTTTTTCAGAGATCTCACATAAGGCAAGTGCCCACATGGAGGTCAGAAGAAGAGGTATGAGGATACTCTCAAGGTTTCTATGAAGAACTTTAGTATTGATTGTGAGACATGGGAGACACTGGCAAATGACCACCCAGTATGGCATGTCCGCCTCAAAGAAGGTACTATGCTCTATGAGCAAAGCATAGTAGCACAAAGGAAACATGAGATAAGCAATTCTAGAGACATCCCCTTCAAAAATGTTCAAATGAACTATTTGTGCCCAACCTGTGGCAGAGCCTTCTGAGCTCTTATTAGACTGGTGAGTCACAAACACACTGTACCCTGACCCCAAAATCATAATGTCATTGGTCCTCTTTGAGTAGAAAAGACAAACAACAAGGTTAGACTAAACTGTCTATAATGTCCCTTCCAACTCTATGATTCAGTGATGTAGTTTCTCAGCTAAGTAGACCTTTAGCTCTATGGTTTAAAAGGCCTCAGTAGGGATTCAAAATTCTTCTAAGGAGTTATCCAGAGTACTAAATAGTGTCAGCCTAAAGTTATCTCTGGCTAGTTTTCTTTCTGTGTCAGACCAACTACCTCTGCTTGTCTTCAACAATTATTTCCTTGCTTGGATACCCCCAAATGATGCCTGCCCTGGTCTGTCCTTTGTCCTACCTGATCTAACGGGAATCAACAAATACCTATTAAGTGCCTACTATGTACAATTAAGCCAGTCAATATGCATTTATGTGCCATCTGGATACAGTGACCTGATATTCATCAGGATGACCAGAAGGATGCAGTGGGAGACCTTGGCCCTTTTGGGATAAGGCCTTTGCAGGTACTCACTGAGAGTGAGGTAATGCCCATTCAGTGAATCAGTCTCTTTGAATTCAGTTAATAGGCAAGGAAGTGTGCTAAGCACTGGAGACACAAAGATAGGCAAATGACAGTCTTTTCTTTCAAGAAGCTCACAGGAGGAGACAATATGGAAACGCAAATGTACAAAAAAGATCTAGACAAGATAAATTTGAGATAATCAATAGAAAGAAAGCATTAAGAGGAATGAGGAAAGGCTTCCCATAGAAGATAAAATTTTACATGGGACTTGAAGAGAGCCAGGGAAGTTAGGAGGATAAAAAGGTATAGCAGCTCAGTCACGAGGAACAGTCTGAAAAAAATTCTCAGAGTTTAGAGACGGGGTATCTTGTTTGAAAAACTTTTAAGGGGGAAGCTAGGTGGCACAATGAATAGAGTACTGGCCCTGGAGTCAGAAGGATCTAAGTTCAAATCCAGTCTCAGACACTTAACACTTAACTAGTTGTGTGACCTTGGGCAAGTCACTTAACCCCAATTGCCCTACTTTCCCCCCTCCAAAAGGCAAAAAAAAACTTTAAAAAAGAAGGCCAGTGTCACTGTGTCACAGAGTACAGTTGCAGGTAGGGTGGAGGGAAGAGAAATCAGGTATAAGAAGACTAGAAAGGTAGGAAGGGACTGGGTCATGAAGGGTTTTAAATGTCAAGTGTTTTATAGTTATTCTTGCAGGTGATAGGGAGCCACAGGAATTTACTGAATTGAGGTATTCAAGGGGGACTAGCATCACTTGAACCCTTTCCAGGGCTGCTCATCCACCTTTGGTATCCACCTGCCACACAACTCTCACCTGTGGCTCCCAGAAGCTGTAGCATTCTCAGCAGCCATACCCCAGTAAAACCATCTCAGCAGATGAGCTAAACAAGGTTGAGGTCAACTGAGAGGCCTCAAATATGTGGGAGTTAGGGAAGATAGCTACCTCAAGCACATGAAGATTTCCTCCGGTGGAATAGGTGGATGAGAACAATTTGTTCCAAAAGCCATGAAGGCCACTGGAGCACTTAGAACTTGGACAGATATCAAAGACACCAAGGTCATCCACTGTATCCTGGACCATCTCCAGTTGTCTTAACCTTTGCCTTGCCACTAGACTTTGATGACTCAGGAAGAGATAGTGAGACTGACAACTTTGTGCAACTCTACCTCACTTAAATCCAATTCATGAGCAAGTCAAGACCCATGATGTTATTGGACCTCCACGAAAGCAAAGGATGAACAACAACAATTGAATTGGGGGTGGGGGGGAAGGTGACATGGTCACATCTGCATTTTATGAAGATTAATTTTTACAGCTGATTGGTGGATGGTTTAGAGTTGGGAGAGACTCAAAGCAAGGAGACCAAGTATCGGGCTACTACAATACTCCAAGAGGGAGGTGATGAAGCTACACCAGGATGGTGGCAATGGAAGAAGGGGGCAAGTATGAGAGATGTTATAAAGGCAAAATCAACAGGGCTTAGAAACATATTGGATAAATGGAATGAAACAGAATAAAGATTCAAGGATGACATCTAGGTTATGAAACTGGGGGACTGGGAGCATGGTAGTATCCTCAACAGGAATAGGGAAGTTAGGAAGAGGGGAGAGTCTGGGTAGAAAGACAAAATGTGCTAGGTACTGAGAATTCAAAAGCAAAAATGAAAGAGCCTCTACCCTCAAATAGCTTCAATTCATAAAAAATACAACGAAGCAGAATAAAAGCCATTCCCTAATAGATACATGACCAAATGATGTGAATACGCAGTTTTCAAAGTAAGAAATCCAAGCTATCAACAGCCATCTCAAAAAAGGCTCCAAATCACTGGAGAAATGAAAATTCAAACAACTCTGAGATTCTATCTCACAGCAATTATTCTGGCAAAAATGATGAAAATGGAAAATGACAATTGTTGTGAGAAAACAGGAACATATTCATTGTTGCCCAAGCTGTGAATTGGTCCAGGAATCCTAGAACCATGCCTCTCAAATCACTAAACCATGCATGCACTTTGACTCAACTATTATGTTTGTACCCTTAAAAATATTAAAGAGCAAAGAAAGGTACCCATATGTACAATAATGTTTCTAGCAGCTGTTTGTTAGAGCATAGAAGCAGAACCCTAGAGAGTGGCAATCCACTGGGAAATGGCTGGGCAAATTATGGCATATGAATATAATTTGGTATACTGATGTGCAGTAAGAAATGAAGGGGGAAAGGAATAAGCATTTATATAGCACCTATATGCCAGGTACTGTGCTAGCACATTACAAATATTATCTCATTGGATCTTCACAACCGCCTTGTGTAATTAAATACTAACTGTGTACCGGGCATTATACTTTGTATAAGGGGTGATACAAAGTTTAGACAATAGTTAAAACTTACATAGCACTTAAGGTTTGGCAAGCATTTTATAGACATCATTTTATGAGACCCACACAACAATCCAGTGTGGTAGGTACTGCAGGTATTATTATCCCCATTTTACAGAAGAGGAAACTGAGGCAGAGGTTAAGTGACTTGTCCAGGATCACACAGCTAGTGTCAGATGTAGGATTTTAGTTCACATTTCTCCTGACTCCAAGTCTGACACTCTCTTCACTATATTTCCCTCATGGAGCTTTTAAGGGATAAAACATATACATGGCTAATTATAATACACCATATTCCCTAACACATATATTAGGAAAACACAAAATAAAAATTTAATTGAGGTCTGAGTGAAAAAGATATCACCCAGAGTGAGAATAAGGGAGGGTTTCATGGAAGAGCTGGCATTTAGGGTAGGTTTCAAAGAAGGGTTATGAATTCAACATATAAAGAGGGGGAGGGAAGACCTTTTTGGCATAGGGCAGATGAGCAAAGGCACTGATATTGGAAATATCAGGGCATGTTTGAAGGGCAGAGTCATCCAGTAGCTCAGTTTGGTTGAAGTGCACAACATAAGAGAAGGATGAGGTAAGGCTAGAAAGACAGATTGGTGCCAGATTGCAGAAGGTCTTAAATAACAATTTGATCTTTACTCAATAGGAAAAAGGCTATGGCCTGAAACTTTTTGAGCACAGGAGTGATATGATCAAGGCTGTCTGAAGGGTAGATTGGAGGGAAGCAATACTGGAGACTGGAGGCTAGAAAACCTATTAGAAGGCTGTTGTAATATACCACTTGAATACTAAAGAAGATCCCCACTAGATTAGTAGTAGTGAGAACAGAAGAGGAACCAGCGGTATGAGATGTTATGGAGGTATATTCATCAAGACTTTATTTTCTTCTCATATCTAATAATAGACTTGGTATGAAAGGTGAAAGAGAGGGAAGAGTCAAAGAAAAGCAACCTCAAGATAAAGAACATGGGAGACTGGGTGAATAGTGGTGACACTGACAGAAATAGCAGAATCATGAGGAGGAGCGGGTTTAGGCAGAAAGAAAGAAAGAAAACCTGTTTGGGGCATGATGAATTTCAGTTACTGGTGCTACATCCAGGTGAAGGTTTTCATAGTTTCATAGATTTAGAGATGGAAGGGACCATTGCAACCTTCTTCTTCTACAAAGTAGGAAACTGAGGCCAGAGTGGTTAATGACTTGCTTAAAGTCCTGGCCATTACCTGAACCAGAATGATGGTTCCCATGCTCTACTCATGATATAATGTGCCTGTGGTCCACAGTCAAACATACTTTGACTAACAAAAGAAAAAGCTAGTTTGAAGTAAAGGTCTAAGTTAAATATTATTTTTTAAAAGTATAGGTTTTTTGTTTGTTGTAACTCAAATGATGTGAAAGGATCATTTGTAGTTAGGTCTTGCTATCATTCTTAAAATCAATCTGTTCTCTTCTTGTATGTAAGCAAATATGTCCCTTCCAACTCCAGTACACTTAAATTTTCTCAGCCTCTTCTTCTCATAGATAGTACAAAGGGAAACTTTATCTGAAGCCGTATTCATGTGATGGCCAATTTGGAATAGGTGTAACATGGTTTAATGAGGCTTTATTGCATAAGAAACCATTTGAAAGCTCAGTTAGACTGCAATTCTAATAAGGCTGTGTGGTTGTAAGTCTGACATTGTCTGTCTCAGCTTTGCACAAGAAAACAAAACCCAAACTGTTCTAAACCATAAATAGAACCCATAACTTCAGCTAACAATGCTTGGCCCAATCAAAAGAGTCTCCTAGTGAGCAAGCATGCACAGCTTGATGAAACCTAGAGCTAATACAGGTCAAGCTCAAAAGTTATATCATAACTATCTGTGTGACCATGGGTAAGTAATTTCATTAGTCTTCAGTTTACTCATTTGTAAAAAGAAGGGCTCAGATGATCTTTATGATCTGTTCCAGGTCCAAACACCTGTGACTTTATGAGTTCTACCAATATCGACATTTTTGTAATAACGTATTAAAATGACAGCATAAAATTAGACAAACTCCTATACATTTGAACTAATCGTTTATTACTTTAGTTGTTAAACCATATTAAACCATGTTAAACCATATTTCAGCCTGTCTGATTACTGCATTCTTTGGCATCCTTGGAATTTACTTCCTGTTTAGTTACTTGATTATTATAACATCATGGAAGGTCTAGCAGTAAGGCCTATTGTCTTTTGTTAGTTTTTAAAGAAAGTGACATTATTATAAAAGAAAGACCTTGACCTGATTTCAGGAGCTATTTGAGCACCAAACTCTTTCTATTTTTGTTAATGGCTATTTTGTTCAAGGCTCATTATTAAATGGATTTAGTTATTGTAGGGGTTACCGTATAAGACTGGTGTTGATAAAATCTCCTAAGCCCAACATTAAGAAGAAATCATAGCTCTAGACTTGGAAGAAACCTCAGAGGTAATCTAATTCCACTCCTTCATTTTATGAATGAAACCAAGGCCTATAGAAGTTAAGTGATAGGTCTATGGTAGCATGTGGCAGAACAAGTGTATCCCACTGTATACATTACATACTTGGGCTAATGTCCATACAGGGGAAATAGCTAGTAGAAAATTAATTAGGGCCAAATTGCCTTCTTCTATTGGCAAATAAAAGCATTGCTTTGTGTCAATTGGCAAGAAATAATGGCTGTAATGATACAAGTATGTATTGAATCAAACGAGATAATAATTGTAAAGTACTCAGTACAATGCCTAGAACATAATAAGTTGCTATATGAATGTTAACTATTAAGCATGTGTGAGTTGTTCACTTTCGTATAGTACTTTGTGGTTACAAATCACTTCCCATGTATTACAACCATATCAATGGCTAGTACGAGTATTATTATCATCTGTGTTTTACGTGTCAGGGAACTGAGGTTCAGAAGAGTGAAAGAATTTGCCAGAGGTCATACAATTCATAAGCAGCTGAGGTAAGAACTGAACCCAGACAGAAAAGAATCATCGAATTTGAGTTGGCATGGATCTTAGTGGTCATCTACTCCAATTCTCCTCTCAAGCATGAATCTCCCCCACAAAAAACCCTTAGAAAATAATCTGGATTCCCAGGTAAGACCTCGAGTATGTCAGGGAGGAGGACAGCAGGGAATTCCACTTGGGGACAGCTCTAATTATTAGGAAGTTCTCCCATATATTGAGCCAAATTCTGCCTTATGACAGCCCTTCAGATATTTGAAAACTGTAATTATATTCCCTTAAATTTTCTCCAAGCTGAAGAATAACAGAATATCCTACGTAGAAGGGACTTCTGAAACCAACTTGTCCAACCCATTTATGAGCAAGATACCTAACAAGCATTTGTTCAGTCTTTGCTTCCAGACCTCAGTGTGGGAGAACCCATGACATCCCATAGAAATCGATCTAATTTTTATATAATTCAAATTGGGAGGAACTTTTCCCCTATATTAAGCCTCAATTGGCTTCTGCATGTTCCACCTACTGCTATTGGTTGTGTCCCCTGGGTCCAAGCAGAACAAGGCTAAACTGTCTTCTACATGATGGCCCTTCAAATACTTGAAGACTACTATCATGGTCCCCCTAAACCTTTCTATTTCCTTCAACTAAGCCTATGACGTGGTTTTCATTCCCCTCAGCACCCTAGTTCTTTTCTTTTGGGAGTATTCTTGTTTGTCAACTTCCCTTCTAAAATGTGGCACTTAGACCTGAACACAGTTTTCCACATGTAGTCCAAGAAGGGAGGGAGAACATTGAGACTATTACCTCCCTTGTCTGGTTACTACTTCTATTAATATAAGGTTTTCTGACTCCCAAGTCCAGTGTCTTTCCATTACACTACGCTGGTATTACTTAAGCTAATAAATCACTATCCTTCACAATAGAACCTTAACAAGACTCTAAGTAATGAATTTGCTATTACCATTCCTGTTTCTGGATATTAGCCCAAACTTGGTGATGTAATCAAAATAGTTTTAAAATAAGAATTTCTGTATAGTGCATTTATGTGTGAAGTTGAAGCACCAATTTAAAACGAGCTAGGTTATACTCTTGGTAAGTGTTTACAATGGATATGCTGGAGCCAGGTGGCTTTTTGTAATAATATTTTCAGTTTTTTGTTTCCCTATGCTCATCTGCATCAGAGATCAGAAGCACAGTGTAGGAACTGTGTGTAATCTCTGGTCTGCTGATCAAGGCCTCCAGCATATCATTCAGTATCCTTTTAATGAGGTCAAAATGGGTTGGTTGTATTTCCAATAACATTTTTGTTAAATGAGATGGCTGCCCACTTAATCTTTAACTGAAGCTGGCTGATGTGTGTCATTTGCTATGGTGGGGAAAATAGTTCAGAAAGTGTGGTACTAATCCTAATGTAACCCATCCTAACTATTGGGAAAAATACCCTCAAACTCCATGAGGCACTTTCATCATCATTATCCTATACAAACTCATTATTTATATCCTGGGGTTAATGTACTTCAGCCTTTGAATTGCCCATATTCTCCAAGGCTTTACACAACCTATTGCTACATGGTATCATTGACTTAGAGTTGGAAGATTCCATATAGTCCAATCCCTTGATTATACAGAGGAGAAAACTGAGACCTAGAGGGGTAAAGTGATTCATCCAAGGTCACACAGATAGTTAAGTGGCAGAGCTTGGATACAAACCCAACTCCTCTAGCTCTAAAGTCAGTTCTCTTCCCATTGTAACACACTGCTGCACTGAAGTTACTGCTGCCCCAGAGATTGCCATACGTTATGTAGATAAGCTCAGGCTAAAATTTTCCCCAAGCCTAGAAAAAAGAAACAGATAGCTATCTGTCCCTGAAGAGTGGCGTGAGCACAACAAGGAGACAAATGTGTACAATGACAACATTACTGTAAAATACAAAAAACTTTGAAAGACTTTTAAAATGCTGATCAATGCAATGACCAACCATGATCCCAAAGGACTCACGATGAAACATGATACCTACCTCCTAACAGAGAGGGATTCAGTGTGCAGACTGAGACTTTTTTTGGACATGGCCGATGGGGGAATTTGTTTTGCTTGACCATACGTGCTTATAACAGGGGTTTTATTTATATTTCTTTCTCAATGGGAAGGAGGAAGGTTAGAGGGAGAGGTGAATTTTTGTTATTTAAAAAAATAAAATTTAATCTTAAAAAAGACAGCTGTTTATATTGCATTTACTTTGTGGAAGAGCTGACTTGAAAACCAGAAATATCATGAATAACAAGGTTTGGGATTACATGGATGGCATAAGTATTTACTAAGCACTTACTATGTGCCAGGCACAGTGCTAAGCACTTTGCAAAAATTCTCTTACTTTTTTTGTTTTTTTGCTGTCTGGAGAGGGGAGGGCAGGGCAGTTGGGGTTAAGTGATTTGCCCAAGGTCACACGGCTAGTAAGTGTTAAGTGTCTGAGGTCTGATTTGAACTCAGGTCCTCCTGACTCTAGGGCTGGTGCTCTATTCACTGCCATCTAGCTGCCCCTCTCTTACACTTTTAAGACACTTATTATTTTCCCCAAGCATAGCTGTTATAGACCAAACAAAACAGTTTAGAAATGTTCTAGCTTCTGGGAGTTTTGGATCTATTACAGATAAAATTACTTCGGCAGAGATATATGGTACACATATTTGCTGAGCTCTTTTAAGACAAGTCCTTGTCTTAGGCATATCCTTAGTTGTATCCTCTACAGAACCTAGCAAGGTACTTTGCAAATAGTAGTCACTCCATAAATGTTAGGGAGTGAATACCTAACTCAGTTTTAAAAGTATGATATATAAGCATATCCTAAATAAATTTTGAGAGGAAACACTGTTCTTTTAATTATATTTAATGTAAAAACTTACTTTTCAAAATGCAAGTGAGGATCCTCAATACACACAAGCACCTTTTCTATAGTTCATACCTCAGTTTTCCTGACCGAGTTCTACCCTTTCATTTACTGTGGCTGTCTTTCCAATGAACTTTACCTCTTTATAGTAAATTACATCAGTTCCGCTCACTTCATACATGGGCCTGTGTTAGATTTGCCTGAGGGTACCCACGATATCCCCTAGCATCACTGATAGCTCCTTATTTTCAAACTCATGGCCACACACAATGCATTTCGTTTAGTTTGTCAGCTACTTGAGGTGAGATTGTGAAAAGAATGTAGGAAGGAATTTAGTCACTATGGCGGGAAGCAGGAGATTTTAAGAGAAGGAAAGCGTTTTACGTTAAGTGTTGAAAAAACCTGTCCAAGGTACTGAGCGTGTGTTTTACACATGCAGAATTTCAAGGAGAAACTTGCTTGCTTTGAGCTGTGAGGTGTTCGAAAAGTGGAGCCGAGGGAAGCGCATTGAAGTTCCTAGACCAGTACGGATTAAAGTCTTCAGAAGAGTTCCTGTTGTAGACCGTTAGGCCACTCTGGTCACAAAAAGCAACCAGCGAAGATGTTTCTGTGGGTAGAAATTACCCCAAGTACGTGTGTGCGCGCGCGACAGAGCGTGCGTTTTGTAAGCGATAGTAAAGGGCAGCCCTCTGGAAGCACACAGGATGGAACTCTTTTCACTGAGGAGGGAAAATGAGCTGGGACCTAATGGGGGAAGGGAAGTCCCCTCGTACCTTTAGGCACATGGTTGATGGAGATAATAGATATTCTAGTCCGTACCCTCTGATGTGTCTGGCACAAAGTCAGGGGATGGGTGTTAGGGAGTTCAATGGTAAATTGCTTTTGTAAATCCTGAAAACAGAAATATTCTGGAGCCCTGTCACTGTCCCGCCCTGGGCCTCTCTTCCCCTCCTCCTCTGACAAGCTACTTCTGCTACCCTTTCGGGAATCCTCCCTCTGGCTACTCTACTCTGAAGCCCCGAGAGAGCCTGCTGAGCATGTGTGAACAGTGCCGCGCATGCTCCATGCGTAAAACAGGTTTACTGAAGCGGTTAGCCGCGGCTCCTAGTACAAGTGGCTTCCTCCGCCTCCCTGCCCGTCCCCAGCCCCCTCCCCTTCCCTTCCCCTCCCCTCCCTCCCTCCCCTTCCCCTCCCCTCCCCTCCCCTCCTCTCTCCTCCCCTCCTTTCTCCACTTCTTCCCACTTTTCCCCACTTCTCCCCTTCCCTCCCTTCCCCTCCCCTCTCCATTCCTCTCTCAGCATCCTCCTCCCATAGCTTCACCCCAGGCTGGGGAATCTCCGTTGACGTCCGGGTGACGCCGCTGTGCTGCCGCCGTAGGGGGTTCCAGGCGCCGGCCGCACAGGTAACGCCGCCGCCGCCGCCGCCGCCGCTGCCGCCGCCGCCGCCGCCGCCGCCGCCATATTGGCTGAGCCGCGAGCGGGGGAGGGCGCGAGGGAGGGGGTTGGGACTCCGGCTTGGGCGGGGGGTGGGGGGGTGGGTTGTGAAGGCTGAGCAGCAGTCGCAGTAGCGGCGGGAGCGGGCACCGCGCGGCAGCAGCCTCAGCCTCAGCCCCACTTAGCGGCGGCAGCAGCACTTCCACCCCCGTGCGCCCCCTCTATGGGAAGCGGCAGCGGGCGGTAGAGGGCACTCCTTGCTCCGCGCGCGTGAGGTAGCCCAGCGGCTCCGCGCGCCCGCGGAGCGGAGCGGAGCGCGGGGAGGAGGGAGCGCGGGAGGAGGGAGCGCGAGCGCGGGGAGGAGGGAGAGAGCGCGCGAGCCGGGTGCTGGGCTCGCGGCAGCGGCGGCGGCAGCGACA
This sequence comes from Petaurus breviceps papuanus, assembly GCF_028583685.1. Taxonomy (NCBI): domain Eukaryota; kingdom Metazoa; phylum Chordata; class Mammalia; order Diprotodontia; family Petauridae; genus Petaurus; species Petaurus breviceps. The sequence goes on along the minus strand of NW_027187334.1, from coordinate 205,376 downwards.
GCAGCGACGACGGGATGTGTGGCCGCGACGGCGGCCGCCGGCTCCTCCTCGGCGGCTGGTGAAGGGGCGATGCTGCCGTTCGCTCCGCTGGAGGATCCCTGGCACCACAAAATGGAGGTGTGCGGTGGCGGCGGAGCAGGAGGAGGCGGCGGCGGCGGCGGCGGCGGAGCAGGAGGAGGCGGCGGCGGCGGAGCAGGAGGAGGAGGCGGCGGCGGCGGCGGCGGGAGCAGCGGTGAGGTGAGTGGAGGGACCAGGGCTGGCGCGAGCCGCCCGCTCTCTTTCCTCTGTCCGATCGGGAGCGGGACCCCTAGGCTAGCCCCTTCGTGGCCCCCTAGCCCTGCGCGCATCCCGGCCCCTTCCCCCCTCTCCAGGAGGCGTCCCGGGGGTGGAGGTAGGGGAGCCGAGACGCGGGACGGTTGGAGGTTGGAGCTAGCAGCTAGCGAGCGCGCGGCTAGCGCGCGGTTCCTGCTGCTCATGCTGCTGCTGCCGCTGCAGCTCATGCTGCTAACTTTGCCCCCCCCCCCCCCCCCTCCCGCCCCGGCCCACCTAGAGTGGGCCTGGGGTGGGAGGACCTCGGCCCCGAATTCAGGTCGGGGCTCTCCCGCGTGCACTTTGGGGGAGCAGCCGCAACAATCGGTGACAGCGGCAGCGGCGAAGAAAGCCGAAAACCGAGCCAGGTAGCAGAGTAGCTCTGGGCGCTTAGGGACGCGCGCTCCTCTCCAACTTCCTTCCCTCTGCCCATTCCTAGGCTGCTAAGCCTCGGGGCGGTAGCGACCCGACTCGCTCGGCTCCCTCGGGCTGGGTTCGGCTCCTTTCCCCATTTTCCACACTCCCTAGAATGCTGGAGATCCCGGGAATTCTCGTCTTCCCAACCAAAAAGCCAGGCTCGGATTTTTTCAAAAGTACTTTTAAGAAAATATGGGCGGCTTTTCAGCCAGCCCTTTTAAGTCGATGTCCCTTCCCAACGTGACTTCCCAGTCGGAAAGCTGTGGTGTGCTCACGCTGCGCCTTAGGCTCATTGTCAAAACCCCAAAGGACAATGATGGGCATCGAGCGAATGATGTGGTGTGCAAATGTGTTCGCCCAGGAACGTAGAAGATGCCTCTGCTGTCATCGTTTTTATTACCCAGCTTTCTTTTCTAATGGCTATTTTTCCGTGTGAACGAACTAGCAGAGGCCACCACATTCCTCCTTAAAAAGTCACTTCCCACCGAGGTACTTTACAGGAGGGGATTTTGAGGTTCCATGTAGCTGTGGTGCCCAGCAATCACTTTTACTTTAAAAAACGAGTTCCGTTTTCCAAAAAACAAGCAAACAGGCAAAAAACGAATGCTTTACTAAAGTGTGCTTGTTCTTTTTTTTCTTTCATTCCGGTTGAACTAGAGCTCATACGTTGTTTGCCACAGTAATTTTTAATGAACATATATATATTACAAATGAAGGCAGAGGTAAAGTTGAAGCTTCACTATTCCTGGGAAATATTTTGCTAGATGGCTTTCTCAGTAGTGTAGGCAGTTCAGAAATACCATTTTATGTTTTACATCTGAAAACGTGGTAGAGATTAATTTGTTCCTCGGGATGTTGCTCTGCTTTCTACTCGATAAAGTTTTTGTCACACAGTGATGACTAAAGGGTTTATAGTAGCAGCTTTTTATATACGTTTATACAAATAATTTAACATTTAAAAATATTTTGAAAATGTGGCAAAGTGAGAGCCTTTAGCATACCAAGTGGATTTTTTTTCTCTCTTCCTTTTACTATTCTTATAGTTTAACTGACTATTTTAATGACTACATATGCCTTTTGATATTAATGCACTGTGATTTTTTAAGTATTGTTGTGATTTAGCACTTAATCAAGGTCTTGATGCCTCAGTATTTTGAACAAACATTCAGTTAGAAATTGTTGAACCACCATAAGGTTAAAAAGTCAATAATGAGATAAATTTTTGTTTAAAACAATATGTTGTTGACCAAATTTAACATTGAAGTCAATCTAATTCAGTACTCTAAGTGGAAGACAAATATTTATTTTGTGTCTTTATAGGATTGTTTCTTAGAGATTTTTTTATAACAGAAAGATGGATTTCCTGCTTCTTTATTTTGTTCTACTTATTTATAATTCATGTCCTGTTGTGCTGTTGTCGATGTAGAAACTTTATGTTTCTCAATCACTGCTTTCAAAAATTTCTCTATAGAATGAGTGTTTTGGGTTTTTTTGGAGTTTTTTGTTTTTTACTAAGGTTCATGCATTAAAAAAAATTTTTTTTTTGCTGAATTTAGAGAAAATAGAAGGATCTCTTTACTTTTTAAGCCCCAGGAAATAGAACTGAAATATATGTGGCGAATCCTGGGTAGAATACAGTGGGACTAGATTTATATTTTTATACCCTTTGTATTTCTCCTTTGAATGTGGGCAGTTCCCAAAATACTAACAGGTTGCATTCCAGAAGATTGCTTGTAAGTTTACTGAAATTTGCAAAAGGATTTTTATCATAGAAACTGTTAAAATAGGGAGTTAAATTTCCATATTATTTCCTACTTAACCTATTATAGTTCAGTGAGATAATCTTTGTAAATCAAATGAGCTATTTTAAAGTGTTCAGCACAGAGCCTATCACACAGTAGGAACTTAAGAAATGCTTGTTTTCTTCCTTCCATCCAGTGAGCTTCCTTTCTATGGTTTGCAAAATTCTGGAAACCTTTTCAAAAGAAACAGTGATCATTAAATACTAGCATGTTTTCATCAATAACAAGTCATGCCAGACTAATTTAATTTCCCTTTGTGATAAAGTAACTACCAGAGTAACTGATAGATTAAGGAAACAGTGTAGAGAAATTAGGTATATTTACATTTCAGGAAGGCAGTTTACAGTCATTGTAATTCTGGAAGCCAAGTCAGTGATAGGGTAAGATACTGTTAGGTAGATTCGCTATTGTTTGACCTTCCTTCAAAAGCCATCATTAAAAAGTTAATGTCCACTTGGGAGTAAGTCTCTAGTGGAATGCCCCAGGGATCTACCCTTTGGCCTTATGCTGACTTATAGTGGGGCTTTTTTAAAATTTGTCTGATAAATGAATTCGTTCAGCAAATTCATTTCAATAATGTTGCCTACTACGTGCCTGACTTGACCACTGCTGTTGTACCTGTAGGCAGAGTGAGAGAATCTGCCTTGATCCAGGGAGCCGATTTGCCTTAGTGCCTCCTATCACAACGCTGCTCTATTCCTTAGTCATTTCATCAATGATGGAAGCAGTGCAAAGGTGGGAGAAAAACGAAATGAGTTTTCATGGAAAATCTCCAAAGGACACTGTGGTTACACTAACTATGGGGTTTGGTGTCAAGTCCTGATAATATGCTATTCTGACAGTAGACACTTCTTAATTGGAGGCTGGCTGAAGGAAATCCTGAATCAATAGATTGCAGAAGACAAAAACTGAAGAAGGCAACATCCTCTTTGATGAAGAAGGACTGTGAAACAACAAAGCAGTTTTAGCAAGACAAATAAAAGGAGCACTGAATAAGTATAGAAGGTGAACTCAGGAGCATAGAACAAAAGAATCAGAGAGAGAACTATGCAAATTGAATGCTATTTTCTGAATAATTGCATTGTGCAAATATACAGATTCACTTAAAGTGGTATGTTAGTTAAATTTTAGATTTATAATATGATAGAAATGATATCTGTTAAGGGAAGAATTGAGGGTTTTTTTTTTCTTTTCTCATAGCCTTTATAGAGCTTTTCCTTACTCTAACCAGCCCCAATTCATTCAACCAGTCATTAAATGGCATGGACTCCAGTTCCCTCACCATACTGTTCACTCATTTTGGACAATCACTTATAATTGATGTTCCAGCTTGATGGTATCCTTTCTAAATTGTGGTGTTCAGAGATTACATATCTTGGCTTCCCAGATAAAGTTTCCCCCCATAGGGATTTCAGTAGATCACCACTTCTTTCTAACCTCCTCAAGATTACACTTGATGAAATGTGAAAGCCATTTATCAAATAGATGAATACAACAAGACCATTTGTGAAGAATAGATATCCATAGGCAGATATGTATATTCTTCACTAGCGATAGGTATATTTTAAGATGCAAGTTGCAGCATGCCTTTTTTTGGGAAGTTCTTTGGAGCCCTTGAGAACCATTAAAGTCATTAGTATTAACTTGAGCTAAGCAGAATAAACCAACCCCTGCCTAGTAGGAAATAGTTGAGCTGCCTTTCTCAAGTCATTAAACTAAACTTCTGAAAGTCTAAAGGTTACACAAGAACTTTCTAATGGTATATTATTTTGATCTATTTAGATCAGGTTAGTAACTTGGCATTTGCCTTACTGAGATCTCTCTTTTAAAGTTTGCTGATATTTGGTTGATTTTCAGTGATTTTGAATCATAGGGATTGAGAGCTAGAAGGGACTGTAGAGGCCTTCTAATAAAACACTCATTTACAATCTCTTTTTATTAATTCATCAAGTAATTTTGAGGCCTTACTATGCGATGGGGGGAAAAAAAGGCATTGTGGTGACTAGTAATAGGGTCCATATGACTTTTACATGTGGGTACCTTCCTAACACATACACAATTAACATACTGAAATGCCCCAGAAGCATAAAATAAATGTCTTATGAACAGAAGAATTTTGTATATGCCATGTAAACCAACAAATTTGAATTGTAAAGAAAATTTCTCCTTTTATTTTCTTTTCTCTGTGGTAGTAAGGCAGTATGATATAGTACATAGTGGGTTGGCACTGAAGTTAGCATTCAAGGAAGACCTGAGTTCCAGCCATGGCCTTGATGTATACTAGTTTATTTATGACTTGGGTAACTTACTGAACACCTCATGGCCCAGGCAGACACTCAGACCTGTGGAGGTGGTTTCCATATCAGGGCTTCCCTGTGCTGAACACCCCTTTCCTACCCTCACCTTCCCCCTTAATTCTCTAATTCTGTGATATTAGGTTCACTGATTATCCCTATTCTTTTATCTTTCCTGTCAGCAGCTTCTTTTTCTCTTATTCAGATTGTTGTTCAGTAAGAAGAACAATAATGTGCATGGTAATTCAATTTGGCTTAGTCAGTATGAATCAAGCCATAGATTATGGAGGTCAGAGCCAATTTATGATTAGGCATATGCAGCCCTTGTATTTGTATGGTGTTGTTTTTTTTAGGTGACCAAAAGCCACCTTCACAGTCGTCCCTGTATTTAGGCATGCTAGCTCTCAGGACCTAGGATTGTTACATCCCTGATAGAACAAGGAGCAGTCACTTTCTGAAAGTCGAATTTCTGGGTCAGCAGGTTTAACCCTCCCAGTTGCTAGTAATATTTCTCAATTCAGAAGATGTAGGATCTACCACCTCCTAATTGCTGAGGTGTGAACAGGGAGTATATGCCAGAGAACATAATGTACATTTTCCAAACTGCTTTGTTGTAGCAGCCGTATAGAATTTGCTATTTAGACCTTCTCTCATAATTTTTTAGGTATATTATAATGGGCATGTTCAGTACCTAGACAGCAAGAAGAGAACAAGCTGCCTCTCTCCAGCTTTTGTGACCACTTGTCTGTCAGTATATACTGTGTATTTCCTGTATATCAGTGCCCCCTCAGGAGTGTGGAGGAAGTTAGCCTTGAGAGGGCTGACTTCATGTGGGCGTCTGGAGAGTTGCATGAGACTGCTTTAGAAGCCCCGATATGACCATTTTCTAGAAACAATAGCATCTCCAAAGGGGCGATGGGATGTTTGAAACAGGATGGAAGTTCGGTGGGAATATTTGAATCTGGTGAAGTTGCTTAACTTGAGGCTCATTACTTTGACTTACTTGAAAGAAAATGGTTTTATTCTCACTGTTACAGTTTAATGCTTTCTAAAATAAGACATTCTTTGTGGACAAAAATCTTGATTTCTGTACTTTTCTGATATGCCTAGTGTTGTCCGTGTGCTCAGAAACATTGAAGGTGATTCAGATAGACTATTCCCTTCCCAAATATCCCTCCCTCCTACCCCCACCTCTTACCAGTCACTTATTTTTAGGACTCAAACCTTCTAAGATCTCAATGTAGGCATCCTCCTACCCAAAGGGAGGTGTTTTTGCATATCTCTGCCAATAAGGGTGCTGGTGCCTCCTCATTGGTTTTTACAAAGTGGGGAAGATAAAGTGCTCTTCTTCCAGTGCCTTCATTCATGAAGATCTTAGAGACACTGAGATAAGAGGTAAGTAGGACAATGCTCTTCCTGTTTTGGGGTGTTTGTGAATATGTGCTGTGTATCTCAATGTCCTGTGCATACTGTGTGGCTTACAACCATATATTCATAGAATGTCTATTTTTAGTTTGCTCTTCTGTTGCTGAGGCAACTCAGTATACTTTCTTATGCATATTTTTAATTTATACTTGTACTAATTACCAAAAAAGTGGACTCTCTGCTTACAGTAGACAATTGTTCTAAGCATGGCTTTTGAAAAATTCCACTTGTACTTCTGTGGTGGACAGTGTTCAGAATTAGGCATCAGACTGGGAAGAGCTTTGTGGGGCATAGAACCGTTTAAGAAAGGAAAAGAGGAAGCATCAAACTCAGAGAAGTGTGTATTTTGGTAAATTTACCCTTGTGAATAAAGGGAACTCTTGGGTATGGGGACTTTTTATTTGTTTTTGGTTTTTTTGATATGACATGTTTAAAATAATTGAATTCATATATGACCTGGAATTAAAACTTTAAAAAATTATTGAAAAAATTACCCTTCCATAAAATTTTACTTTAGGAAAGGCTTTCAAAATTTAGTTCCCAACACTCCGGATAGGAAAATTGCCTGTCTAATAAAGTCATACAGTAGGTATTTACTCTCTAAATGAATTCCCATAAACTTAATAGAGTTGACTCTCAAATTTTGCAGTGATGGAGAGGTAACAGAAGCATAGGGTACCAAAAATATCGGTTACTCCAAAGATCAATGTGTTTTATAGTTTGAATATGTGTTTTGTTCAGTTTAATTCACTCCCCTTCCCTGCCAAAAAACCGAATGATCATGCCCTCCCTCTGCCCTAAAGACTTGGAAACACCAACCTAAAGGGAGAACTTTTTTTTCTCAGCTTTCTTTGCAGTAGGTTAGGGGTTACATGTTTGGGTTTCAAAAGGTTTCTCTGCTGGGGTCCAGGCTGCTTGTTAACTAACTATAAACTGAAAGCCTGGGGGCAAAAAAAGAAACTCTCGAACAAGTTATTTAAAAAGGTTATTGTATGTATTGTTGAATTTAAAAGCAAGATTTGTCCAATAAGCAAGCAAGTTTACTGTATACGGTTCAGTTAAAATAAGGTGAAGAAAAAGTCTAATTAAGCTAATTTCCTCCGAGAACCTTTCAAAGACAAAAGAAAAAAAATTGCCAGCTCTGGAAATGTTGAACAAATTGATGTAATAGGTACTATAATAAAAATACTTTGGAATGCTTTCTGATTTGGTTTGTAAAGATGTGTGTGTGTGTGTGTGTGTGTGTGTGTACATGTCTACATGCACACATACTTTAGAAAATATTCTTTTAAAATTCTTTCCCCAAATGAAGCAGGTGTCACTGTCTTAAAAGTAATTTGTTTAGCCTTCCCAGAATAGTATGACAGATTGAAGTTAAATCAGGATTTTAGGTTCTTAATTATGTAGCAACAAGTTTTGATCCTTGAGGTAGTTTTATTAGTTATCTGCAGTAAAACCACGATTAACTAGAACCTTCAATTCCTTCCCTCCACCTAACATGCCAGTTGTAGGAAACATTTTCTTACACCACTTTCTGGATTTCTCCTTTGCCCTTATGTTGTCTTGTGCTTAACTGTGCCAATGCCATATCTCTGCCCCTCCCCCTCCTTGAAGGCAGTTAGTGTCATGTTTTATATTTATATCCCCAATGCCTAGCACAGTGTCTTTCACATAATAGACACTTAATAAGTTATTAGCTTGAAAAATGACAAAATAAGCTCAAACTACTTTTCAGCTGTGTGTTATTAGGCTCAATGCAGGTTCTTCCCAATGACATATACCTTCCATAGCACTGTGTAGTAAATTATGTTTTATGTTCAGAAGATGAAGAAGTCATTGCAATATCCAGAATCATCCTCCAAAATAGACATGTGAATTAGGAAAATGTATTCATTAATTTGAGGAAGTTTAAGTTAAATGTTGCAGTACCTAGTCTTCTTTCTTAGCTGTTCGTCATCGGATAGATGGCTTTAATGCCTACCCAAGCAAGCAAAGGCGGTTTTATGAGAAACTAAAATGATAAAATTTGTTTGTTTGGGGGAAATATAAAATTATGGAAAGTTTCATTCCCCCAGTATTAAATTAAGTAGATTTGTTTGAGCCTGCTCAGAGCTTCTCTGTCACTGCTTAATTAATAATAAGGATGCATACAAACTCCCATGTGCTAAACTGATGTGCCATGTACTTTTTGATTTAGTTCTCAGTAGTTATTTAGCATGGAAAGAAACTGGAACTTTTCTTTCAGGAGAGAGTTATTTGGGTCTGATATATCACATTTGGGAAATTAATTAAGATCAGTAGGTTTTCTTTAGAACTTTAACTTTTTACACAAGTTACTTTTTTGACAATAATAACAATGATGATAGCTAACATTTATAGCGGTTATTCTGTATGTTTCAGGCACTGTGCTAAGCTCTTTACAATTCTATCATTTTATCCTCACAACAACCCTGGGAGGAAGGTGCTATTACCACACACACACACACACACACACACACACACACACACACACTTTACAGATGAGGACAGGGTCATTCAGCTTTTAGGTGTCAGGGCAGGACTTGAGTCCAGCTTTCCTTGGTTCCTCAGCCCACCTTCTTCTCTCCTATGCCATGTTCCTTCTCACATGAACAATAGAAATATATTTTTGCTTGCCTGGTGAATTTTAGAGTGCGTAGAGATTTTTGATAGTTTCTTATAAAAGGTTTATTGTAAAGAATGGTTTTCTGCTGTTGCTTTGGTCTACTTACCCGGATTTCTTTTCCTTCTTCCCTATTTACCGCCCCTCCCCTTTCCTGGCTGGTCCCCCTCTACATTCTTCCTTGTTATCTGTTCATCTATTGTCTCCTCTTCCTCCACCTCCCCCCATGACTCTTCCCGCTAAGGATTTTGCACACATTCTTGTTTGTATAATATTGTAAAAGAGGGTATGTACATTTTTATAGTCCTGCTCTATCACTAAACCACAAATTAGAAACCATACTTGCTTGTGTTCTTTCTCCTCTTAATTATTTTCTCCCACCTTTTGGTTTTGATAAAGTAAAGACTCCTCCCCCAATATGATTTTCCCTTGATGATTGCCATTAGCAGCAGTAACAGCAGCAAGCCAGTGGTATAATAATCTAAATATAGGTGGCATCCCTAAAATGGAATCACTTTGAAAAGGAAAGGAAAAAGTATATGCAGAATGGTAGCACTGTTCATAGAACGTTGTATAAGACCATGTGTATTTTTTATATGTATGGATTTGGGGGGAAGCTTGTGGGCTCTATTCAGAACAATATGTAGTAGTAGTAGATTTGAAGTGTCTCCCGTGCTTTTTTGAGACTAGACCAGTGCAGCAATTTAATTTTTAGTATCCCTAAATGAATTATTCGGGAATTTTCTTCCCTATAAAGTTATTTTCATATGATTTCAACATCAGTTTGACAACAGCATGTCTCCTTATTTTCTACCTTTGAAATTTATTTTTGAAATAAAGCTTATTCTCCAGTGAAATTCTTAGGAAATGACACGGATCAAAAATGATTTAAGTTTAAGAAGTGGCTCTGAATTTATATGATTATGGTCTGAATGTTGTTGTGACATTCAAAAACTTAATCTTTGAGAAATGAGAGTTTACATTCTACATTCTTCCACTGTTGTTTGCAGTCATCATGTGTGTCTCCAATGTTTTGAAATTTTTCCGCAAATGGAATTTTATTTGTTCTAGCCTGTAGTACTTGACTGGATTTGTAAGCTCATCAAAATACATATACTCTCCATTAGTATAGATCACAATTTAGCCATGCCTTCTTTTTTTTTTTTTTTAAAGCAATCGGGGTTAAGTAACTTGCTCAAGGTTACACGGCCAGTTATTTCTGGGTGTGGTGGTAAGTATCTGAGCCCGGATTTGATCCAGGTCATCCCAGCACTGGGGCCGGTGATGCTCTTACTTGCTGAGCCACCTGGCTGCCCCTAAGCAATTGGGGTTAAGTAACTTGCTCAAGGTTACACGGCCAGGTGTTTCTGGGTGGGAGCTAAGTGTGTGAGCCAGGGATTTGATCTCCAAGTCTTCTCAACACTGGAGCCGGTGCTCTTACTCGCTGTGCTACCTGGCCGCCCCTACCCATGCCTTCTTATCTTGGCTTGTTCTTGTACATTCACTTGCATAAATCCTCCATTGAGAATCTACCAGTCTTTCTGGAGATATACCCCTAGGGCTTTTAATATTTCATGGATACCAGTGCTACACCTGAGCTGTCCATCTGATCGCCCTCATTTTTATTATGTGACTGGTCCACCTTCTTTTCCAATTGTGCATATTATGATTTCTTCTGTTTTACTTCTTACATATCATTGTTGATAATGTGCTTCAACCTGCATATACTTATTATGGATGTTTCCTTTTGGTGCTTTAGAAATTCTAATGTCCTATGATTCATAGCCATATGGCATAATCAGAGGGTAATGAATTCTTTAGCTATGGTGACCCACAAAATGGTTGAACCCCGGGGAGAATAGTGGGGAAGCAACCACAAAATGCTCAGTCAAGACAGTTTTGGAATAAATGGGTTCACCACTAATCACACATCTGTAGCCGAAGTGAATGGTAACCTTGGCAGTGTCAGAGGGAACTTTTTATACTTGTGGGATAGAACTTTGCCAGGTTTTCACAGAAAAATATTTGAGGAAAAATCAGGTGAATAAATGTGGTGGCCGAATAGTGGGCCCATATATCATCTAGCTATTTCTAGGTCATTTTGTGAAGCATTTTGGAGTAGTGGATTTTTTTTGGGGGGGGTGCCTATATTAACTCTGTGATCCTAGGCAAATCACTTAACCTCAGTTTCTCATCTATAAAATAGAGATAAGCCTATTTATACCATCTACCATAAAGATTGTTTTTCAGGGTCAGATGAGAAATGGATATTATTAATTACTTTGTGAACCTTGTATAAATGTAGGCTATTAAGCTGCTTAAGTCTTGTTGAGATGTTTAGATTACTGTTAGTAATCTTTTAATTCAGATGAAAATTTTTTAGGTAAATATTTCAAATTTGTATCCAAAGTAACTTTTGTTCTGATCTGATCATTGAACCCTATATGCTCAATTCAAGATAATGATGGTAATAATAACAAGTAACATTTATCTAGTGCCTACTACGTGCTAAGCACTGTGCTAAGCGCTTTTTACAAATATCTAATTTGATCCTTACCACAACCCTGAGAGGTTATTATAATTATCCCCATCTTACATTTGAGGAAACCGAGGCTGACAGAGGTTAAGTGACTTGCCCAAAGGCACACAGATACTGATTTTCAAAAGCTTTCTTGGTTTGTGTTTGTCTTTTTATTTAAATCATTTATTTATTTATTTTTTTAAAGCAATCAGCGTTAAGTAACTTGCTCAAGGTTACACAGCCAGTTATTTCTGGGTGTGGTGCTGAGTATCTGAGCCTGGGTTTCGATCCAGGTCATCCCGACACTGGAGCAGGTGCTCTTACTTGCTGAGCCACCTGGCCGCCCCTGTCTTTTTATTCTTAATAGTTTTTGGTTAGGCCATCACTTTTTTTTCCCCAAAGGTTCTATTTGATTTACCTCCTAGATGTTGTATTGTATTCAAATATAAAATGCAAATTCTAGTTGAATAGCATTTCAGAAGTATGTTTTAAAGCACTACTTAAATCTAAGAAATAACATGTATTGTTTTTGTCACTTTTGTTTTTGGCTGAACAGTGATCTCATCTGTGTAGGGAACACAGGGTGTAGAAACTCCCTCTACTGATAAAAATATGTAATTTATAATCTTAGAGAGTTGCTGGGAACACTGCCGGGGAATTGACTTGCTCTTGATCACATAGCTATTGTCTGCCAGGAGTAGACTTGAACAATCAAGTCTTTCCAACTCCAAGGCTTAGCTATCCATTCTCTGCGTCATACAGCAACTTCTTCAGCTACTACAAGGGCAGTGCACACCAAAGAATCTAGGCTAATGAGTGATAAAATTAATCAGTGTTTAGGATGCATTTGTGATAATTTCTTGATAAATAACTTCACTAGGAGTTATTATTGATATGTATATGTAACTTCATTAAATAAGTTGATGTAATAATACTGTCAGATGCGAAGACATAGCTGCTGACATCAGAATAAGTGCCTTATTTTTAGTAGTATTGATGGGATTTGTTCTGGTTCCTTCACAGTCTGCTTTGTGGCCAATTTTCAGGAAACTTGTAGGGATTGAGGGTATAGTTTTCAGCTATGTAATATTGAACCAAAGTAGCCCATGTAGGAATTGGATCCACCAGTCCAGGAACTATTAATATATACAATAACATATAATTTAAAATAATGTGAGACATGACTATAAAACAGTGAAATTGATGTTCTTGTTTGCCTTATGGAAAGTAGTCTCATTACTTTATAGTCACATTGTGTATATGACTTTGAAATGGCATTATATTGATTGCATTAATCCCCAAGACATTGCAGAGCCTCCTAGAAGAAACCTGCTATCATTCAAAGGAGGCCAGTTGGCCTATCTGTCCACAGAGGAAAGGCAAAATGAATGAAGGCTATCAGTTGCCTAGATTTCAGCATGACTCTACTAACAATGTGTATATTTGGGACAAATGATACAAATAGTCAATGAAGTGGGCCCATAGTTGAAAAGGAGGAGGGCAAATTGGATTACCTTCAGGAAATTATACAGTACTTGTACTTGACACAAACCTTCTCATAATAGTAAATGCCTATTTTTTTCAATACAAACATTTTACTAGTGTGGTAACACCTTGCCTCCAAAGAACTAAAGATGGACATCACACAGAGGGCAGTGAAAAGGGAAATGGTAAGTATGAGGAGGCTGCCACATATAACTATAAAGATGTTATAAAGAATGTTATACAGAAATTATAGGTTAGGAAGAGAAGATGGGGTGGTCACTTGGTTGAGAGCAAGGGGTTTATAGGTACCCTTGTTCTTTTGAGGAAAAGCAAAGATCATTAGTACTTTGGGTGGGCCTCTTGTGGCAGACTGCTGAGAGTGCATGGACAAAAGTCACACAGGACGGTCAGGCATGAATGTATTGTTTGAGGGAACTCTCAAATTGATCACAGATACATTTGTGTATTTGAGAGTTATTTTTATTAAGATTTTATAGATGATGTCATGATCAAGTAAAAGTTGGGTTATCTCATGGTGTTTTCAAGAAATGATTCTTAATTGGCTCTTAGTGCTCATTGTCTTTTTATTTTTAATAGTTTTTGGTTAGGCCATCACTTTTTTTCCCCAAAGGTTCTATTTGATTTACCTCCTAGATGTTGTATTGTATTTGAATATAAAATGCAAATTCTAGTTGAATAGCATTTCAGAAGTATGTTTTAAAGCACTACTTAAATCTAAGAAATAACATATATTGTTTTTGTCAGTTTTGTTCTATTTCGGATATCTCAGTATCTCTAACTTTACTCTGACATGTATTTCAAATACTGATTAGACACCTGCACTTAGATTTCTGTGTATTCATCGTGGACAAAAATTAACGCACTTTTTGGCTTTCTCAAAACTTTCTCTGAGTCAGTTGAGCACACATTTATTTATTAAATGTCTTTGCACTCATTCTGATTTTCCTACTTCTGTTAAGACCTTCTAGTCACCCAGGCATGAGTCAAATATTTTTTCTTCAAGTCTAGAACTCGTTTAGTGCTGCTGGAACTTGATATCCTTGACATCTTTCAGTCACTTGTGGGATATTAAAGATGTGCTGTGTTCTGTGATGCAAGTTGGAAGAAGCCGCCCGTTCCCTTTGGGGATCCTCAGCTAAGGATGCCTTAGATGCATTTGTAAATTGTTTTCCCAAAAATGTTACGTAAGTGGGAAAGTAGACCTTAGAGGCCATAGTTATATTCTTTCTAACTTTTTAAAGAAGTCATTATCAAGTCCAAGATTTCTCTCTTCGTGTGTTGACTTTCTTCCTCTTCTTCAGACACAACGTTTCTTCTGTGTTTTCACAATTGGCACCTCCAAATGAGCACCTTAAGACCGGCTGCTTTTCATATCTTTGCTTGCTTCAGTGCTATTCCCACTTCCTTAGTAAACATTATTGGGGCCCTGAGAGTAGATTCTACAAGGAACTCTGTTGGTTTTTAGAGTGAAAAGAGTTGATTCCAGAAATTTTGCCCATCTTATCTGTCTTCTATCTGTTTAAGTCCCTTCCTTCCTAGTTCCTTTTAAGTGTCCATCTGTTCACCTCTCCACCCTCACCCCCCACTTCCTGACAAATTTGCAAAGTTGAGTCTCTCACCGTGTTTTCTTTGAACTGGGTCATACAATCATAGATCTAGAGTTCGAAGGAACCTTAGAAGTCACCTAGTCCAGCTTCCTCCTTTTATAGATGAGGAAACTGGCCCAGAGAAAATATTGTCTGTCTTTTATCCTAAGGATTAGGATAGGGTCTTGAACCTGTGAACCCTCATCTAAGGAAGCTCCCTCTACCAGTTCAAGTTGGGCACCTTCTCTGCAACTTTAGTCTTAGAAAGTTGTATCAAACTCTAATAGAAATGGGGCCACTAAACCATCTACATCCCTGAGGGTAGCATGTTGACTTAGAAAACCACATGTTAAAATTATCTATGTTCCATTGTATTTTTTACATATTTTGTTAAAATACATCTGAATCTGGTTCTCTAGGGTCCTGAGTATGACACCTCTGGCCTACATTACTGAGTTTTTGCCCCGGGTCACAAAGCCAATTTGTGTTAGAAATTTGAATTCAGGTCTTCCTAACTTCAAAGCCTTTTCTCTATCCACTATAATACCACTTTGCCTTTACCCATAATGAATATTGTGTTTAATGTTCTTATTATTTTGGGTATGCTTAACCGTTATTCTGCTTGCTTGTATTATGTTTACATTAACTATGTCACCCTTGATACATTACTGGGAAGTTTCCTGTCACAGTGTATCACTACTTGTATCTTTACTTAATTGTAATTTTTCAGGAAACCAACACTTTGCTTGACTAAGCTTTATTCTTCTCCATTTGAGCCCATTTGTTGTGGGGGTGTCTCAGCTTGCTTTTTCCTAGCATCTGCTTCTTGAGGAACATTTCACCTAACTCGCCTGTTCTTTCCTCTTATATAAAACATGCTAGAGGATTCATGACCAATCAGGCCATCATTACTTTAGAATCATAGGACCATGGATTTGGAGATGGAACCTCAGAGGTCACAAAGAACAAAGCCCTTATTTTTTTTTTTGCCTTTTGGAGGGCAGTTGGGATTAAGTAACTTGCCCAGGGTTACATGGCTATTTTTTTTGTGTGTGTGGGTGTTAAGTGACTGAGGCCAGAACCAAACTCGGGTCCTCCTGACTCTGTGACCAGTGCTTTACTCACTGTGCCACCTAGCTGCGCCAAACAAAGCCCTTATTTTCCAGATGAAGAAACTAAGAGCCAAATAGCTCAAATGGTATCTTCAAGTTCCTACATCCATAGTAGTAAGTGATTGAGATGGGATTGGAAACAAGTTCCTTCCCATTGTTCCAAATCTCGTACTCTTAGTGTCAGAATAGGCACAGCTTCCAGGACTGTGAGGAGGTAATAATACAGTTAAGTGATAGGCCTTTTGTGCTCTACTTGGGTTTGACTATCTAGCAATTCATGTTTTGCTCTAGGTGTCACAGACTAGGAAGCATAACTGGAGAATGTCTAAAGAAAAGTTAGCCATAATGGTGAAGGACCTTGAAACCATGTCACATCACAGTTGATTTGAAGGAAACCAGTGAAAGTTGGTCTGGAAAAGAGAAGACTAAGAGACACAATAATTGTCTTCAAGTATTTGAAGGACTGTCAGATGGAGGAAGCATTACATTTTGTTCTGTTCAGACCTAGATGGAAGAACCGAGGAACCACAGGTTATAATGAGGTAAATTTAGGCCTGCTGACAGATAAAACATCCTAACAATTAGTTTACCAGTTAGTGAAATGGACTGCCTTGGTAGGTAGTGACTTCCTCCCTCATTGGAAGCTTTCAGGAAGAGGTTGAATGACCATTTGTTGGGTATGTTAATAGTGGGGATTCTTTTTTACACATGGGTTGTTGGTCTGGATGGCCACTGAGGTCCATTTCTGAAATTCTCTGATTCTTTCCTCTCCTTTATCCCTATAAACTTATTAAATTTATACTGTACTCTATCTCACATCTTCATTCTTCCCCTTCATTTTATTCTTAGAGTCACCACCCTAGTTCAGCCCCTCATTTTTTCTTGCCTCCACTATAGCTTTCTAATTGGTCTTATCATCTCTAATCTTTCTTCACTCCAATTTGTCCCGCATATCTACTGTCAGCATTAATCTCCCAATATAGAATTCTGACTCTATCATTCTGTGCCTCAAAAAATCTTCAGGGGCGGCTAGGTGGCACAGTGAATAGAGCACCAGCCCTGAAGTCAGGAGGACCTGAGTCCAAATCCGGCCTCAGACAAACTAGCCGTGTGAGCTTGGGCAAGTCATTTAACCCCAATTGCTTTACCTTCCCCCTTCCAAAAAGCAAAAAAAAAACAACAAAAACTTCAGTAGCTCCCCATTGTCTAAAGGATAAAGTCCTTATTCAATTTGACCCTACCCTACTTTTCCATCCTTATTTCCCATTACTTTCATATTTGTAATCTGTGTTCCAACTAAACTGAACTCTTCCTGATTTACTAAATACAGCCTGTCTTTTCCTATTTCCATCTGTTTACTCCTTCCTCCATCATCACATATTAGTATTTTGTCTCTGTCATCCTAGACATAGTTCAAATATTAAGTGCTTTTGGTTCTATATACATGAAGGTAGGTCATGTACCCACTATGTGCCAGGTACTGTGATAGGTACTAGGAATGAAGACAGAAGGAAAGTCCCTTCCCACATGGAGTTTACATTCTATCAAAGATTGTTGTTGTTCATTCATTTTTCAAACATGTCTGACTCTCCATGACCCCATTTGGGGTTTTCTTGTCAAAGATACTCAAGTGGTTTGCCATTTCCTTCTGCAGCTCACTTTACAGATGAGGAAACTGAGGCAAACAAGTTAAAGTGACTTGCCCAGGTCAACTCGCACAGCTATTAATAAGTGTCTGAGGCCACATTTGAACTCAAGAAGTTGAGCTTTCTGACTCTAGGCTTGGCACTCTATCTACTGTGTCTCCAAGCTGCCCTCTGAGATAGTATATAGTTAATATAATTATATACAAAATAAATACGAGGTTATTTGCAACGAGCAAGGGCAAACACCAGCAACTAGAGGAATCAAGAAAGGCCTTATGTTAAAGATGGCACTTGAGTTGTTCTTTGAAGGGAATGAGGAATTCTAAGAGGGAGAAGTGGAGGTTGGGGGGGTCATCACCATATGTAAAGAACAGTGAGAAGGCCCGTTATTCTGAATCATAAAATATATGAAAGGGAATCATGTAGATTGGTATTCTATTGGTAGTAATATATGTATAATGTATACAGAAACTCATTTGGCCAGAATATTTAATAAGAATGTATCATTTAATGATAACTTTCCTTGAGGTAGAAAAAAGCCACATTTTCAACTACTGATTCAGTTGTAGTCTGAGAACTGTTCAGTTTCTTCCTGCTGAACCATTTCTTTCTTTCACTTTTATTCCAGCATCTCCTGAGATGAGACAGTGGAAAGTCTTAGATTGAGCAGAGTTGCCCTTACACGTTCATTTCTCCATTGCTCTTCTCTTTCCTTGTCTTAGTCTTGAATTATCTCATCTCTTGCCTACTTCTGTCTCTTTGACATCGATCATACTATTACAATTCAGGTTGGTTCTCTTTGCCAATCCACATGACTTCACTTCCTACAAAATCCTGCTGAAAGCTAAGCTTCTACTGGAAATTTTCCTTTATTAGCCTCACCTAGCTCAGATAACTTTTACTCTGTATCATCTCAGGAGCTTTGTGGTCTATTGTACTTGTTTATGTTTTGCTGCATAGAGTGAGTGTGTGTGTGTGTGTGTGTGTGTGTGTGTTTTAGGGAGAAGGTAGAGGGAGGGTCCCATCACTTAGATTTAAACTCTCTATAAGTAGATGTTCTCCCCCCTTTAAAAATTTCCATATCCCTCCCCTTATCCAGTATAGTGTTCCATACAGTTTTTAGTATTAATAGGTATATCCATTTTGAGGGTAGATAAAATGAAAGTAAGTGCTTTGATTTAACTGTTTTTTCTTGGTAGTTAGTACATGATCCAAGAATCTAGGGACCTCCTTAAATCTCTGATTCATTTTCCTTCTGTTTTTTAGAACTGCTGCTTCATGTTGAGTAAGTCAACACTGGGTTTGAAGAACAGGACAGTTGGAGTTCTGTCAACAGAAAAGAGAGCAATGTTGGCCCTCCTTGTGGGTAGTGAAGATGTGGGTAGTGAAGAGAGTTGATTATATAGTACAATGTCAGTTATCTGGAGCTTCTATTTATAGTTTCACACAGGTCAAACTTTCAGAATTGGAAGGGACTTCACTGGCCATCTTAGTAGGGGTGGGGAACCTGCTGCCTTGAGGCCACATGTAGCCTAGGTCCTATGACTGAATCCAAACTTCACACAACAGAAAAAGAATTCCATTGTACAACAGAGCTGACAAGATTTTGGTATAACTGGATCAAATTGCTGAATGATTCTTCTTTCTGCTAAGAAGATTTGTGGAAGAAGTAGGAACTTAACTCTTTCCTTTGTATCCCTCATAGCCTAGTATAGTGTGTTATCTGTATATATACACTTTAGAAATACTTATTGAAGTAACTATTCCAGGATCTTCCTGGTTAATTAATGATGATGATTTTCCTTCATTCAGATGTGTTTTGTGTCAGCTTCTGTAGGATTGGTAGCAAAGAAGTTTTAAGTGAATACTATATTGAGTTTGTATACCTTTAGGCAGTCTTTTAGTAAAACTTGAAATCTATTTTCAAAAAAGGTCATTTGAATTTATGCTTCATAGGTCAAAACGTTTTTTATTCTGTTTGGAAGATGGGATAAGGAAGAAATGGGGCAGTATTTTATCTTTTTCTGAAGAGAGTATATAAAAATGCACACCATTACGTGTTGTGATAATTACTTAAAAAATTTGTCTTCAATTACTATAGTGGCCTGAATAAAATAGTCTATTTTGACTTTGGTTTGCCATGGTATTCTAAAAGAAGTTGTGTTAGTTAAAAACTGGAAGTGTGTAGTCCCTTTGTATTCTGGGAATTCCTATAGTACAAATCACCCTTCAAATTTGGTTTCGTTTTTAAAGTAACAGGTAGAGTAAAATATTTAATAGTAAATAGTTAAACATTTTTTGGTATATATTGGACTTTGAATCCTTTTAGAACAAGGCTGTTTAGTAAATACAGAAAATAATTTTTCTGGCAGATAGCCAGGTAACTCCTCTTAGGTCAGAGCCACTGTGAATTGTCTCATTTTCCAGACTTTATATTACTGGTATTAGCTGGTTGATTCTCAGATATAAAGATCTTTATGTCTGCTAGGGCTTAGGTAAAGCCTTGTTTACCTAAACAATTTTGTTAACAGGGCCAGTGATTTCTGTTTCCCATGCTTGCTTTGTTAGGTATACTATCGTAACATTTAATTGGATATAGTGAAAATGGAGGAATCCAGACTAGTTTAAGTGTAGAAAACTCTTCCTAACCTGATTTCTTTTGAATATACTTTGGAATAGGTACCTTCTGTGGTAAATTTTCCTTTCTAATTTTCTCTTCAGGTATTTGGCTAGTGGCACTCTTGAATAGAACCCAATAATTAATTAGTTGTTTGAAAAAAAAAACTCCATCTTGCTATAATTCTCACAACATAGGTCATATATTTCTAGTTAGTTATTACATATTGTTGGCTTTAATAGGAAAGGTCTACACGCTATGATTTGAAATGAACTATAAGGCTATTGAAATCAGTTCTCCTGTAAAACCTCTCAGCATCTTTGACTAGTGTTGCTTTCATCATATTTTTTAGCTCCATGTCCTTTTGTTTGTGCTTTAATAGGTATTAATTTCATCAAGTTATAAAATGTAATGCCTCTGAGAATTATATCTTTGTTCTAAGTGGTTTTTATTTTTAAATGAATACTATGAAACTTCAATTTTTAAAAATATGTTTTTCAGCTGAATGGTCTTAAAATGGTTGAGCCAATGGAAGAAGGGGAACCATATTCCTACCATGTAAGTATTCTTGATGACTCAAGTTTTTTTATCTCAAAAGTTTTTGCACATAGATTTTTTTTAAACTTGGTAACATAAGCCTAATATTAGCCTGTTTAGGTTCTCTTATTTCAGAGTATCTTGTGGCTTTCTCTTAAATGTAGAAACAAAACTTTCTACCATAAATACTTTGATATTTGGATGAGATCAAGGATCTGCTGATGTAGACATTCCTGCCAGTGGTACAACTTGTATCCCATCTTGTCCTGATGGTTCATTTTGGGGTTAGAGGAGCTCATTTTGAGTCCTGGCTCTGCCACTTCCTGGTTTTCTGAGCTCGGGCAAGTTGGCTTAGCTCTTTGGGTCCCCACTTCTTCCTCTGTAAAACAAGAGGGTTAGACCAGCTGGCTTGTAAGATCCTTCTAGAGTTGTCCTCCTGTGATCTTGGCCATATCTTTCCAGGAATTCTCCACAGGAGACTTAAGCCAACATATGTAAGGTCTTCTGCTAGGTTTTTAACATTTTATGAATGGAGACCTTAAACAAGTTTTTAAAAATCCAGCCCCAACCTCTAAGACTGAGTCTAGTGTTCTAGTATTGTTGCAGTGAAAGCAAACTGCTTATTCTGTAGGAAAGTGGAGCTGTAGTAATACTTAGACATTAAGACCTTTTAGATTCTCATCTAGTATTATTCTGAAATCTCTTTAAAGGGGCAGTAGAAATTTTTAATTGTTTCTCACATAACTTATTTTAAAAGATCAGCACTAATCAAAGGAAAGAACTTCTATTCCTTATCTTATATTTTGTCTGGCCACTATAAGGGCATGTGTGTGTCTGTTTGTCTCTTTGTGTCTGTGTGTGTTTACTAGAGTAAGCAATGCCTCAAATTGTAGTTGATGTTCCATTATCTTTGTTTCTGTGGAACAGCTAGTCGTTCCTAAAATGGAGCAGATCGAGAAATATGAATAAGTACTGGTGCTTAATTGGACACTTTTGCAAATTCTCAAGCGTTAGAAGGACCCTCATAGGCTAGCAAATCCAGTCTGTACCCAGTGAGAAGTTGCCTCTTACATTTTGCTTATCCAGCTTTTGCTGGAAAATCTCTAATGAGGGAATATAGCTCTACCTCTGGCGCTAGAAGTCTAATGTTTTTGTGGACTCCCTGAAGCTTTTGCTTAAAGTCTCTGTTTCTTTCTCTTGCCGTTCTCTCTCTTAGACAAAAGGTGGAGAGCAAAATGAAGTTACCTAGCTATGAGGTCCCTGTGTTAAGCCTACACGGATTCCTCTTTTTAAGAGAGTTAGTTCAAAACATGATTCTGTATTTAAGATCCATAGGATAGTCCTAATGTGGTGAGAGTCTGCATTGAGATTATTAGTTTAAAAGAGATTGTACATTTAGAACACTTAGCAAACTTCAGAACACTGTGTAATTGTCAGTTATCATTCCTCTGAAGTTTTAGTTTCTGTATATGGCATATTCATAAGATAATAGATTTAGAACTGGAATGAACCTTAGAAGGAATCTAGTACAACACCCTCATTTTATAGATGAGGAAACTGGGGCACAGAGAAGAGTGGCAACTAGATAGTAAGCCATAGAGCCTAGGTCTTCTGACTCCAAATCTCCCATTCTTTCCATTGCATCATACTATTTTCCTTTATTGTCTCTCTTCAGATGCTTATGGTTCAGAAGAAAGGAATAGAGAAGTACCCACATTTTCTAGATTAGATAAGGGTAAAATCAACCCTGATGCTAGAATTCTTCTTTTTCTTTTTTGTGGAGGCAGTTTTCAAATGGCATTCTCTGATGGGGACCAGTAGAGAGATTCATAGTAGATTGTAGCCAAGACTTCAATATTCCATCATGGTATGAAGGCGAAACTGAAATCCTGAAGAATGTTCCAGCAGAGTATACTATATGGGTCCTGCCAAGCTTAAAAGATGAAAGGCAAGCGTTTATCTGCCATCAGAATAGCCAACTAGCCAATTTGGGGAAAAGCTTATTACTAAAAGATTGGCCACTAGGCCAATTCTTTGCTTTTTACATAACAAGTCAAGAAGACCATCTACTAAGATGTTGAATAGTTCTGGTCTGTCAATGAAAAAAATACTCAAACTAATTCAGTCATAGGTTCTTAAAATAATAAAGTAAATAACCAAGACTACTTTTTGAAATATATGTTTATAAAAATTTGCCAACTGGTAATCTTGGGACACTTCTCTCAGTTCTAGTAAAATAAAAGTAAGAACGTTGACATTTTAGCTTTTTTAAGTTTATGCTTTTATGAATAACATATTTATAACTCTTCTTACCCTTGCTTTGATTTCATTAAGTGTGAATCAACTGAAAATTAAGGTTGTCTAAGATGTATTACATAACATGAGCTAATAGGAATATTAATTTACTTTGTTATTCATTTCTGGGAAGCATGAAGAAATAAACAGGGCAAACTAGAAGATTGTCTTAGTTATCTTGAGTAAAGTATAATGTGGTAATAAGTAAATGGAATGCTACTGATGTTTATAATATGTAAGGGTGGAGGAATAGTTATGTATTTGGAACTCAGGTTTCAACAAAGGGATTGGGTAAACAAAAACTAGAATAAGCAACACAATAGTAACAACTCCTACTGCTGCCACCCTAGTTCAGGCCCTTATTACCTTTCCCCTGGGGTATTGTAATAGCTTCACAACTGGACTGACTGCTTCTTCTCTTCAGTCCATCCTTTCCATGATTGCCAAAGTGATCTTAATTAAAGTGTTGAACCATGTTACTCTTCTGTCCCCAAACAGGACTACTGGCCAATCCCCATTTTTTTCCTACCTTCCTCACTCTTATTTCTTTTATTGATGTGTGTGTGTGTGTGTGTATTTTAAACATTTGATTTGAAAACTTTGAATTCCAGATTCATTCCCTTCCTCCCTTGTCACCCACCCTTACTGGGAAGATAAACAATTCAGTATAGGTTGTACATGTGTAGCTATGCAAAACATTTCCATAATGGTTATATTGTAAAAGACTGACTATATTTCCCTCCCTCCTATCCCACCCCCCACTTGTTATATTCTCTACTTTGATCCTGTCTCTTTTCAAAAGTGGGTGCTTCCAACTTTCTTCCCCCCAGCCTGCCCTCCCTTCCATCATCCACCCTCTCATCCCCTTCCCCCCTACTCTCCCATAGGGTGAGATACCCTATTTAGTGTGTATGTAATTCCCTCCCTAAGCCAAATTCAATGAGAATAAGGTTGACCAATTCCCTTTTTCCTTCCTGTTCTTCCCCTCCATTGTAACCATTTTCCTTTACCTCTTCTATATGAGATAGTTTACCCCATTCTGTCTCTCCCCATCTCCTCTCATTATATTCCTCTCTAACCTCTTAATATAACCTTTTAAGTATCATCCCTTCCTATTAAATTGGTTCTGTGCCCTCTATGTATACCTGTACACATATATACACACATTCACATATGTATTCATATGCCCATGTACCCTCCTATATAGACATATATATGTATGTGTGTATGTGTCTATATATATATATATATGTATATATATATATATATAGACACACACATATCTATTCCCTTCAGTTATTCTCATGCTGAGAAAAGTTTCATCAGTTACAATTACCGTTTTTCCTTGTAGGGATGTAAATAGTTCAACTTTGATAAGTTCCTTATGATATCTTCTCCCTGTTTACCTTCTCATGCTTCTCTTGCTTCTTGTATCTGAATGTCAAATTTTCTGTTCAACTCTGGTTTTTTTATCAAGAATGTTTGAAAGTCGTCTGTTCCAATGAATGACCATATTTTCCCCTGAAACATGATACTCAGTTTTGCTGGGTAGGTGATTCTTGGTTTTAATCCCAGCTCCTTTGCCCTCTGGAATATCATATTCCAAGCCCTTCAATCCCTCAGTGTGGAAGCTGCCAGATACTGTGTTATCCTGATTGTGTTTCCACAATATTCAAATTGTTTCTTCCTGGCTGCTTGTAATATTTTCTCCTTGATCTGGGAATTTTGTAATCTGGCTATAATATTCCTAGGAGTTTTCTTTTTGGGATCATTTTCAGGAGGTTTTTGGTGGATTCTTTCAGCCTCTATTTTGCCCTCTGGTTCTAAAACAGGGCAATTTTCCTTGAGAATTTCTTGAAGGATGATTTCTAGGTTCTTTTTTTGATCATGGCTTTCAGGTAGTCCAGTAATGTTTAAATGATCTCTCCTGTATCTATTTTCCAGGTCAGTGGTTTTCCCAATGAGATATTTCACATTGCCTTCTATTTTTTCATATGTTTGGATCTGTTTAATATTATCTTGATTTCTCATAAAGTCAGTAGCTTCCATTTGCTCCAAAGTAATTCTGAAGGAATGATTCTCTTCAGTGAGCTTTTGAGATTCTTTTTCCATCTGGCAAATTTGGCTTTTTAAGGCATTCTTCTCCTCATTGGCTTTTTGAGCCTCTTTTGCTATCTTGAGTTAGTTTATTTTTTTATTATTTTTTTAAGGTGTTATTTTCTTCAGTCAGGCTGTTGACTCTCATTTCATAATTTTCTTGCATCATTCTCCTATTTCTTTGCATGTGATGTTTCCTGATCCTTGAATGATCCATTCACATCCCTGCCCATCTTATTCCTTTCGGGCCAACTTGAATGTCACCTCCTCAGTAAAGCTTTCACATATGTACATGATTGCTTCCTTCTCGATTCTATAGTCCCATTTCTTTGTTTCTATGCATTTATAACGCGGTTTGTGTATTGGTCTTATGCCTCCTATTGGAATATAAATTCCTACAGGGAAAATACTGTGTCTTGTTTCAGTTGCATAGTATATTGCACATAATAGGTGATTAATAAATGTTGAATTGATTTAAATGCTGATGTGTATTAATAGATGCTATGAATCACAAGAAAATCATAAAAATTACAGTGTGCCAAAACTAAAAGACATCTTAGCAGCCAACTTGCTCGACCTCTAATTCTATAGCTACAGAAACTAGGGTCCAAAGAGGTAAAGACACTTGCTCCAATCACACTGGGAAATCAACTATAGAAGAACCTTAGATAGACGTCTTAAGAATTTGTAATTTTCTCTTCTTGGCAAGGGACGTGAGAGAGGACAGTGTCTGGTCATTTAATCTTTTAATTTTAGGTCTCAGTTTAAAACATTAATTTGCTTTATCAGAATTCTAAGCTGGTGGGGTAGCCTAATAAACATGATTTTCACCTTTTTATTTAATAATTTCTACTTTACATTTGTTCTATTCTGTGGTGATGTTCCTGATTGATATCTCAAATGCTAATGATAATAGTCCACTGTTGTGTCACGTAGGCCTTTCAACAATATTCTGTACTGTTCTGGGAATGTGAACTTTTGTGCCTCTGTAATCTAATACTGCTTTGTAGTCTTTTCAGCCTTATGATTGATTATTTTAGTTAAACTGTTCACTCTATCTTCAGTTGTTAATTTTGTAGATTAACATGGTTTCTTAGAAAAGCTTTCCATACCGTATAAAATGTTTTAACACTTTATCTTTTAAATGTAGCATAAAGTCATCTTGATAACTCTAGATCAGGGGTTTTGACCATTTTTTTTGTGTCATGGATCCTTTTGGATGTATTGTAACGCTTATGGATACCCATTTTGAGAATACTGATTTCAGATATATAAATTAAAATACATAGTATTGGAAAAGAAACCAATTCTCTTGAAATATTTATTATAAAAATATTAAAAAAATAAATTCACAGACTTCAGGTTAAGAACCCCTTTGCTAAATTTACCACTAATACTCAAATACATCTTCCCATTTTGGTACATGATGAGTTAAAAGTCATTGCTAATTATCTGAAAGCTGCCTTATTGTAAAGAAATGTCATATTTCACATCATGCACCTTTTGCTTCTCCCATTTAATGATTGAATAGTAGCGTAAATGTTAGGGGAGAAAATGTCATATTGCTTTTCTTTCATAGTTGATGAAATAGGGAAACCATCTAATAACAAATGAGATGGTTTTTGTAGTTATTTCTACTCACCTGTTATTTGATAGGCTGCTTTTGTTGGAATGGTAGCTGACATGAGTAATTCTTTTTAAATGTAGTTGCCAGGGTAAGCGTGTTAGTTGTCTTTCGTTGATAATACTTAGTGATTTGGTGATTTATATGGCTTTTATCTTATTTGTCAAAAGCTTTATGTTTTGACAGAAGACTGTTTTTAAAATACCCAAATTATAGTAATTTCTTAAGAAGACTGATTTATCAATTAAATTGTTATGTTCCATTAACACTAGGTGACTGCTATATTTGCTTCCAGATCAGTTTCCCAACTGTGATCTTATGAACCTAACTGCAAAACTTTACCATCAGAGGTTCTTATGTTATAAAACCTTCACATTTAAAAAAAAAATTGACCCCACCTGCAACCCTCCATGCCAAACATACTTCCTGCATCCTGGTCCTTGCAAGAGCTCTGATTCCTTACCCCTTGAGCCAGAGAGAGCTGAACACTGATACTGTGGAGAGCAGAGCAGCCAAAGGTAGATATTCTGCAGGTCTGCAGCACAGTTTATGCTGCCAAACAATGTTCCATATAGAGTTGTAGCTTTAATAATTATAAACTTAGATCTTTATCCAGAAATTTTAATGCCGTATGTAATCTAGAATTATACATTTTTAAAGGTAAATAGATCTGAATTCAAGGATGAATGGTATAGTGGAAAGAGGGACTATCTTGGGAGTCAGAAGAGATGAGTTCAGGTTTTCCCTGTAACACATGCTAGCTTTATGATTCTGGGCAAGTCTTAACCCAAGGCTTCAGAGAGCTCTCTCACACTCTTAAATTGCAAATGTGCATCATTAGGAACTGGGCACTCCCTACACTCAAATTCCAGGTCCAGGAAAAAAAAATACTTTAAAGAAGTTTGCAATTTAGGGCCCTTATTTACAGATCATGCTTTTATACTCTAAGAAACATGTTTTCCATAATGATATTTTTGATGTGCTCAATTATTGACTATGTGCTAGGCACTGTGGCCTTACCTTTTGATTGGATAATTGCTCCCTTAGCCCTAATTTAAAGAAGAGGTCCAGGCCAAAGATGCCCATCTCCAAGCTGTGCTGCTGACTCATCTTATCAGGACTTTTCTGTGGAGGTACACTCTGCACCTGGACTCCTCCTCACATTGGAAGCACTTTGCTCTTGAGACCTTTTCTTCTGATTGGCTGGTGCCTCCCAGAACTCCCAGTTTAAGGAGGAGGCCCAGGCCAAAGATGCCTTCCTCTTTTTCCAGATGCACTGTTGTCTCATCTTCATGGGACTTACTCTACTATGTCCTGGGCCAGCTACTTTTTTGCCAACCCTGCCTACCCCCAACCTCACCTCATGCTTCCCACCTACTTTGCATCCCCTTGTATATTTTTTCTTCTCCCATTAGAATGTAAACAACTGGAAGGAGACAAGTATTGGCTTCCCATAATAAATGCTTGTTGACTGACTTATTGCTGGAGTTTTGTTTGAAATACTACATGGTGTGGTTGAGTGTTCTTAATTTTAATTCCTTCAATATTCTTATTTCCTTGCCCTCTTTTGGACTCCTGATGGAGGCAGTCCCTCCCCCCCCCCCTTCTCTGTGCCTGCTCTACAAGTTATCTGTAGTGTTACCTGGGGGCACTGCGAGGTTCAGTAACTTGACTAGGGTCACACAGCCAGCATGTGTCAGAGGTTTCTGCTGGTAAAATGAGCTTAAATCTTTTATCCCATATGTTGTATCTTTAATGTTGAAAGTTCATGGGAGGGGCAGCAAAACTAGCTGGATCCCTTCCGAAGGGCCCTTTGTTGCTCACTGGAGTTTTTTGTGATGGTTTCATCCTGCTGACTGGCCTCCTATTCTGCTGAGCAGTGACCATATTGTTCTGTCTCTTTTCTTCCTCTCCTGATCTGTTCAGTCTTTCATATGTGGTTTTTCAGTCTATTTACTTTCTATTTCTCTATTTCCTGCTTAAAATACTACTTATATTCCTTATCTCTGGGACAAATACTATGCCAGTGCTAGTTTATGTGGCCTGAGATTTGTATATTCTAATCTTAGAGATCTTTATTTTTAATTGAGTATAAAAAAATTTCCGTTTCTCAGTAAAATCGCCCTGAAGCTTATAAGTCCTAAAGGAGGGCCATAGGGAGAGGAAATAATAAATTCACTATGATAGAGGCCCTAAATATAACCTCAGTTTGGGGTACTGCTTGACCACTCTATTGTTTGGTACCTAATGCCATAGTACGTGTCATAGCATGAAAATTAGATGGTTGGTTTAGGATGCCTTTGGTATCTTGGTTTCTTTTTTAAATCACTGAATTGAAAAAGAACAAATAAATGTTTTAAGTTTTATGAGTCAATACCACACATCATACCACAAATATTACTTTCTGATATATACTTACATAATTTGACTAAATGAAATTTCTTATAATTTTAGTGTAAACTATATTCATTTCTTTAAAAGCTTAGTATTTTCAAATATAGTAATATATCGTTTTGTTTTTTTTGGAGGGGTGAAGGCAGGGCAGTTGGGGGTAAGTGACTTGCTCAAGGTCACATGGCTAGTAAGTGTTAAGTGTCTGAGGCTAGATTTGAACTCAGGTCCTCCTGACTCCAGGGCTGTTGCTCTATTCACTGTGACACCTAGCCACCCCCAGTAATATATTGTTTTGACAGTAAGATAAGTTCCATTAGGTTTTTATTTGCGTGTTTACTGGAAGTGCACCAAAATATTCAAAGTATGTATGCTGAGCATTATACTACACTATGAAAACCAGTGACTTTGTGTGTGTAGTAACATTAAAATAGCTATTGAAAGATTAATAATGATAAGTTTTCGTTTTTTCTTTGGTTTTAGTCAAATTTTATTTCTGTCCTAGTCTCCATGGTATCATTACTTAGGTATTTGATCAAATATGGTCTCTTGCTTATTTCATGCAACATCCAAACAATGTTTCTGTATAGTCATGTTGGCAGAGATGAAGATTCCTATATGTCATATAGATGGACTCTCATTTTTCATTGTTTCAGAAATTTATTTTTGCATGATTTGAAATAAAAAATATTGGCACATTTTTCTATAACAAATTACAGGAATATCCATTGATATGTGAAATTGTAATATAATAGGACACTTGATTAGGAGTCAAACCTGTGTTCTCTTTCTGCCCATGCCATTAGTTACATGTGTAACATTGGACAATTAGTCAATAAGCATTTACTAAGGACGTACTATGTGTCAGGTACTATGCTTGGTGCTGGGGATACAAAGAATAAAATTCCCTGGTCTCAAGGTGCTTACACATTAAATAGGAACACAAGAAATACATAAATAAGTACATTCAGGGTAAATAGAAGACTATACAAGATAATTTGGGAGGGAGGGTAGTAGTAGTTGAGGGATCAGGAAAGGCTTTATATAGAGGGTGGTACTTGAGCTATAACTTGAAGGAAAAGAGGGATTCTGTGTGTTGTAGGAGGAGTGATGCATTCTATGCCTGCAAAATAGCCAGTGCAAAAGTATGAAGATAGGACATGGGATGTCATGTCTGAAGAATAGAGAGAGGGAGAGGCCAGCTGGGCTGTATCCCAGAATTGAATTAATATCTTAATTAGGCTGGAAAAATGACTTGGGGGTCAAGTTGTGAAGGGCTTTAAAAGGTAAATGGAAGTGTTTGTGTTTTATCTTAGAAGCAATGAGGAGCCACTGAAGTTGATTGAGTAGGGGAAGTAACATGGTCAGATCTGCACTTAAGAAAAATCACTTCGGCAGCTGAGTGGTAAGAGATAAAAGGGAGGGAGACCACTTAGGAGGCTGTGGCAAGTCACTTGCCCTCTTTGAGTCTCAGTGTCTTCATGTTCAGAATGATGGTAGAGTAGCAGAAAGTAGTACAGAGAGCCTCACCCCCCCCAAAAAAAACAACCCCAAATTCCTCAAAACAGATCAAATCCTGATGGGGAAGTCCAGAAAAAGTCACAGTGAATAATTTGTCCAGTCAGGATCGGCATAGGGAGAAAAAGAAGTCTGTGGCTGCTAGTGAGGAGGTCAGGCCAAGAGGTCGTTACATTGAAAGCACACCAGTGGCAAGGGGAGAAGCTATGAATCCCCAGAGCCATATGGGGCACCGCAGACCTATACAGAGCACTGGGATAGGGACACCTGTCAGTGAGCAACTTTCACCCACTACCCAGTTTTAGGTCACAGTTCCAAGGCAGACTGGGAAGATGACCTGCCCCCCAGTGGTGGTGTTCCCTGGTAGGAAGGCCTTGGGTAGGGCGAGCAAGTAGCAGTGGTAGGGTTCAGATGTCAGGAGCAGAATGGGGTCTCAATTCTAGTATATAATCGTCTTCAGAGGATTAACTCCCCTTTGGGGAACTTGCAGTCCTGTCCCTCTGAACCAGTAGCGTTTCCCAAATGGATAATAGAGGCTGAGTTCAACAGCATTATGCTGTTAATCAGACCCAAACCCAGGTCAGAAAATTGTATGGCTCAGAGCAGAGAGGAGGCAAGAAAACTCTGCCTCGGATCAGACTGCTTAGGAAGCATTGAAAGCTTGCCAGGAACTATGTGAATGATGAGATCCTGAAGGTAACATTTTGTATACTGAATTATATTTTCTAGCTATCTGTCATATGCATTAATTAGATATCTTCATCCAGAAATTGATTTGGAAGTGTGTTTCAGGCATATAGCTAACTACTGCCCAATTTTACTGGTCAGGACTTCTTTGGAAGTGGTGTGGAGCTGGCAGTGTTAGAGAAAGTTCCCTTGTGATATTGTTACAGGCAGGGTTTTATAACCTTTGACTGCACTGGTAGAATTTACCTTTGAGATGCCATAAAGTAGGAAGTAAGATAATATATGTTGTCCTAAAATATTTCTAAGAACTTAAAAATTATGTAACGCCATATCTTTGGGTACTATCTGCCAAATCTATTAAATGCAGGAGAATTTAGAATATTATGTGGCTCTATGCTAACAGAGCACAAAGTCTAGCAAACTCTACCATGCTTAAATGACTTGGTGTATAGTCCCAAGAACAGTCTAATTTTTGAGGAGCACCCTAGCTAAGTATGGAGAGACTCTTACTAGTAGGCTTACCACTTGGTGATGGTATTTGATGGTGACTCAACAAAGAAAAAGAATGGTCCTCACTTTTCTGTGTAATCCCCTTCCACCTCTGTAGCACTAGATTTAGAGCAATGTGTACTAAGAATCATACTGTTTTTAAGCCATATAGAAAGATTTACTTAGCTGTTAGGACTCAAAATGTCCAGTGACTGAGTAGATATATTAGTGGAGAAACAGAATCATAGCAGTATTGCCATTTTCTCTGAAACCAGAAGACTGTAGGAAGTTACAGCTAAATAGAACAGTTGTTCAGAGGGGCTCCTTAGAGAAGGAAATAAAAGTTAATGGAGTTGGTTTTATCTTGTCCAAAGGCATTAAGAAACAGTTCATGACATACTTGGTTGTATTGCAGTGCTCTTGGTTGCATTTTTGCAAATGCTTATAATGAAAGAAATTGGAACTTATGCGCCAGCATCCATTGCAGAGAATATAGGAATTAGGGAAACTCTACACAGAACTTGAGAGGACCCTCCAAATCAAGTCAATGTGTGCTTCAATCCTTGGTGACTTCAGTGCAAAGATGGGCATACATGTGCTGGAAAACATGGTTTGGGAGAGAGATGAGCAACGTAGAAGATGTGTAGAATATACAGATGCTTCCCGCCTATGCATGAGTACTTTTCTTCAAGAAGAGTGCAGGTGTGCAAAGTTATGAACACCAAATAGGATCACAACAACTGATCACTGATGTGGAAATAAATAGGAGGAAAGTAGGTTAGAGTGCATTTGGGAAATTGTGCAGTGTTTTTAATGACTCCAAACTTCTCTCTGAAAAGAAAGTTCATCTTTTTGACATTAATAATCTTCTAGCCATAGTATGTGGCTGAAAGTCATAGAATATCATCAGACTCTAAAGAATTAAAACTGTGAATCACCTGAATGGCAGTGGAGAAGCACATGGTGGTTGGGAGTAGGCTATGCTGTGTTAAACATTGAAGAGTTGTGTAGAAGAAGAGATCATAGCATCAGAGAGAATTCATGATTGGAGCGAAAACAAGGGATCATGGGAAGCCCATGTGTTTCACTGGTTAAAAGATATAGACAGGGTCCTCAACTTATTGACCCTTTCTTCTCCACCCCCATCTATACCAAACATATATGTACCAAATGGCATAGCATCTAAACTCATAAAGGAAAAATTTAAATTACAGAGACTTTAATATTGTCTCAGAATTGGAATCTAGCAGAAAGACAAAAAGGAATATATATACACACACACGCATGCACACACACACAGACACACACATATATACTGTCCTATAAAATCACACCCATATTTAGAGGACATAAAATAGAGATTTTAACCCAATTACTAAAGAAAAAAAATCTAGTCCAGGTGGATTTACAGGTAAATTCTTTCAAATATTTAAAGAGTAATTGTAATTAGTACCTGTACTATAGAAATTATTCTCAAAAACTGGTAAAGAAAACTCCTTTTAGGGACAGGGTCACAGGAGAAAATAGAATAAGTGGGAGGTGGGATAGGATGGAGGGAAATATAGTTAGTCTTTCATCATATAGCTACTATGGAAAAGTTTTGTGTAACTACACATGTACAACCTCTATTGAATTGCCTGTCTTCCCAGTGGGAGTGGGTGAGGAGGGAAGAAGAGAAAGAATGTGGAACTCAAAGTTTTTAAAACAAATGTTAAAAAATTGTTTTTTACACGCAACTGGGAAATAATATATACAGGCAATGGGGTATAGAAATCCATCTCACCCTACAAGAAAGTTGAGGGGGTAACGGGGAGGATATAAGAGAGAACAGATTGGGGGAAGGGGTATTCAGTAGGCTCGCTATCATGGGATGGTGTTTAGGGGAAAGACGGGGAGAAAATTTGTAACTCAAAATCTTGTGGAAATGGATGTTGAAAACTAAAAATACTTAAAGAAAAGGAAATAACAAAAAAAGAGAAAACTCCTTTTATGAGGTAATATCCACCTCATCATTTGTGGACCCTAGGCTAATTAAGAACTCCCTGTTCTACATGAACCCTTTTCTGATGCCGTCTAACCACTAGTGCCTTTCTTTCAAATTATCTTGTTTCTCTTTTAGACATGTTGCATATATACGTATATGTTTTCTATCTTAGCTAGATTGTAAGCTCCTCAAGGGCAGGGAGTGTTTGATTTCAGACTTTGTATTCCTAGCACCTAACAGAAGTGCCTGCTATTTGTCATTTTGCTACTGCTTAGGATGGAGTATTAAAAAAAAATAAAACAATTTCTGCTCTCAAGAAAGTTACATTCTGGTGGAGAAACAAATGCATATGTAAGTAATCATAATAATAGTTATATATACTGCTTTAAGGTTTGCAAAGCACTATATAGAGAAATATATATATATATATAAATTCATATATGTGTGTATATATAATACACGTATATATCATTCATATGTTTGTGTGTGTATGTGTCTCTGTGTGTGTGTATATATATAAATAATTTGATCCTCACAACAACTCTATGAGGTAGATGCCATTATCCCCATTTTGTGGATGACAAAACTGAAACTGAGGGAGGTTAAATGATTTGCCCAAGGTCACACAGCTAATATGTCTCAGGTGAGATTTTAATTCACTTTACTTTGACTCCAAGTCCAGCACTCTGAGGGTATATACCGAATAAATATAAGGAAAACAAAAACAAGTAAGTTAGAAAGGTAGGGCAATAATAATTGTAGGGATGAGGAAGTTTTATATAGAAGGTGGTGCTTAATCTGTGTTTTGAAGAAGACAGGGATTCTGTGATATGGAGGTGAGGAAAGAATATTTCTGGCATAGTGGACAGCCACTACGAGGCACAGTGATAAGAGATAAGAATGCCATGGTTTAGGAACAGAGAGAGAGTCTGTTTGACTGGATTGCAGAGTATAGAGAGCTGAGTAGTAGACAGTCAAACTGGAAAGATAGGTTGGGACCAGATTGTAAAGGGTTTTAAAAGCTAAATTTTAGCTTTACATGCAGTAGTGAGTCACTAGAGTTAATTGAGTAGGGGAAGTAACATGGTCAGATCTGTTCTTAAAGAAAATCACTTTGGCAGCTTCATGAATGATCAGCTGGAGTGCAAGAAGTCTTTGAAGCAAGGAGACAAATTATAGGAAGGTATTGCAGTATTCTAGGTGAGAATTCAAGAGGGCTTCAACTGAAGTGGTAGCAGAGAACTAGAAACAAAGCCTCTCAATTGAGGAATGAGTAAACAAACTGGTATATACACTTATTGGAATACTAAATACAAGGAAGCATTGGAAAACTTAGATGAACTGATGCAAAGTGAAGTAAGTAGACCAAGGAAAAGAACATACACCATGACTACAACATTATAAATGTAAAAGAAAAAGGAACGGAATGCTGTACAATTATAATGACCAAGCTTGGCCCTGAAGGTGAGATGAAAAAAGGTACCACCCTGCCTCTGTTGTGGAATTGGGATACTTAACATAAGTGTGGAATATTACTTATACTATTAGTCTTCGTTGATGTGTTAATTTTGCTGAAATGCTTTTTTTTTTGCTTTACTTTTATATTCTTTCTTACCAGAGGGGCCTCTTTGGGAAAGGGAGGAGGGAGATATATTTGGAAATTCAAAGAAAGTGAATGTAGCAAGGAAGCCAAATGCAAAGCTGAAACAAAACAGAATGAAGTGCAATAAGAAACCCTCTTTGAAAAGGGAGAGACTCCAAACTAATAAGGTCCCAACTGTGGAAAAATTCAAAGTGAAAGAAATTTAAAGTCTTAGACTGCCCTCTGTCTCTCTACTGTCTTGTTAATGTAGAGGAATAAAACAACTGTTTTCTTTTTTTTTTCTTTTTGGAGGGGAGAAGGCAGGGTAGTTGGGGTTAAGTGACTTGCCCAAGGTCACACGACTGGTAAGTGTTAAGTGTCTGAGGTCAAATTGGAACTCAGGTCCTCTTGACTCCAGGGCTGGTGCTCTATTCACTGCACCACCTAGCTGCCCCCAATCAACTATTTTCTAAAGACAGATTTCTTTTTTTAGGCATAGTTAATTCTGGAACATCTCCATCTTTTTTGTTTGGGTATGATGTCAGCAGCAAGAAATCACTGCCTCTTTATTTTGTGATGGTAATAGTTTGATCTGTGGGAAGAATGAGTGATGATAGCTTCTTTGGTCACTGTGTACCTTATTTGTGGAAGCTATCTTTTTGATCTTTGAGATTTCTCTTTGACCTTTGATTCTGTGAAGCAGGGAAGTTCCAAATGGAAAGTTCTTTTTCATTAGCCAGTCCATAGGTTTCTGTGAGTTGATTTTATTAAGAAGGTGAGCTATTATTATTAAATTCTAAGAGTTGGAAATATCTTAATCTGTTAATGTTTTTTTAAAAAACAAAAATGCTTTAAAATGAAATCAAGTATTTATTTTAGAAGGGCAGACTGATTGTATATGTATCCACTATTAGGAATTTTGTTAGACTTATCTCAGTACAATGAAGACTTCTCAAAAGAAAACATAACCAAAATATAATTGAAAAAAACAAAAGCTCCACCTGAACAGCTTGTCTCTAAAGAAGAGATGAGGAAATGTACCTTTTCCTAAGGTGGGAAACTGAGACACTCTACATACACCATCAGATTCAGTTGATAAATTAGTTTTGCTGAGCTGTGTTTTGTTCTTTCTCATTCATTTTTGTTCCTTGCTAAAAGGGATGCCTCATCGGGTAAGGGAGAAGGGGAGGAGGCATATTTGGAAACAGAAGTGATATAAAAAGAAAAATGTAAATATAGAAAATTTTAAATAAAATTGAATAAATTACTCGATAAATTTCTTTGACTTTTTCTCCTACCCAGATGTTGAATTTAATTGTATTTTGATAACTTATACAATTCAGTGGTGGCTGGTTGGTTGTTTTCATTCATTCGCAGAGAGGACCAAAATGACATCATTTTGTTGGGGTCAAGGTACAGTGTGTCTGTGACTGATCAGAACAATTTTAGCTCAGAAGGCTCTACCATAAGTTGGGCATGAATAGTCCACATGAACATTTGTAGTGGAGATACCTGTAGATTTGCTCATCTCAAGTTTCTTTTGTGCTACTGTGATTCTGCTTTGCTCATGGAGCATAGCTCCTTCTTAGATGCAGGTATGTCATGCTGGGCAGTCCTGTGCCAGTGTCTCCCATGTCTTACAAATCAATTCCAGTGGTGGCAAACTCAAATAGAAATGTATCACTGTAGGCACATATTGACTTAGCAAACCACAAATTAACATTATCTATGTTGTATTGCATTTTTTATTTATTTTGTTAAGCATTTTCCATTTACATTTTAATCTGGTTCAGACTGTTCTCAGGGTGTTTTATGACTCTCTGTTTGACACCTCTGATCAGGTTTAGTTATCTACAAAGGAGTCCCCTCTATCCTAGAATAATACCCCCATCCTATAGACTTTTTCGGATATTGCTTTGGAAGACTTGAACAGTCGTATTGCATTTTTGCTGGTTAGTTAACTAACACTCCTAACAGTCTTCTAATTGGAAAATAATTTGAATATTTTTGTTACAAAAGGACATTGGGGTACATAGCCCATTTTAGGTGTATCCTTTTATTTTCATTTTGGATTGTAATCTTGAGAGCAGTTAATATTTTTCATTTCTGTATCTCAAGCATCTAACAGAGTGTGCCTTGTACATATTAGGTGCTTAACAAATGTGTCAATTTGACTAGAATTCCTTATTTCTAGGTGAAAAAGAATGATATTTTTACTAATTGGTAGTGGCAGGAGTTGCTACTACACCACTTTTGGGTTCAGGTGCATCATTACATTAATAGGATAAAATGATGAAATGACAATTTTTCTGTAGATTACTTGTAAAAGCAACGCCTCTGTGATGTTAGAAATAAATTTTGTGAAATTTGGAATTTAAAGAGAAATTTCATATAGTGAGAAACTTGTGTGGTATATTGAAAAGAGGACTGGATTTCAAACATGATCTGGATCCTAATCTACAATTACTATTCCTCACATATGGGACTGTAAGCAAATAACTCCATTGAATTTTCTGGTTCTCAACTGTAAATTGATGGGTTTTGACTTAAATGACTAGAAATCTCCCTTCATCTTTAGAGAACCTATCATTCTATTGTGAATCATGGGCTAAGAGACAACATTTTCAATTTTTTGCTACCACAAAAAGTGATGCTATATATATTCTGGTATATATGTCAATTTTCTTTTTATCAGTGATCTTCTTAGGGTATAAGACTAGTAATGGAATCTCAAGTTAAAGGGTATGGAGAGCTTATCCACTTTTTTTTGCATTATTTCATTTTGCTTGCCAAAAATGTTCTGTGGATTCATGGCCTTACCAACAGTGGACTAATGCCCCTGTCTTGCCACAAGTCCACCAACATTTACTCTTCCCATCATTTATCAACCTTGCCAAATTATGTGTGTAAGGCAACTCCTTAGGATTTTTTTGAGTTACATTTCTCTTATTATTAGTAATTTGGAGCATTTTTTCATATGGTTATTAATATTTTGCAGTTCTTTTGAGACCTATTTGTTAATAGCCTTTAACCACTTATCTACTGTGGAGTGGGCTTTGGTTTTATATATACATATACACACATACATACATATATACATACACACATACATATACATATATATTTATATGTATTAGATATCTTGGCCACCAAATCCTTATCAGAAATTCGATGGAAAAGTTTTTTCCACTTACATTTGACTGTTTTCCCTTCTTATCTTTGGTACATCAATTTTGTGGGAAAGTATTTTAAAATTTTTAATTCAATAAGCATTTATTAAATATTTCCTGTGTACAGAGTACTGTGCTAGACTTTGTAAAAAAGCAAAACACTCCTTGCCCTCAGGGAACTTACATTCTACTAGGGCAACACATACACAAATAGGTGATACAAAATCACCAAAGTAATTTTGTTGTCAGGGAGAGGTATGCACTTAACAGCTAGAAGGAACAAGAGAGGTCTACTTCTTTTTAGTAGGAGGCCTATGAGAATAGTCTTGAAAGTATGGATAGATTATAAGAGGTAAATATTAAGAGAGGGAACATTCTAGGCATGGGAGACAACCTAGGTATGGGCACAGAAGTGCAAGTTGGAATTCCATTTACAGGGAAGAAGTAGATCAATTTGGTTGAAATATTAAGTGTACGAGGAGGAGTGACCGGGAAGTCAAAATTTTAAAAAAACTAATGTTAAGGGGCAGCCAGGTGGTGCAGTGAGTAAAAGCGTCGGCCCCAGAGTTGGGAGACCTGGGATTGGTTCTGGCCTCAGATACTTAGCACCCACACAGAATAACTGGCCGTGTAACCTTGAGCAAGTTACTTAACCCCAGTTGCTTTAAAAAAAACTAATGTTAAAAATTGTTTTTACATATAACTGGGAGAAAAATAAAATATTAAAAGCTTTAAAAATTGTTATTTTTAAATTTTTTTTGCTTTTTTTGGAGGGGGAGGGGAGGGCAATTGGGGTTAAGTGATGTGCCCAAGGTCACAAAGCTAGTTTGTGTGTGTGTGTGTGTGTGTGTGTGTGTGTTAAGTGTCTGAGGTCAAATTTGAACTCAGGTCCTCTTGACTACAGGGCCAGTGCTCTATTCACTGCACCACCTAGCTGCCCAAAATATTAAAATTTTTAAAAAAGACTCTGAGGTTGCCCACTTGGAAGACAGGAAAGATTATCTTTTTTCTACATGCAGAGATTGTTTATCTAAAAACTGGGTAGGTAAACTCTCTGCCTTTTTTACAGTCTGCCTAATTAGAATAACATGATCATAGATTTAGAGCTGGACAGAGGGGACCTTAGAGGTCATTGAATCCAACCATCTCATTTTACAGATGAAGAAATAGAGACTTAGGTTAAGTGACTTGACCATAAATGCACTGCTATTAAATGTCAGGGCCATTTAATCTAAATTTTCTAGATATGTTTTAGGAATCCCTAGAAGAGTTAGTTGACTGCAAAGCTCAAGTTGTGATACTTTACTCTGAGATCTATCTACATAGGAAATCTCTGACCAAATTCTTAACCAAATACCTTATAATATTTTATGAACGAAATGCCTTGCTTTAAGCAAACTCATTATATAAGGACAGAGAATCAGAGTATCATGGTGTTGGATCTGGAAGGGACAGTTAAAATTCTTTACAGCCTTCCTACTTTTCCAGCCTTCTTACATATTTCCCTCTTCCATGTATTCTGCAGTTTAACCATAGTGGCTTCCTTGTTGTTTCTCATGCACAGCATTCTTTGAAGAGCCATCTGTTATGCCTTGACCCAGCTAAAAGAAACCATAGTATTTATCTACCCAGCTTCATGAGAAATAAGGCCTTAGCCTGGAACTAGCTAGATGTCTACAGATTTTTCTTCTCTATACCAGTGGTATCAAACTGAGATAGAAACCAGGGTACACTACACTACATGGGCCACATGTTTATTTAGAAAACTACATATTTATCTCATTGGAAAAACCACTCACCTGGAAAATAGATCCAGGAGAGATAATTTTAAAATTATTGGACTATCTGAAAGCCATGGTCAAAACAAGAGCCTAGAAATCATCCTTCAAGAAATTCTGAAGGAAAACTGCCCTGATATTCTAGAACCAGAGGGCAAAATAGAAATTGAAAGAATTCACCGATCGCCAATTGAAAAAGATCCCCAAAAGAAAACTCCTAGGAATATTATAGCCAAATTCCAGAGTTGCCAGGTCAAGGAGAAAATATTACAAGCTGCCAGGAAGAAACAATTTGAGTATTATGGAAACACAATCACGATAACACAAGATCTAGCAGCATCTACACTAAGGGATCAAAAGGTTTGGAATATAATATTCTGGAGGTCAAAGGAGCTAGGATTAAAACCAAGAATCACCTACCCAGAAAAACTGAGTATAATGTTTCAGGGGAGAATATGGTCATTCAATGAAATAGAGGACTTTCAAGCATTCTTGATGAAAAAACCAGGGCTGAACAGAAAATTTGACTTTCAAATACAAGAAGCAAGAGGAGCATGAGAAGGTAAACAGGAAAAATAAATCATAAGGAACTTATTAAAGTCGAACTATTTATATTCCTACATGGAAAAAGAGTAATTATAGCTTATGAGACTTTTCTCAGTATGAGGATAGTTGAAGGGAATATATATGTGTGTATAAATACATATGTGTATATATATATGTGTGTGTGTGTGTGTACATGTATACATAGACAGAGGGGACAGGATTAGTTGAATAGGAAGGGATGATATCTAAAAAATAAAATTAAGAGGTGAGAGGAATATAATGGAAGGAGAAAGGAAGAGATAGAATAAGGTAAATTATCTCATATAAAAGAGGCAAAGAGAAAACTGTTACAATGGAGGGAAAGAACAGGAAGGCAAAAAGGAATGGGTCAACCTTACTCTCATTGAATTTGGCTTAAGGAGGGAATAACATACACACTCAATTGGGTATCTTACCCTACAGGAAAGTAGTGAGGATGATAAAAGGGAGGGCGGAATGGGGGGGGGGTAGTTAGAAACACACACTTTTGAGAAGGGACAGGGTCAAAGTAGAAAAACAGAATGTGTGGGTGGTGGGATAGGATGGAGGGAAGTATAGTCTTTCACAGTATATCTACTATGGAAACGTTTTGTGTAACTACACATGTACAACATATAATTGAATCACTTATATTCTTAGTAGGGGTAGGTGATGAGGGAAGAAGGGAAAGAATCTGGAAATCAAAGTTTTAAAAATAAATGTAAAAAAATTGATTTTTTTTACATGCAACTGGGAAATAAGATATACAGGCGTTGGGTATAGAAATCTATATTACCCTACTGGCAAGTCAGAGGGGGGATAAAGGAGGATGTAAGAGAGAGCAGATTGGGGGAAGGGGTATTCAGTAGGATCGCTATTTTGGGGTGGGGGTAGGGGAAAGACGGGGAGAAAATTTGTAACCCAAAATCTTATGTAAATGAATGTTGAAAACTAAAAATAAGCAAAAAAAAGAAAACCACATATTAACATTATATATATTCCATTGTATTATTTATTTAGTTAAATATTTCCCAATTATATCTTAATCTGTTTGGGCCACATTGTGAAGTGTTGTAGCCCATAGGCAAGATGTTTGACTCTTCTGCTCTATACCATTGTTTTTCCTTCCCTTGGCACCAATTAAATTGATTGTTTTAGCATTAAAAAAAGTTTTGAGATTTAAAATATTTATTTATCTTCTTCATATGCAGTTATTTCCATTCACTAAGTATAGTTACAGATTTTCTAACCTAGTCAGCTTCACACTTCCTAGGGACCCTACAGGAGACTCAACTCCTATTACTTTTTGCTTTTTTCTGGATAAAACATCAGTAAAAAGGCACACTGAAACATGAATACATGCTGTACTTTCATGAGACCATTCAACAGGCGAAGATGTAAGGCATTGAGGAGGGAGTTTAGGGGGGCAACATAGCTCAGTATCATATCTATAGATCAGGCAATTATATCTGGGTCCTGAAATCTTGTTATATTTTGGTTCCTGTGATCTCATGGAAATTTTGTGACAGAAATGAACTTAGTGTGTGTGTAGGTTGGGGCTTAATATTTCTCCTCATATAAGAAGCTAAATAGAATATTCTAACTGAAGTTGTTTCTAAAATTTCTTTTAGCAGGATGAAGAAAGTATTAAAGAAATTCCCATTACCCACCATGTAAAAGAAGGATGTGAGAAAGCAGATCCTGCTCAATTTGAGTTACTCAAGGTTCTTGGTCAAGGATCATTTGGAAAGGTAAGAATATCATTTTTTCATTTATTTATGCTGTAGACATTTAAGCAAAACCTGTATATTCATGCAGAGAATATGGAGAAACAACCTTCTTCCAAGTTTCTTAAAGGACACATGTATATACAGCACCATAATTTTCCCTCTTCTTTCTTTTCTTATATTTTCAGTTGCTTTTTATATTTTCTTGTATTAATCTATATGTTACCTCTTACCAATCTTCATTAAATTTTCTTTCTAGTGTATAAAACATTCAATGTGCTACTGCTTTAGGTTATTTAATTTTTTTAATGGCTCTTTTTGTCTCTCCATATACATACTAGTATACAGTCTTTGCTCTCCGTTTCCTGTCTTTTGTTCCCCTAACTGTACCACAGAACTTAGTGGAAATTCATTTGTTTATTCATCCATTTAACAAGCAAACATCAAGTTTCCCTCTGTGTCAGACACTGCTAGGAGATACAAAGACAAAAATTTAAAAGTCTTGGCCTTCAAGTATCTTGTGTTCTACTGGGAGAAAATAATCTGAACACAGATAAGATAATACATATATATATATATATATATATATATATATATATATACATAAAGCACATTTTTTGGTTGGCGCACTGGAAATGGGGTAGAAGAGATCTGGATTGGCCTCCTGTAGGTGGCGGCACATCACCTGTGCCTCAAAGGAAGCTAGGATTTTGACAAGTCAGAGGTAAGAAGGTAGAGAACATTCTAGCCTTGAGGACAGCCTGTACAAAGGCACAGCAGTGGGAGATGGGATAGCAATATGAAAAATAGCAGTTAGGCCAGTTTGCCTGGATTGTATGGCATATATATTGTGCAGTAAGCCTGGAAAGGTAGGCTGGAGCCAGATTGTGAAAGGCAGAAATGATTCATAAATTATTTGTTAATCAAAATGTATGAAAAGTACTATGAAAGGAGCTAGGTAATAAACTAAATGGATCCTATGTTCAAAGAGTTCAGACTTGAAAGGGGATAAGTCTATATGTAGAAAAAAACATCATTACATTTTGTCATTTAAATGTTTGTTTAGTGCCTAATTATTGGTGGTACTGTAGAAAGAGAACTTTAGGGGCGGCTAGGTGGCACAGTGAATAGAGCACTGGCCCTGGAGTTAGTAGGACCTGAGTTCAAATCCAGCCTCAGACACTTAACACAAAAACTAATCGTGTGACCTTGGGCAAGTCACTTAACCCAATTGCCCTACCTTCCCCCCTCCAAACCCTCCCCAACAAAAAGAAAGATAACTTTATAGACTTGATTTCTGATATTAGGGGGTATACCTTTAAAGACCTGAAACTATTAAGAACCAGTATTAGGAAACAATCTTCAGATATGTCTATTATGTCTTCCTATATTTCTTAATATGTCTATTAAGATGCCAAACTAGACAATTTCTTCAGTCTTATTTCATTCTCAAAAAATTCCCCCAGAAGAGGGCTTGTACTTCAGAAGGAAAGCAACCCGAAATACATGCTGAATTGACAGGCAAGAAAAAGAGAATACCAATAAGGTAATAGTCTTATGAGTTAAAACTAGAGAATGGTAGTCCTTTGGCTAGTCTCAGCACCCCTTTTCACTAACTTCCATGCTCCATCAGAGGAGTGCACACCAACCCACAGGCTTGTACCTGGGGGTTATGACAGGGATTCCCAGTGACTTTGGAGGCACATTCCACATTTTATTTGTCCACTACTCCATTGCAAGAAATAGCAAACATTGATTCAACCCAGCCACATGAGGAAGAGTGGGAAGAGTCAGACTCCTCTACTGCCTGAGGTGGTTCTTGGGTTAGGGAATCTCAGTGCTCAGAGACCCTGCTCAGAATATCCACTCTGGTCAATTCCAACCCTGAAAAAATCTGATTTAACCCAACTAGAGCAGGAACAAGGCCAGGAGGCAAGTGTGAGTGGTTACAGTGGGCCTGAATGAAAGATGACTGGAATTCAGCTGGGGTCAGTCCTGTCCCTCTCAAAAGATACTTAGAACCAAGACCTATTAAAAGTGAATATCCTAACAGGGGAGAAAGCTAAAACAATTGTTCCCTAATAATTATACTGACCATCAAAGGGGTGGG
Organism: Petaurus breviceps papuanus; assembly: GCF_028583685.1. Classification (NCBI taxonomy): domain Eukaryota; kingdom Metazoa; phylum Chordata; class Mammalia; order Diprotodontia; family Petauridae; genus Petaurus; species Petaurus breviceps. The sequence continues at coordinate 160,947 of NW_027187334.1, read as the reverse complement.
GTACTTAAAGAACGAGTGACAGGGAAATATTAAAGAAAAAAGGCTGAAAAAACTAATTTCAAGAGAAGAGGAATCAGTTTAAAACATAGGTTCCTAGCTGGCGAGGAGTATGGAAGTTAAGTTGTTGTTTGTCCATCCTTCACTTTTGAAGAGGACCAATGACATCATAGGTGATGTCTCACCTTGCATGTGAATTTGATTTAAGTGAGGCAGAGTTGCACAAAGTTGTCAGCCTCACTCTTATCTGCTTGAGTTGTCAAAGTCCAGTGACAGAATCAAAGTCAGGGTGACTGGTGATGGCCTGAGATGCAGTGGATGACCTTGGCATCTTTGATGTCTGACCAAGCTCGAAGCACTCCACAGCTCCTGCTTCATGGCCATTGGAACAAATTCTTCTTATCTGCGCTATCCACTGGGAGAAGTTTTCACACACTTATTTCACTGACAGGTTTGAGGCTTGTTGGTTATCCCTCAACCTGGTTTAGCCCATCTGCTGAGATGGTTTAACTGGGGTGTGGCCGAAGTGCATGCTACAGCTCCTTGGATCCACAGGTGAGAGTTGAGTGAAAGTGGATGCCAAATGTGGATAAGCAACCTTGAAAAGGGCTCAGAAAGCCCTTACACCAGAGGTGCTTGTCCTCTCTGAACACCCCATACACTCTAGTATTAAGTTAAATATTAAATCCTAAAATAATTACTAAGCTCTTAGCAAATATTATAAGAAAAAGGAAATTGAACCAATGCCTGATTAAACACAGAATCCTGTAGAATCCCAAGAGAGGGCAGAATAGCAACAAGATAGTCCAGAATACCTTGTACCACATTTCTCAGATAGAAGAGTTTGGCATCTAAGATATACTGGGTGTTCGAAAAGTCTTAGTGTCCTTCTAATGCTTTAGTGCCAAACCCAAATAGAAATGGATCCCTGCTGGCCACATATTGACTTAGAAAACCACAAATTAACATTACCTATGATGTATTGTATTTTTGTCTATTTTGTTAAACATTTCCCAATTACATTTTAATGTGGTTCTGATCACACAGGGAAGTTTTGCAATTCTGCAAGTTTGACACCTATATTCTAAGGTATTAAAACTTTAAGGGGCACTAAAATTTTTGGGACATCCTGTGTGGACAACTAACATCCACACACCTGATACACAGTCACACATAGACACACACAGGAGCTAAGTGGTCAAAGGATATACAGAATTCCCAACAGTTCTTAAAAGAAGAATTAACAACTATTAATAATTGTATAAAACAGTGCTCCAGATTACTAAGATCAGTAAGAAAAATGCAAATCAAAACAACTGAGGTTTCACAGTATTCGCTGTAAATTGGCAAAGACTTCAAAAGATGGGAATAGCTAATGTTGGAGTAGTTTTGGGAAGATGAGCACCACTAAAACATTGTAAATCAGTATAATTGTTTGAAAAGTTTATTGGGATTATACAAGTAAAGTGATTAAAATGATAAGAACAAAGTTGCTACTACATACACCAAAATATTTACAGCAGCATTCTTTGTGGTAGCAAAGAATTGGAAACAAAATTGATGCCCATCAGTTGGGGAATGGCTACACAAACTGTGTTATGAGAATGTAATGAAGTATTTTTTGACTGTGTCTGAATCTTTATGACCCCATTTGAAGTTTTCTTGGTAATGATACCAGAGTGGTTTGCCATTTCCTTCTCTAGCTCATTTTACAGATGAGGAAACAGACAAGCAGGGTTAAGTAACTTGCCCAGGGTCATACAGCTATTAAGTGTCTAAAGTCAGATTTGAACTCAGGAAGATGAGTCTTCCTGACTGCAGTCCTGGTGTGCTTTGCAGCGTCACCTAGTGGCACCAGTGAAATATTACTGTGCCATAAAAAGATGCATATGAGTATAGAGCATGAAAATTTTACATAATTTGATGCCTAGCGAAATAATAAGATTCAAGAAAACAATATACATAATGACTACAATAAAGTAAATGGAAAGAACAATCATAAAACAATCTAAAACGAATATTGAAAAATTACCAAAAAATAAGCATGGCTCCCAAAGAAGAGATATGAGAAGATAGTCAACCCTACTCCTTGATAGAGGTGGGAGGTCCATGGGTCTGGAATAGTTCATAAATGTTTCAATGTGCTGTACATTTTTGGTGATTTTTTTCCTCTTTTTTAAATTAATTTTTTTTTCTTATATGAGATAACTCTTTGGAAAGGGAGAGAAGACTATTGTGAGAAATTATAATGACATAAAAAGAAACTATTAAAGATTTATTTTTCAGCTGAAAAAATCTAGATGTACTGAATATGTTGATTACAAAATAATGTAACCCCAGAACAAAATTGATTATATGAAAAATATATTCTAGAATGGTTGAAAAGAGAAATGAAAGTCATGAGATGTTAGAAAGGGAATAAATGTCAGAGTTCATACATAGCCTTCACATCAGAAATAAATAGCAGAATAGAAAAAATAAATTCATGGTGGAAAGTTTCTCTAAAGAAGCAAAAAAGAGAACAATGGATTTTGAATACAAATGTACTAGCATCTCCAAATGCCTCTTGGACATCTCAAACTGAGTTTTCGGTAGACATCTTAAACTCAGTAGGTATAAAACTAAACTTGATATCTTTCTCCTCAAACTCTGCCATCTTCTTTTTGATTCTCTTCTTCCAGATAGTCCTTAAATCAGTCAGTCAACAAATATTTATTAGGCTCCTACAAATAAGGCACTCTCACCTTCAATCTGATGACAAGTCCTGTTGCTTTTACCTTTATGACATCCTTGTATATATCCCCCTCTCTCTTCTGAAATTGCCACAACCTTGGTGTAGATTCTCATCACCTCACACTTTTACTGTTGCAGTAGTTTGCTGGTGGGTCCATCTGCTTCAGATCTCTCTCCACACCAGTCCCTGCCACACTCATCACTCAAACTGATCTTCCTGAAGGGCAGATCTGACTTTGTTTTCTCCCTCCACCTGCCTCCCATTCAGTAAATACCAGTGGCTACCTCTCATCTCCAGGATCAAATACAAAATCTTCTGTTCGGCATTCAAAGCCCTTCAAACCTGGGACCCATGTACCTTTGCAGTCTTCTTACAACTTGCGTGCCTTTACATACTCTACAATCCAGTGACACTGTCCTCCTGGCTGTTCCTTCTGGCTCTGGGCATTTTCTGACACTAGCTTCATGTGCAATAATACTCCTCCTTCTCATTTCCATCTCCTGGCTTCCTTGGCTTCAAGTTTGGGATAAAACCCTACCTTCTATGCCAAGCCTTTCCCGGTCCTCCTTACCGCTAGCGCCTTGCCTCTGTTGTGTCTGTCTCCCTCATTAGAATGTGAGGGACTGCCTTTTGCTTTTCTTTGTACCCTCAGCACACTGACTGACTCAAGGACCATCTGGAAGAAGAGAATCGAAAAGCAATAATGCTGAACAAGCAAAAGTTACTGATTCCAAAACAACATGACATCAGAATGCAGGGAGCAAATCAGGAAAACTGCCCAGAAATTCTGAATATAGAAAACAAAAGCACTAATCAAAAGAATGCACAGATTACCTCTAGGGAAAAAAATAAGTTATACCTTAAACTCCAAGACACATAGTGGTTAAATTAACAATTCAGTGACAAATTCTGCAGGTGGCCCCGAGAATGACCTTCAAATCTAAAGGAAAGAAAATCTGAATAATACAAGATTATTCTGTACCCACTAGACACTGTAGAAGGGAATAAAATAATATATTCCAAAAAGCAAAAGAGCTCAAGGTACAACCCAAAATGAAGTTCTGCCAACCTAAGCCTAATAAACAATTTTAAAAGATACTCAACAAAAAAGAGGCATTTGAAGCATTCCTATAAAAATAACCAAATTTGAGTAGACTATTCAACTTGTAAATGCCCCAAAACAATAGAAACACAAGAATGGGAAATAAATATAATGACCAATGAATAAATAAAGAAATAAATTATCTCTAGAATTGTTGCATTTTAAGAAAAAGAGTATGACTAATCTATAGGGTTAAAAAAAGTACACAGGCAAAAAGAAGAAAGCAGAATTTAGAAGAATGGAAGTGAAGGTGAAGAAGCAGAAAAGCAGCATTATTAACCTAATTCTACCTTTCCTATAGGAGAATCTGTGTATTTTCTGTGACAGTCCTGAATGGGAGGGTACATAAATGGGGATTGTTGTTGTCCTTTGGTCTCGAAGAGGACCATGACATCAGGGAAGTGATGCCATGACATTCAAGTCAATTGGATTTAAGTAAGGAGGGCTATGCAAAATCACCGCCTCACTTTCTCCTCTGGAACTATCTGGGTCCAGTGGCAAGATATAGATCAGGACGTCTGGAGATTGAGACACCATAAATGGGGAAAAGGATAGGTGAAGGACAAAGGGGAATGTGATATGCCCTTATCAAATCCCTGGGTGAGTAGTCAAGGAAAGATAGCTTCTGTAGTCTTTTAGCAAGAAAAGAGGCTCCTGGAGAATGGGAGCGGTAGCAGAAGGGAGGAATTGAAATTGAAGGAACAAACGTGGAGGCTTCAACCCAGTAAGGGGCAAAGGGTCCCACTGAAGAGCATCTCTGGGGGGTAAGAGTACTATATGTTACAGCCTTGTTACCTTTAAACTGGGAGGAGTTGGTATACACAGAGACCCATTATTCTGTGAATGCTATGTTTCCTTGGAGAGTATCTTGCCTCAGGAGAGGGAAAATTAGAGCTTCTTGAATCAAGCAATACCCAGAAGGGTGGGAGTCATGGACCCCAGAAATGAGATCACATGGCAAATGGGAAGGAGACCGATCATGGGGAAAGTAGGGTCAGGGGATTGAAATTAGACTGTACTTTTTGAGACTTATGGAAATTTTTACCACAGGGGATTGATTTTATCCTCATGAATTGATGCATCTAAGAGTGAATCACAACAGAAAAAAGGGACAAAGGTCTACAAGGCAATAATGTAGAAATTGGTTAGAAGAGGAAGTTCAGGAATAAAAACAAGAGGCTAGAACAAAATTTTCAATACATTAGATGGATCAAAAAAAAAGCCGAGGAGGAGACTAGACAAAGGTCACTCTAATAATGAAATTCAGTAACCCTATATTCAAAGTAACCAAAAACATATCATCTCTAGGAAAGAACTTCCTCTTTATTAAGAATTATTGGGAAAACTGTCAAGTCTCTCCCTACTCTGATTCATTCTCCACTCAGCTCTTATTGATCTTCATAAAGGGCAAGTCTGACCATGTCACCACCCCCATTCAATAAACTTCAGTGGTTCCCTATTATTTTGATAAGTTCTGGGGATACAAAGAAAAAGATTAAAACAGTTCTCACCCTTAAGGAGCTCAGTATCTTATGGGAGAGATGACATACAAAGAACTATGAACAAATGATTGGAGATGATCCCAGGGGGAAGGCCCAAGAATTAAGGCTTCTTGGAGAAAGTGGGGGTTTATCTGAGATTTGAAGCCCAGGAAGCCAGGAGGATTTCATATTTGATCCTTGAGACAGTAGAGAGTCACTTGAGTTTATTAAATGGGAGTTATGTGGTCAGGCCTACACTTCAGGAAGATGAGTTTGAAAGTTGATTGTAGGATACACTGGAGTGGGGAGACACTTGAGGTAAGGAGATCATCCAGTAGGTTATTGCATTAGTCCAGGCCTGAGGTAACGTGGTCTGTACCAGGGTAGTGGCAATGACAGAGGAGAAAGGGGGCCTATATGAAAGGTATTACAAAGATAAAATTAACAGGACTTTTTAATAAATTGGATATGGGAGGTGAGAGATAATGGGTTGTTAAGGATGACATATAGGTAATTAGTCTAGGTGACTGGGAGGATGGTGATATCCTGGAAAGTAATAGGGAAGTTTGGGAAGGGGAGAAGGTGTGAGGAAAGGAAATGAGTTCAATATTGCACAAGTCAAATCTAAGATGTCTACTGGACATCTATTTAAATATGGATAATAGGCAGATAGGGTTCAAAACTAGAGGTAAAGGGAGTGCTTAGGGCTAGACGAATAGATTTCAGACTTATCTGCAGAGAGATGATAATTGAAAATAAGATAGTAAAGTAAAATAGAATAGAGGGAGAAAAATGAGGGCCCAAGACAGGGCCTTGGGCAACTCTCATAGTTAATGGGCATGATATAGATGAAGATCCAGCAAAGGAAACAGAGGAGAGTTCAGACAGGTAGGAGGAGAACCAGGAGAGATCAGTAATAGGGAATTCTAGAGAGAAGAGGGTGAGCAACACTATCAAGGACTCCAGAGAGGTCAAGAGGGATAAAGATTGAGAAAAATGTCAGAGGTAGATGTGGCAAGTAAGAGATCATTAGCATCTTTAGAGAGAATCATTTCATTTAAATGAGGAAGTTGGAAGCTAATTGGGACAGGACCTATCAGTGAAGCCTTTTAAAACTTTATTTCAAAACCAAAATATGGAATCCTAACTCTAATACAGTTTATCAGTATAATAACCAAAAAGAATATGTGGTTCTGTGTGTTTCAGCAGAAGTGATGTATGAAGTACACCTCTTTCTTAGCTTGAAGGTAAGGATAGGTATGTCACTTTTGTAAATACAAAGCTTTTAACTAAAGGATTTTAAAGTGAACTTTCAAAGAGATTAAAACCTTATGCTTTATAAGCACTTTGGTTCACAAATGATTCTTATGAAAAACTTTATTTAAATGTGTCCTGCATAAATGTGCTCATAATGAATAGACTTTCATAGTTTAAGCTACTCTAAAAAACTCTTCATTTATTCTTTTTTACCCATATGACTTAATCCTAGCTCTTACTTTTATATCCTCACCTCTTCCTTCCTTTCTTCCCCCACAAGATGATTATATCAGAAACATTGCTGCTACTTCTACCCTCAAGAGTCTTACCTGGAACTTTCGAGTTTCGTAGGAACAACTGAAGATTTTATGCTTATGGTTTTTAAGTATTTGAAGATTTTTGTATCAATAATAGAATAATACTTCTTTCATGATATGTGGAAAATCCTATTTTAATTCTTAAAAAAGGAAATTTAATTTAGCATTCTATTATGTAGAACTAAACTTGTGAACTGCTACCATTCAAGATTTGGAATCTTCTTCAGGCAAGAACAGGTTTTATAACTGTCTTACAGGCTTTACTGTATTCAAGGGAGGAAGAACATATACACATACAGAGGAGAGCAGATTGAACAGGATAAGCCCGAGGAATACTTGGTCGGTCAATCTGATATCTGCTTCATTTCTGTTGCTGTCTTGGAAGTTGGACTCTAATGGGGGTGGTTTCATTTTTGCCTCCTGTATATGTCATGTGTATATGTCAGTATGAGAATATACTTGGTTATCAGTATTTCATCATTTGTGTAGGCATTGTGTAGGTGTGACTTGTTATATGCTGAACCTAAGCAGAAATCTGGCCAAAGCTATGAATCAGATCAGTGTAGGAGCAATTCCAAGAAACTTTGGGTTGCTGAATCTTGATTTAGCTTTTGCTTCGAATACTCCATTGTGAAAATGCTACAAATAGAATTTTAGAGCATATAAGAAAACCTTGAAGTATTAACCCTTTCTATATCTGCTTTAAAACAAAGCAACTGAGGTAAGTAATAGAGGCTTTGATTCTTCCCTTGAGTGTTAGATTTGCCTTTAGTGAATTGTACTAAGTACGACTTTAATACTGTTGATAGCACTCATTCGCTTGGTATGGGTTGGAATCACCTATACCCAGTGTTTAAAATGCCCTTTAATCTTTTTGCCTTAGTTATTTTTCAAACATCATATCCTATATTTGCCCAAAATGCTAATTCTTTTTAAATTATATCCTCTCTCCTTAATTCTACTTAAACTATGTTCCCTTTTTTAGTAAAAATTTTAATATATTTTTTCTAATTGCATATATATAAATTTTTAACATTATTTTTGAAATTTTTGAGTTCCTAATTTTCTCCTCCTTTTCCCTCTTCTCTCCTTGAGAAGGCAAGCAATTTTATATAGATTCCACATGTACAGTCATGTAAAACATTTCCATATTGCCCTTTTGTTTTTAAAGCAATCAGGGTTAAGTAACTTGCTCAAGGTTGCATGGCCAGTTATTTCTGGGTGTGCTGCTAAGTATCTGAGCCTGGGATTTGATCCCCAGGTCATCCCAACACTGGGGCCAGTGCTCTTACTCACTGAACCACCTGGCCGCCCCTAAGCAATTGGGGTTAAGTAACTTACTCAAGGTTACACGGCCAGGTGTTTCTGGGTGGGTGCTAAGTGTCTAAGCCTGGATTTGATTCCAGGCCATCCTGACACTGGAGCCAGTGCTCTTACTCGCTGTGCTACCTGGCTTCCCCTGCTATAAATATTTTTGTGCATATAGGTCCTTTTTCTTTTTTTATCTCTTTGGGATATAGACCTAGTAGTAGTAGTGCTAAATGAAAGGGTATGCAGTTTTATAGCTCTTTGGCCATAGTTCCAAATCACTCTCTAGAATGATTGGATCAGTTCACACCACCACCAACAATGCATTAATAGAACAGTTTTTTTAATGAAGAAATCAAAATCTAGTTCTACATTGTTCTCCAAGATGGTTAGATCAGTTCACAACTGCATCAACAATGCATTAATGTCCCAATTTTCCGCATCCCCTTCAATATTTGTTATTTTCCTTTTCTGTCATATTAGTCAATGTGGTAGATGCAGAGTAGTACCTCAGAGTTGTTTTAATTTGCATTTCTTTAATCAGTAGTGATTTAAAGCATTTTAACATGACTGAATAGCTTTGATTTCTTCTGTATCCTTTGGCGATTTATCATTTGGGGAATGATTTGTATTCTTATAAATTCGACTCAGTTCTCTATATATTTGAGAAATGAGGCCTTTATCAGATAAACTTGTAAAATTTTCCCCTAATTTTTTTGCTTTCCTTCTAATCTTGGCTGCTAAAGTGGGTTTCTTTTTTTTTTTTAAACAATCGGGGTTAAGTAACTTGCTCAAGGTTACTCGGCCAGTTATTTCTTGGTGTGGTGCTAAGTATCTGAGCCGGGATTCAATCTCCAGGTCATCCCGACACTGGGGCCAGTGCTCTTACTCGCTGAGCCACCTGGCCGCCCCTAAGCAGTTGGGGTTAAGTAACTTGCTCAAGGTTACACGGCCAGGTGTTTCTGGGTGGGTGCTAAGTGTCTGAGCCCGGGATTCGATCTCCAGGTCTTCTCAACACTGGAACCGGTGCTCTTACTCACTGAGCTATCTGGCCACCCCTAAAGTGGGTTTCTAATGGACAAATGCAAGAGCTTATATGATATGTAGGATTTATCTTTATGGATGGGAGTTTGAAACCATACAGTTTCTTCTTTCATCTATAGCTGATCTTGGGGAACAGGATAATAATATATATAGTTTAATAGATACAGAGTTGGAAGGGATCACAAAGATCTAATTCTAATTCCCTCATTTTACAGTTGTGGAAACTGAGGCCTGGTGAAATTAAATGATTTGTCCAAGGTCATATAGGTAGCATTTGTAGATTTATCAAGTACCTAGTATGTGGTAGGCACTTGAACTCCAAAGCCATTGTTCTTTCCAGTGAACCATCTTGCTCACATGAGCCCATATCTTAAGACGTGAATTAATAATTCCGGGCCTTAAAAATAACAAATAATTACTTTAGACCATGAATGAGCTCTGTTAGTAGTAACACCTCACATGTAATAATAAGAAAATAATAAATAAAGGAGTGCTTTATGGTTTACATACTTTATGTGAGCATTTGAGTCTCTTAACAACCCTTTGTAGTGGGCTCTTCAGGAATTGGCATCCTCCTCTTTTTATAGATGAGTAAACCTGAGGCTCAGAGGTGTCATCCTCAGCTCCTCTCTATCTCTTTCATCCCTCATCCAGTTCTCACTAATGGAATAAGTGCCAAGAGCTTTCTGTCACCTCCCGGATCAAATACCAAATCCTCTGTTTGGCATCCCAAGCTTTTCACAACCTGGCCCCCTCCTGCCTTTCCAATCTTCTTATACCTTCCTCCTTCCAGGTATTCTGTGATCCAGTGACACTGGCCTCCTGGCTGATCTTTGCCCAAGACATTCCATCCATTTTCCAGGCATTTTTAGAGGCTGTCACTGATGCCTGGAATGCCCCCTCTCTTCATCTCTCCCTCTTTCCCTGGTTTCCTTCAAGTCCCAGATCAAATCCTCCCTTCTGCTATCCCAGCTTTCCTGATCCACCTTAATGTGAGTGCCTTCCCTCTGCTGATTATTGCCACTTTGTCCTGTCTAGAGCTTGTTTATACATAGATATTTGCAAATCGTCTTTGCCATTAGACTGAACTCCTTGACAGCAGGACCCAGTCTGTCTTATTTGTATCTTCAGCTGGTAACACAGTAAGGGACGGTGCCTGGCACATAATTGGCCCTTAATAAAGGCTTACTGGCTAATTGACTATAGTGCTGTGCATGTAGCCAAGGTTTACTAAAGTCCTTGAGGAATTAATGAAGAATATGAAATATTTATGTAGCTGAAGAACTTAATGTAACTTATGAGAAGAGCAGGTAACTTTAAAATTGGAAATTTGTAAATATGTGTGTGTTTACAGTAATATTAACTTTAATAAAATGTTCTTTTTCTCCTCTCTCCCCTCCCCCAGGTTTTTCTTGTAAGGAAGATCATTGGTCCGGATGCGGGGCAGCTTTATGCAATGAAAGTATTGAAAAAAGCATCTTTAAAAGGTAGAATATTGGGGTGGCTAGGTGGCGCCATGAATAGACCACTGGCTCTGGAGTCAGGAGAACTTTACTTCAAATTCAGTTTCAGACACTTAACACTTACTAGCCATGTGACCTTGGGCAAGTCACTTAACCCCAATTGCCCAGCCTTCCTCCCTCCAAAAAGAAAAAAAAAAAAGGTAGAATATTTATCAAAGTATGACTTAAAAAAGATCCTTTACAAACTTGTTTTTTGTGCTTATGTTATATATAGTTGTATCTTTTAGCAACTATATCATGGTTTTCCAGCAAGTCATGTAAAATGCATGTTTGCTAATATTTATCTGAAGCATTCCTTTAGTGTGTGTTTCTCCTGTTGGGAATTTTCAGTTGACAAAAAATAACGTCCTTACCATTTTATTATTTGGCATTTGAGGAGCAGTGCAGTGTGAGAGTTCATTGGATGAGTAGTCAGAGGACTGGAGTTCAAGTGTGGACTTTTGTAAATAAATGCTGTGGGATGTTGGGCAGATTGCTTTACTTGTTCAGGTCTCAGTCTCCTCATTTCCAAAACTGGATAATGACATGTATCCTGCCTAACTTAGGTTTTTTGTGAGAATCAGATGAGATGGTGAATGCAAAGTGCTTTGTAAACTCTAAAATGCTGTATAAATGTGACTCATGCATATAATAACACATAATTATTTTTCCCCAAAATAATTCTTTCATTGTTCTTGTTTTTACTCTTCCATCTTCTTAGATAAATTTTTAAAAAGTCATGAATACAAAACATTTGCAAGCAGTTGTATGCATTTCTTTTGGTTCACGGTCACATAGATTCATGTGTCTGTTTCCAGGTTCTCAAGTGGATAAATTTAACCACTACTTGTTCTTTCTTTCACCAACTTATTTAAATATTCTTATGTTCATATTGCTGAATACTTGTTAATTTATCACTTGTTTGTACTGCCTTAGCTCATTCTGTGAGGTGGATTAAAGCTAATCTGTTATGTTTTACAATGTGATTTGTCACATTTCGCCAAATTTTATAGCTTTTTGAGGGCTAACAATGCCATTGCCATATAGACAGTAAAAATTGGGAAACATTTCACTATTTGCATAAGATAAGGATTTTATTTGTAGACTTCTTCACTATTAATTCTTTCAACTTTAATTGAACTATACATTGGTAAGTATAGATTTCAGCTGTATGTAGATGTGAAAAATTTATAGGGATGGGATCTGATCCTGTGGCTTCATCTGTACAGGGAACTCCTTTGTGAGAGGACTCCCTCTACCAGTATTGGTAGGTCAGCACCTTTACTGCATCTCATAAACCTAGGGAGTTGCAAAGGCACTTCATAGTTCATTGACTTGCCCAAGATCACACAGTCACCATGTGTAGGAGACAGGAATTGAATCCTCATCCTGTCTGAGGCCAGCTCTCTCTATATGAGGCCACACTGCTTCTCTATACAAATATACACTGAATGTTTTAGTAAAAGAAATTATTTACTTTTAAAATTTATTAGTATTTGATGTGTTTTTTTAAACTTATATCAAGTAATACTATTACTGTCTTTTCTTTTCAGTTCGAGATAGAGTTCGTACAAAGATGGAGAGGGATATTTTAGTAGAAGTAAATCATCCATTTATTGTCAAATTGCACTATGGTAGGCATTACTTATTTTTCACCCTTTTGTGATCTGTACTGTTCCCATCTCCTCTAATTAGGGAAGGTTGAATATAATTCTAACTCATCAAAATATTCTAATTGCCAACTGTGATTAGATAGTGTGTCACCCTTTTCTTGAGAATAAAGGAAAATATTATGTTTATAGCATTGCCATTTTGTGAAATGAATTATTGCTTTAGTAGACAGGAATTCTAAAATAAATAGAGAACAAATATGGTTAAATGCTGAGTACGTTCAAGGCATCATACTGGGTGCTCGAAATACAGAGCTGAAAAATGACTGTTCCTGCCCTCAAGGAGCTTACATTCTACATTCTAGTCACCATGTACACAACTAAATGTAATACAAGGGAATGTGTAATGAGAGCAAAATAGGAAAGGAAAGCCTGGCAAGATTTCTCCATTAGTCTCAAAGCAGCCTAAAAATATTTATTCTTGCTTCAGCTGCCATGGTACTTAAAAAGGTTGTTCCAATTTCATATGGCATTAGTACATAAAGTCACTGAGAGCCCAGTGATGTAGATAAGCAGTACTTAATAAGTTGTTAAGTTGGATTTATAATGAAACAGATGTGAGTAATGTTAATATCTTGACATAACCCTTCCATCTCCACTTCATCCCCAACCTGATTTTATTCTGAGTGTTCCTTTGAGAAATTATATATTTATCTTAACATTCATTTACAAATTTAGCCAAATGATATGAAGTCAGACTTAAGAAGAGTCATTAAGTTTCTGATCTCTCACTGTGTGATTCTGTGGTGGAAATGTATGTACAAGGGGAGTTAGTGTTCCCAAGCTCCCTGCTGCTTAGTCCCAGGACTGATGTTGGGCAGTAAAGCATGCGCCTCTATAAAGAAAGAAAGTGATAATCGGCAGTTATCGAAGGAGTCCTATGGATGAGGGCCTGACTTTCTGGGAAAAGGAAGGTAGTTCTTGTCAACATTGGACCTGACTCCAAATTTGAAATGTTAGCCAATGGTATTCCTTTAACATGGATCATGTCATTGAACTCCTACACTCTAGTACTTTCACTTATAAACAAATTTGCAAACAGTATTAAGATATTTAATCTTTTAAGATTTTCCTCTTTACTAAGTTTCTAATTTTTAATTAGCCTTTCAGACTGAAGGGAAGCTGTATTTAATATTGGATTTTCTCAGGGGAGGAGATGTATTTACAAGATTATCCAAAGAGGTAAGCATCTACTTAAAACTTCATACTCTAGGTCCTTTAAATCTAAAATGGAAAGACATCTAGTTCTCCTTCTAACAACATTTTTTTAAACAATTGGGGTTAAGTAATTTGCTCAAGGTTACACAGCCAGGTTTTTTGTGTGGGTGTTAAGTATCTGAGGCTAGAACCAATCTGGGGTCTCCTGACTCCGGGCCGGCGCTCTTACTCACTGTGCCACCTGGCTGCCCCCTAACAACATTCTTAAAGGAAATTTTAGTCTAAATGATTTTGCAAGCCTCAGTGTATTTTACTTACAGCACATGTCTGTTAATGGTGCCTTGCATCTGACTTTCTTAGAGAACATTTTGATGATTTATGAGATGTGAGATGTATTTAAGTTCTAGGCTGTCAGGCATCATAAATATCTGGACAGAGTAGGCTGAGATGAGGTTAGGACTATGGACATGTTACTCAAGTACCCTTGAGATTAGCATTTCTGAACAACTATGGGTAGTCTCAAATCCTACTTCCACATTTCTAGGTGAAATGGACCAAATGGATGAACTATTGCTGTTTCTTTGAATTTAGGAGCTTCTGAGACGAGGAAGCAAATAGAGAGCAAGGATTAAGGCCATTCTTTAGGTGGCCAGGGTCTCAGCTTTATGCCTTCCTACCTCAGGTATAAGTGGGCCACTCTGGAAAATTCAGTGGGCTCTTAGCATATTGAGTAGAATCCATTGTATAGCAGATTCTGTCAAGGATCCCATATTTATAAATCATATTACACTAGATAAATACTAGCAATTAAAATAAATAATAATTATTAGTAGTATTTGGCACTTATTTACTTACCTACCAAAAAGACTTTGGTAAAATGTGCTCTTTAAGACATTCTTTCTGGTAGTCCATCTCAAGTTTTCTTCTAAAGCAGAGATTCTTAACTTGGGGTCTATATATTGATTTTAAAAATATTTTGATAAGTATATTTCATTAGAGTGTTCCAAAAATCTAAGTGCAGTTTTAAGCTAAAACCTGAAACTACAGTAAGGCTTTGGGAACATCCTATATAATGGTTTTCTTTGTGAGCCTCTCTGTATGTACTTATATGCATTTAAACATGACTCTGAGAAAAGATCCCTACCCTTCACCAGCCTGACTGCCCAGGGTAGATCAGCAACACACACAAAAAAAGAAAGAAGCCCAGCTCTAAATTCTCTAGGTATAGATTCTCCAAAGTACAAACTAAATCTCTGCTTCATATGGGATCTAACTAAAGTCAGTACAATTTGAATAATGTTCACCTCAAAATATTAGATAATTAATAGCCAGCACTTTTAATAGTGTTCTCATAAAAATCCGTAACCAGGTCATTCATCTCTCTGGAAGGAAGAAAATGGCATCTGTAGCCTCTGGGTTTGTTTGGTTTCTAAATTATAGAAATCTTAGCTCTATAGTATAAACAGAATCTGTTTGTGGTTAGGGTCTTTTACAGCAATGCCATACTTATTTGTATAAAAAGTGTAATTTTTTTAAAGGCAGTAAAGATGGATACTTGTTTATGTCTTGTAGAAAAGGTAAGTTTCATAATATTCTTGGTTACTGTGTTGTCTTATAGATGATATTGTTATGTAATGTTATAATATGTATTTCTGGGTCTATTATTTTTTAAACGAAGCCTCCACTAGCACCCTCGTCCCCCCTCCCCCAAAAAAGGGCAAAGAAAGAAATAACAAAAACAAGCCAACAGACTTGTTCTCTTATTAGCCAAGAAAGTGATGTTGGTGAATAGAGAGTAGTAGGACAGATCTGAAAGTACAGTAGCAGAGCTGTGGTCATGGCACCTTTGTGACTAGTTTTTAAGAAATTATTCTCTAAGTAAGGTAATAAGCATATGTAAATAGGAAACCTCTTTAAACGCCAAATCGTGTTTTCTATTTGGCAGTGCCAAGGAGGCCTCTTGGTGTGCAAGGACATGGTAGATGACAAGAACTCTGAAAGCTCATGATATGCTGATCTTTAACAAACTTTCAGATTCTTGAGATTGCCACTGAAATGAAATAAGTAACTTAAATACTCTTAATAATTCAAGCAGCATTACCTGAATAATCAAGAAGTGACAATAATGTACTTAGGTTTTCACAGAGAGGCAATGTGGTTCAAGTGACCCTGGGCAAGTCACTTCACTTGAGCGTCCACAGGCAACTTTGTAAGTTGTAGAGCTGTTGTTGATCTACATTGGTAGAAGATTCTACAAGCCCAGTAAAAAACAGTGGTTTTATCTGCAGATTATTAAAATTAGAAGATAAAGATAATGCAGCAGCAAAGGCCCTGTTAAAGTCTTAACAACTCCTGAGGGCACTTCATAATTATTTCATACTATAGTAATTCAGCTTCTTGATAACAGCTAAGACAGCAAGAGAAGCTTCAGTTCAGAAATCACAGAGCCATGTTTTAAACACCTTCGTAAAACAAGTTCATAGAAACAAGATTTAGTGTGTAAAGGAGTGGATTTTAGTTTTCCAGAAAATTTCTCTCTGAGATAACTCCTTCCCTAATGTTGCAGCTGTTTGATTTTGAAGAATAAGCTTTTAAAATGTGATTTCAGCCATCAAAACAGAGATCAGAAGGTAAATCTCTCCAGTTCTTATTAGGTTATGTTTACAGAGGAAGATGTGAAATTCTACCTCGCAGAACTTGCCCTTGCTTTGGATCATCTACACAGCCTGGGGATTGTGTACCGGGACCTGAAGCCAGAAAAGTAAAGTAACCTGTGGGCCCTTGGAATAGTCACTGTTCTCTAAAAGTTTAAATTCCGTGCATTCTCTCATATATTTTACTTAATTGTACAAAAAAAATTTGTAAAAAATATAAAGTAGAAATTTTATTTTTTAAGTAATGCAGTAATCCATTGATTCTAGTTGTGCTAATCACTTTCATAAATTGCCAATTTATCAACTTAACTATTGGAGATTGGCTTTTCTCAAGTTTGATAATTTTAATAAATGTTTTATGCATAAATATTTTACTGTTATATACATTGGTGAATGTGAATTTTAATTTTCAGCATTTTGCTTGATGAAGCAGGACATATCAAATTAACAGGTACGTAAATTCTCAATGCAGTTAATCTTTCTATACTATATATTTCACTTATTTCAATAACTGATTTATCTAGGTTTATTTCCTGTTCCCTATTTCTTGATTTTGATTTATGTGTTACCTATTAAATTAACTCATTTAAGTGTTAGTTGAGCCAACTCTGTATTTGTCCTAATTGTAGTGGGTATCAGTAGAGTTAGAGGGAGGGATGAAATGTACAGGGCAGATACTGTCCCATTGAGGCATATCTGTATAATTCTTCACCTAGTAAGGGTTGCTAGTGGTTTCTTTTTTTGTTTGTTTGTTTTTTGCTTTTTGGAGAGGGGAAGGTAGGGCAATTGGGGTTAAGTGACTTACCCAAGGTCACATGTCTAGTTTTTGTGTTAAGTGTCTGAGGCCAGATTTGAACTCAGGTCCTTCTGACTCCAGGGCCAGTGCTCTATTCACTGTACCACCTAGCCATCCCTTGCTAGTGTTTTAAAATCAGTTGGGTCCTAAGTCATATTTTAAGGAAGATAAGACAGATAGATAGATGATAGATAGAGCTAGATAGATATACATATATATTATTTTACTTATCAAAATTATTTTTAAAAAAGATTAAGTCTTGATGGTCTTGGCAGAAATTTTTGAGAGCTATGAAGTTTAAAGGTAAATTTCCACAGAATCATCAGTATTATAATACACTACTCTGAGATAGCAGCTTTGAGCTTATACCATCAATACTGAGATTCAGAGTCACTTTAGTGAGACCTTTTGATTCATAACCTTAGTCTCTCTTTTGTCTGTATCTCTAGAGAGAGCATATAGGGAATGTGATGATGTGGGGGAGGATAAAAATGAAACCGTATGAGGTGAGGGCTGTGTAGTGTTGCAGGTATAGGATACAATTTATATTTTAAAGTAACTTTTACTCAGTGTGCAAAGTTAATGTTTTTCCTTTTGGGTTGGAGGGGGTGATTGGGGACAAGTTTCATTAAGTTTCTCAATACTACATTAAGGTTATTTGAGCAAGTAAATGGTGCTGAATGAGGTTTTTACCTTTTCCCAACCCATCCACCAATTGCCAAAGGGATTTTATTAAAGTGGAGACCTGACCACTACCACCCCTCAGACATATTCAGTAAACTCTGTTACCTCCAGGATCAAATGGAAACTCCTCTGTTTGGCTTTTAAAAGTTCCTCATGATTTGCCACCTCCTACCTTTCCAGCCTTACTATCTATACTCTCCCATGTGAGCTACAATAAAACCAACCTTAATGGTCCTCATACTTGATGCTCCATCTCCTTTCTCTCTATATGTTCCTGGTGCCTAGAGTACTCTCCTTTTTCACCTGTGTTTCCTGGAGTTGCAGACTTTCTTTAAGGATTTAGTAAAAAAATATATACACACATAAGAAAATTAAACCTTTTTCCTAAGGTTCTTGGCAGATTAATTAGTGCTAAATTATGGTTTTCACTAAAAAGCATAAAATTAATTCTATTCTGGACATGTGTATGAGAAGAAAAGCATTTTAGAAGGAACTAGTGAAAATGCCATAGTCAGCTACAGTTTTAAAGAAATAATACAGGGAAAAATTAGGGTTTGTTTATAGAACTTTTATCATAGAAAATATTTTCCTCTACCATGAGAAATTTAGAAAACATGTACATTTAATAATTAATTTGCTCTGGTAGTTTCTCTTGATACTGTCATTGTTGTTTTTGTGGGGTTTTTTGCAATTTGTTTCTTTAAAAATATAATGTCAAAAACATTAGTTTTTTCAGGATTAGACAGTAGACCTTCCCAGGCATGATGAGTGAGCCTCAGTGGACAAACTTTCCGAAGATTAATAGAGGAAGTCAAAGCATTCTCTTCCCTTTACTTCCACACCTCCTTTTCCCCTCCCCCCAAGAAGAAAATAATAGCCAATGTTCTTTGACTTTGGAGGTTTATTTTTAGACTAGATGGAGATAATAGGAGAATTAAATCCAAGTATGTTTATATTTTGTAAATAGACGGTATATGATAAGTAAAGCTTCTTAGAACAACAAAACAAAAGTAGTTCACTGAAAAGATGAGTACACAAAATGATATTGAGAATATAATAATTATTTAATGAAAGTGAAGAGTCAGTAAATCCTAATGAAATATTCTAAGATGTTGAATCCTTCTCTAGAGTCAAGCATGCTAAAGGAAATTTCACTTGTTCCCTTTCTCCCTCTAAATGCTACCCTCTTCCCCCATCTGCAAAGAAAACATTGAAATGACTCCCTCCATTTTGGTCTGAGGTAGCAAAATCAATAAGGGCTTCCTTATGGCTTCCAAATATGTAGTTTGTGATGTTCTCATTTTCCTGTAAAACCCTCACAGTACCTTGCTTTTAAGAGAAATTCTGTGTATGACCATAGATACAACATGCGTTGTATGTATACAGGAGATGCCTATATGCTGGAGGTCTTCAAATGTATTTTTTATAACACTATTATTTTAGATTTTGGACTCAGCAAAGAATCTGTAGACCAAGAAAAGAAGGCTTACTCATTTTGTGGTACAGTAGAATACATGGCTCCTGAAGTAGTGAACAGGCGAGGCCATACCCAGAGCGCTGATTGGTGGTCATTTGGCGTGTTAATGGTAAGCTCTCTGTTCAGTCCTCCAACAAGCACTTCTTTAGCACCTGTTTTGTGGCATTAAATTTCTGAGTTAAGGTCGTTGAAAATGAAAACCTGGTTTTTTTTTTGACATTTCCTATTTAAATGCTTCATTTTACCTGGTGGAGAGTGGGGATGGAGGAAAGTTTTGACAATTTAGTTATCAAAAAGCTTTGCTTTTTTGTTAAGTTTTGCCACAAAGAAAATCAGGTTCCTTTCTCTTCTAATCTTGTCTTTATCTTGGTAGATACAGTTGTAAATAGTGGCACTGTTATATAGACTTTAAGATTCTAGTCTAGAAAGAATCTGTCAGATTGTAGATTACTGGAAACTAAAGTGTTTAACGATTGTATCTTTGTACTTCTAATTGCTCCACAGACTTTAGCATACATATATTTAGTACACACATGCGTGTGCGCACACACACACGTGTGCACGAAGATTTCTGTAACCTGTCAATGTCTTATTTCCCATTATATGTTTATAATTTCCTTTAGGACAGAGGCTGCCTTCCTTTCACTTAGTATCCCCCATAGCATCTAGCATAGTGATAGTCATAAGTAGTATAACAAATACATACTGATTGATTAGGTATAGAATTCTGTATAAAATTCTGTGACAATAAAGTTTTTTTTACTGAAAATACATTAGAGATGTTTTGCTATTAGACTTCTAATTATTCATTTAACAACACATCATAATTTCTATGCTGTTAGATATAAATTTTAAGCACCTAGTATACCTAGTAGTGATAGACATGTATGACATTGTTACAAGCCTCCCTTTACCCACAGTAAAGGCAAGACATACATACACATATTCGTATACATACATGCATATAAACACCTATATGAAACACTGAGAACAATGAAATGCAGAACTGTTTAGTGCTCACCCTAAATTCATAGAAGGCTACGATTAGGATGGCTTAGTGTAGTAGAAGAAGGCTTTGAGGGGAGGTGAGCCTTGAGCGAACCCTTTTGAAATCTGGGTAGAATTTTTGGAAAGGTAGCAGATATTACTATGAGGAAGAATAGCATTAGGAAAGATAAGTGTGGGAATGAGTACTACTTGGGGGTGAGGAGCAGGGAGGAAGAGTGGACTGGCTCCCAGAAGGTGTGTGCTGGGGCCTACGGGAAATGAGGTTGGGTTGGTAAGGTAGGATTGAGTTCTAGAGGGCTTTGAAAACCAAGCCAGAATAATTTGACCTGCATGTTTTAGGTAGGAGGCGCTATTAAAGGTTTTTATGCAGGTGATATATATATAATAAAATCTTTGTTTTTAGAAAGGTTAATCTTAGAGCATTATGTAAAATGGATCAATTGGTGAGAAAACTAGAGGCAGAGGAACCATCTAGGAGGCTATTAGAATAATCTGAGAATGAATTTATGGCAATAGTAACCCAAAAAGTGCTGTTCTGAGTAATACAAAGCAGGAGCATAAGTGAGAGGAGAGTCTAGGTTTGAGTTTCAGAATTAGGAATTCTCTTTATAGAAGACTAGAAACCATGAGAATAAAGGAGTTCACCAGATCTAAAGAGAAAAAAAAAACATAGGATTGAGGCCAAAGCCATTTAAAAAATAACTTACCGGTATGTTGACAGCTAAATAAGG
Organism: Petaurus breviceps papuanus; assembly: GCF_028583685.1. Taxonomy (NCBI): domain Eukaryota; kingdom Metazoa; phylum Chordata; class Mammalia; order Diprotodontia; family Petauridae; genus Petaurus; species Petaurus breviceps. The sequence continues at coordinate 140,027 of NW_027187334.1, read as the reverse complement.
CTAATTGAAATTTTAAAATATTTGCATATGTATTAAAAAAGAAAAACCTCTTTAATAAATTGTAGTGCTACATAATGTTGGGTATATTCCATTTTGTGTCTGCTTATCCTCATTCTTTCTAAATATCATTTTAGAAAACTTATTTCCTTTATACCATGAAATGTAATTAACTTAACATCTTTTATCTTAATATTTCATTCTGCTGGTTCTAAATTTTGCTCAATGTAATTTTTTTAACCTTTTTTTCTTACTAAACAGGAATAAAATATCCCCATATTTGGTATCTTTGGATGGGGAGGGCACAAGGGCTCTTAAATCTATATTGAATGTCTGTAAATTTGTATTTAGGTAATCATTTTTGTTTAATTATTAAGTTCTTTGAAGTAATTCAGTTTTATTTTAGAAGAAAAATAGCGTGTCTCTGCGGATTTACAGGTTCCTTTGGACCTTCCAAAGGTAGGATTGGAATATTTAGTTTGTTTAACTTGCCACAGTTGAGTAAGAAGCTGGAAACGCTAGTCCTTAAATGGTTTCAAGAAAGTCAGGCATGTTTGCTTTCTGATCCTAGTTTGGCCTATGATCATACTTTGAAAAAAACCGTTATACATCCTAAATCATACTTAATGGACTTCTGGTATTTTTTGTTTTAGTTTGAAATGCTCACTGGTACTCTGCCTTTTCAAGGTAAAGACAGAAATGAGACCATGAATATGATACTGAAGTAAGTGTAACTCTTAAATTTCTCTTTTGTACACCATTCCCTACCCACCCACCACACCAAACAACTCCAAGCCCTTGCTTTTAGAAATTTATAATAGTTAAGATGGAAGTAAAATAATATTTTAAAGTATAAACTGTTTTCTGGCTGATACTATAAAAGGAACATTCTACATGCTAGTGTGAAAAGTGCTTAGTAAAAGTCTGTTGTATGTTCAATTTTAAAGTGCAGATTGTTGTTAAGTTAAATTTCCTAAAATTTTATTTTTCAGAGCAAAACTTGGAATGCCTCAGTTTCTTAGCCCTGAAGCACAAAGTCTTCTAAGGATGTTATTCAAAAGAAATCCTTCAAATAGATTAGGTATTATTATGTTTCATGGTTTTTGTAGAAAAGTATACTGCATATTTTTCTAGGTGAATGATATTTTTCAGTTTTATGATTTATTTGAATTTAATGGTATTCATTAGCACTTTGAGTTATAGATTTTACTATTGAGAAAATAATTGTAGAAGTTTCTGAGATATTGAAGGATAGATATTATGGCTTAATCAAATGTCTTGGCTAGTAAGAGATTACCATATATATGATGCATCAATCATTAGTTTTTTAAAGAAGTCATAGGTTCCTAGGGAAAGGCCCTTATAAATCACCTAGAAGTTTGTTTCTTTCCCAATAGAAGAATCTTCTCTGTAATGTCCTTGACAAATTGTGATCTAGCCATTCCTTAAGCACTCTCACTGCCAGCAAATGCTATTGTTAGAAATCTCTGTTGGACAGCTGTTCAGTCGACAGAACTTTTCCTTCACCCAGTAATTTCTACCCATTGGATCATAGTAACACTCTCTTTCATGTGACAATTATCTGGACATTTGATGACAGAAGTCTTGTACTCCTTTTCCTTCTCCATGCCTAATGTCTCTAGTTCTTTCAGTTATTCCTCATATGACATAGTTTCCAAACTGGTTATCTTCCTCTGTACACATTGTAATTCTTCTTTAAGTGGGATGCCCTAAACCAAACACAGTACTATAAATGTATTCCTACTAACACATACAAGATTAAAATTATTTCTCTTGATCTCTGGGGCTCAGATGTCATTAGTTTACAAATAGCTTATTGAACTTGTCTCTAACTAAAATTCTCAGTCCTCATTCACATGTCTCCCTCTGATTTCTGAACCATTGCCAGGGATACTGGGAGAGAGACTATAGAACTGGAGAAGGACAAATGTTGGTCCCTGTTTTCAAAAAAGGAAAAAGTCTGAAAACTTTAGTCCAATAAACTTGGCTTCATTAAGAGTAGGTAAGGCTAAACTTGCTTCATTTACTTTTTTGACAAGGTCCTTAGACTGGTAGATCTGAAAAATACTGTAGATACCATTGATCTTTTTTAGAAAAGATTCCAGATTTTAGAAAAGCATCTGACCAGGTCTCTTTAGTACTCTTTGTGTTTGTGTATCTAGTGCCTAGCACAGTGCTAGCCACTAAGAGATATGAGGTACTTAGTAGTGTAGGTATGTGAATTTTAAATTAGTTGAATGACAGAAATCAAAGAGTAGTCATTAATGGATGGCTATCTAGTTGGGAAAAAAAAGTTTCCAGTGGAATGTCCTAGGGATCTTTCCTTGGCCTTGTTGCTGGTTAACATTTTTATCAGTGGCTAAGATTATGGAATTGATCAATCGCACCCTTATAAAATTTGCAAATGACATAAATCCTAGGGGGACTACTGACCCTTTAAGTGCCTGAATCTGAAACAACCTCAACAAGCCAAAAAATTTGGTTAAATTGAATAGCGATAACAAAATTCTGTTGTATGCCAAAGGAAACCTGAACATTTCATAGGATATATGGTCACCCTGCATTATAATACTAATGAAAAGTATCTACAAAAATACCAACATGAAAATAATTGCAGCCTATGTACCAAGATGGTTGCTAAGGATGAAATGGAAGAAAAATTCAGTGAATGACTTGAAAAAACACTCCAAAATAAATCAGCATGCACTCTTATACTTAATGACTTCCATACTAAGGTGGGAAAAAAGGTGAGAAGGGGGAAAATAAAAAGGGAAGTATGACTCAGGAAGAAGGAAGTGGGAGGACAAAGACTTGTAGATTATATTCTTCAAGAGAAAAATTGGTAGGTGCTAGATAGGATGAGAACCAAATAACACCATAAGAGATTGAATTGATTTTCTTTTTACAAAAAGGAAAAATACTTGTTATTGATTAGGCATCCTGAACCAGGGTTGTGTGTCATTCGGACCATTGACTTGTCAGAAGTAAGATCAGAATCAGTTAAAAAATTACAAAGAATAATAATGATTAAAGGATATAATGCACAACTGAAACAGATGAGCCCTGGACAAGCACTTGAAAATCAAAAATAGGAAATGAGAAACAGAAATGAAATTGACACTGACTATAATAATTTTAGCCAGTATGGTTAAATTATAGGATTATGGTAGGTCTACTTGGCACTTGGTGATATGGGACTGTAGCTCAGGAAAGAGCCTAGGTTGGATATGTAGATTTGGGAATCATCAGCATAGAGATGGTAATTGATTCCTTGGGAGCTTATGTAAACACTAAGAGAAAGAGTGTCAAGAGAAAACAGAAGAGTTCTCAGGACAGTCTTATAGAACATTCACAGTCGGTGGGTATAGCATGGATTATAAATTAACAAAGGAGACCAAAGAGTGAGATGATGAATAGGGTGAGAAATGAAAAAGAACAATCTCAAAAACCCAGAAAGAAGAGAGTATCATGGAGGAGAGGATAGTAAAAAAATATTAGGTGCTTCAGAGAGGTCTGGAAGAAAAGAAGCCATTGAAAAGAGTCTATTACATTGGACAGTTCAGAGGTAATTGAAATTTAAGTCTAAGTATAGACCCTTGTAGCAGTCCATTTAGAGCCCTTTTCGATTCAGATCAATCCATTAAGCAGCCTTTTTTTGGGTGCTCCTATTCAAGCTTATAGAAAATCAAATGATAGTGGCGGACGTGTTTCTCTATCTTGTCTTTGAAGACTGAGATTTTTCATATGTCTTGCTGAAACCATCATATACTAGTATTTGTCATTTCCCTGATCAGTTTCAAGAACTTGGTCTTTCAGAAAGGGAATATGAACTCGTATGATATATATTCTTAGCTATGCTTAGTATTGACTAGTATTCTTAGTTCATGCTGAGTGCTGATGACTCTTTTCTTTTAAAGTACTCACAGATACTTCCTATCTAACTGTTTCTCTTTTCTAGCTCATTTGGATAGAAGTCATCTCTTCTCTGAATTTTTATGTAACTGATTTCCTGAAGCCCCGGGTATAATACCCTTCTTTCTGTCATTATGAACTTCAAAATGGCATGATGATTGTCTCTTAAAATTCCTACCACTTCTACCTTTCCAACTAGTTTTTCCTTATTGGTTTAGAGTTTAATCCAGAATAGCCATTGACTGAATCCTTTTGCATGGTAAAATTGTCAGTACAACAAAACAAGTGAAAAAAAAATCTCTGTTCTATTTCTAGTAGAATTGGCTTTCCAAGAGCTGTCTATACTGTATATTACCTCTCTTCCAGTACTCATATTAACAAAACATTATCCATACTCTCCATCTGGCCAGTCATTCTGTAGTATTCACCCCCAGAACAAAACATCACTTATTTTATCTTCCTTTCACTCAAATACTGTGCACTAATTTCTACCCTTAAGTTTGTGTAAGAAGGTATCTACCTTCTTAACTTACAATACTGTTCTCTTTTCCCTTCTGTTAGTTGTTTCTTTTGAATAAGGTCTACCTTTCCATTTCCACAGTCTAGTCATCATTCCCATATCTATTCGATCAAAAAGTATTTGTTAAGTACCTGTTATGTGCTAGGCACTAGTGATACAAGCCAAAAGAATGAAATGATCTTTACTTGCAAGGAGTTTACATTCTAATGTGATATGTGTGAAATTATATTTAATTTGAAGATGATTTTAAAATTTTCCTTACCCTGAACATTGACTGTGAGTATTCATTTGGAACAAATAAAATGTGTATTTAATGCCAAATCTACACTAAAGATCATTTAATCCTTCTACTGATTTAGAAGGTACTTTAGGATCTTTAGCAGTGCTACTGGAAAATGATTGTGAATAGACATTAACATTGTACCAGAGATATGTAAAATTTTAAATAATAGACTGCCAGGTAAAGGTATGTACACTATAGCTGCCTACAAATGAGAAAGTTAAGATTTATCTACAGAATAGATCCTTGAAATCGAGTAATAAGAACAATAAAAATATTTCCATTTTTAAAGGAGCTGGTTCAGATGGAGTTGAAGAAATCAAAAGACATCTTTTCTTTTCCACTGTTGACTGGAATGTAAGTACAGTGCAGTGTAGTTTGAATTAATAAGTAACTTTTTTTAGCTCTTGTTAGAGGTTAGAAGAAAATAATTGTATGTGGGCATTGCCAAGTAATAAATTTAAACTCTGTTTAAATTCCAGTGTGACATTTTAACTTACAGGTACTTTATAAAATGACTGTTGACTTGAATATTTACCATTTCAGCTTTATCCAGCTTAGTAAGGCAGTAGATCCATCGTTAATAGACTTTGAGCAAAACTTTTCTGCTAAATTTTATTTTCCATCCATAATAACATCTAGTGTGGTATGGTGGAAAGGACTGAAATTAGGTTTAAAATCAGAGAACTGAGCTCCAATCCCAGCCCTGCTTTTAACTATTGTGACTTTGAGTAAGTTGTTTAAACTCTCTGTGCCTCAGTTCTCTTTTATTTGTAGAACAAAGTCATATTAAGCTAATCCCTTCCAGTTTGGGAATTTCCACCCTACTCTAAATCTCTTAGTGATTTTGACCCTGTTACTGTAAATGGTCACTGGGGGAAAGAGTGAGGTGAAATTACTTTGTAAAGAAAAGTACTGTATTGGAATTGTAGGATGCTATTTAAATCCAGCCTAACATTTGTTACTTCTTAGGATGAATAGAAGAGGGATGAAGATAAAAAAGTAATTTGACAGGGGTGGCTAGGTGGTGCCGTGAATAGAGCACCGGCCCTGGAGTCAGGAAGACCTGAGTCCAAATACGGTCTCAGACACTTAACACAAAAACTAGCCCTGTGACCTTGGGCAAGTCACTTAACTCCAATTGCCCTCCACAAAAAAAGTAATTTGTGTTTTTAATAAAATAATTATATTTAGAAAAGCTTTAAAGAAGTTAAGGCCCCCAAACGTGCAATCTTCAGTCAGAAAATCTGATTTCATTGTTTCTGTCTCTCAACTCTTATTTTCACTTTTTGTGTATGTAGTCCTCCACTAAAGTGCTACTTCAATGCTTCATCGTGGCATGGAGGGTGACCCTGGGTTCTTGAAGGCTCTGCCAGTGGAGCACAAGCTGTGGGCAGGTTCTACCAAGTTTGACAAGCTTCAATTTATAGACCTGGCAATGGACTTTGTGTCTGTTGTCCGAGAACCATCATAGCTAAGTTTGGAAAGGCTTATTATCAGAGCATTGGCCACCAAGTGATGTGCCTCTCCTAAAAACAAAGCAGCCTGTTTTCATTTATATTTCCTACATCGTAAAAATTTCCAGAAAATATTTGAGATTCTAGATGTTTTTCAAGTTTTCAGGCATCATATACTATGAATGGATTTCATATTGTAGAAATACTGCTTGTATGGTAGCCTTAGATTTCAGAATCCTTGAATTTTGCTAGTTATTCCTGCATGACCACATGGGTATGTGTTGTTATCACTAGGGAGTTAAACCAGTTTTTAATAAAATTTGAAAATGAATAATCTCATCTCTTGCAAATGCAACCTTGAGCGTCTCCATCCTCATTGTGTTCCTTGACCTACTCATTGAGTTCAGTACAACTTCTGCCAAATTTAATGAACTTATTTTATTAGCAGATATTTGAAAATCTATTGAAATTTATCTGGTAAATCTAACCTGACGTGTTCCATTTATACTTATTAATATATTGTCATTTTGTGTAACTTGTTAAGATTAAGCTGTGACTATTGTCTACTTTAACTTGGAAAATAGAATAATTTTTCCATGTTAATAAGTTTTGGCATTACCCTATACTTCTTCTTTTAGAAATTATATAGAAGAGAAATTCAACCCCCCTTCAAACCTGCATCTGGCAAACCAGAAGACACTTTTTGTTTTGATCCTGAATTTACTGCAAAAACACCCAAAGGTAATACACATTTATATGGATTAAGTTAGGTCTGATGAATAAACCATTCTTTCACTTCACAGATAGAAGTTACAAGGATAAAAAGTTTGACTGTGAAATAATTATGCTTAATAGATTAGTTTGTGTTAGATCATGTTTTTGTATACATGTTTTATATGAGTTTTGTATTCACCATGTCCAAACGTCTTGGAGGAATCAGCAGATTGTAGTGGTAAGAACCAGACCAGTGACTGCCCTGCTCAGACTGTTGCTCCATCATTGCTGTGGCCTAGGATAGTATTTCCCAAAATAGGACTCAGGAACCTTTTAGTGAGTCACTTTTGTTTAGACCGAAGTCTTTAGGAACTAGGGTCAAGAGGAATCTGTAACTAGGAGATGTTTGGAAGAGTAGGGAGCAAGGGATAAGAAGGTTAAGACTGGTCATGAAATGTAAATATATATTTTCTTATCTTGTTTTAGAATTTCTTTAGTTTTTCATTGTTTTGGTTGGAGGAGTTTGAAAAAGAGGAAATAATACCTTCTATATTAATGACTTAATTTTTTTAATGGAATACATTTTGTTTTAGTAGAGTTGCATTTTTTAATCAAGATTTACCTTCAGCCAAAAAGAGTATAATTGTATGCTGTGAAAATTTTTAATTTTTTATAAAATTTATGCGTTTGAAAACTAGATTCTCCTGGAGTTCCACCCAGTGCTAATGCACATCAACTTTTCAAAGGATTTAGCTTTGTTGCAACTACTGCCCTAGAAGATCAGAAAATTTCTCCTCTCACAAATATATTGCCAATAGTACAGGTAAATGACATCTGATTGTTTTTTCCAGTTACAGCATTATTTCCTTGGGACAAAAAAGAGTTTTAAGTTTTAAAGCATCTCAATGGCCAACCTATATTATAGGCACCATTTATGATAGTAGTTAATTTTCAACTTTCCATTGGGGAAAATGGCAAGAAATAATCATACTTTAAAAGTGAAAAACTATTCTTTAAAAAAAAATCAAGTAAGCAATACGACCCATACAGTGGTGATTTGTGTACTTTTGGCCTTGAGGCATAGTAAGGGCTTTATCGGTTTGTTGATTGGTCTTATTTAAAAAGTCCAGAGTGTCTTGTAATTTAAACTTGGTTCATCATTTGTTAGTTGTTTATATTGCGAGCATATGCTTTCCTCAAACTCAGATTTTTTGCATGATTTTTAAGGTTTATGTTAAGCACATAGTTAGGAAATAAACACAGAAAATTGTGGGAGGTCAAGTTTCCATTCTCCTTGATGGACAGATATGTTTTAAATGCATTATCAGTTTTTCTCTGATTTTTTTTCAAAGCAATTACATGGAAGCAGTGCACAATTTAGTGATGTGTATGAACCAAAGGAGGATATTGGTGTTGGTTCCTATTCTGTTTGCAAGCGATGTATACACATGGCTACCAACATGGAATTTGCAGTGAAGGTATTGTCTCTAAATTTCTTTCTTCTATATTTTAATTTGGAGTGATCTGCTTTAGTTATGTTCTCACTGGGGCAGAGTGATTGAGAGGGAAGGAAAAATAAAGGAGAGGAATCTGAGTTCACATCTTAAATTTTGAAATAGGTTCTACCAAGAATTTCTTTTGAAGAATAGTAAATTTCATATTTTTCATTCTTGTAGTACTTTCAAAAAAGTAATATATTGTAATTAAAAATTAATCCTCACAATTACTCAATAATTGTTTGGATAAGAATTTAAAATAGTTTTAAGTTAATAAGAAATTATGTGTCAAAGCATATTTTCTAATTTACTCTTTGCATCAACACTGTTATGCCCTTATTTTAAAAGAAGTGGGATAAAAGGAAAATCTATTTCTTTGTTCAAATGTAGATAAATATTGTAATTACTCTTATTTTTTAGGTATTTCTAGAATACAAAATATGCCTACATCCCTTTAATTAGAAAAGTTTTCATTACACCATTTGATGCTTTTATGATAAAGAAAATTGAAATTTTAGTTTATCTGAACTTCTTGCCCATCTTATTTCTCAGATCATTGACAAAAGTAAGAGAGACCCCTCAGAAGAAATTGAGATTTTGATGCGTTATGGACAGCACCCCAACATTATCACTTTAAAGGATGTAAGTATTAATTTTTTTAAAAATCTAATGAATGTTAAGCAATCTGGTGAATCTGATGAATGCCTAATGAATTATTTTGTGTAAGATCATATATAAATATACCTGATTTTTGTAAACAGCATGTACAAGCTTTTTGGAAGAATCTGAGGATTGTAAAAGCTAATTCACAGTTGTTTGGGACCTGACCAAGGTCTTTGCCCTGTTCAAACTATTGCTACATATCATTGATGTAGACTGGTATTGAGTTTTCCAAAACAGGGCTCACAAGCCTTTGGGTGAATCACTTTTGTTTAGACAGTAGTCTTTAGGACATAGGAGCGAGGAATCTTTAAATAGAGGATATTGGAGGATATCTGACCAAGTTATGCCGTATGAATGTGATCAAATTCTACATTTCCAGAGGACTCATGATGAAACACGGCACTCACCTCCTGACAGAAAAGTGGTGGCTTCAGGGTGCAAACTAAGACATTTTAGTGGATATGGTCATTGCTTTAATTTGTTTTGCTTGCCTGTAAATGTAACAAAAATTTTAATAGAAGGGAGAGAAGTGTATTGTCATTAATTGAAACAAATTTAAAGAAATTAATGATAAAAAGTATAAAATCCAAATCACTTTTTTTTTCTTTTTAAACAGGTCTATGATGATGGTAGATATGTTTACCTGGTTACTGAATTGATGAAAGGAGGAGAACTACTTGATCGTATTCTCAGACAAAAGTATTTTTCAGAACGGGAGGCCAGTGATGTACTATATATAATAACAAAAACAGTTGACTACCTTCACTGTCAAGGAGTAAGTCCAAGTTATTTTATTCAGTTCAATTCTGGCAGCTGTATTTGTATAAACCCAAGGGAATGGGAGGGACACTTTGGCAAATCAGCTCAGGCATCCTCCCCCTGTGAAACCTTCCTAAGCAGCTACCTGTATCCAATTTAAATAATAATAATAGTAATGATAATAATGATAGGTAACATTCATGTAGTACTATGTGCAAAGCACTTGTGCTGAGCACTTTATAATTTTTATCTCATTTGATCTTTTACTGGAAGAAGTAGGAGCTATTATTATCCCCATTTTACAGATGAGTTAAGTGAGGCAAATAGAGGTGAAGTGACTTGTCTAGGGTCACACAGTTAGTAATTATCTGAGGCCTGGTTTGGACTTAGGTCTTCCTGACTCTAGACACAGTGCTCTTCTAGCTACCCAGAAACTTGTTCAGTAACCACTGCAGTGTTGAGTGTCAATAAATTATTTATATCCAGCTTACATCTGTTCTACATTTACCCCATTTCTACTTCTAGCACATTTAGAGATAGATATTCTCCTTCTGCCTGTCAGACTACTCCTCAATTTCTTTTGCTGTACCCTCATTCAGATCCCACCCTTTAACCAAAGGTGTCCCTGGGACCTCTTCTCTTCTCCCATTATTCTACTTCAGCTTCTATGGATTTAATTACCTTCTCTATGCTGATGATTCTCAAATCTATCTCTGCTTCCCCAGTCTCTCTCTAGTCTCACATATTTGGCTGCCTTTCAGACATCTTAAACTGCATATCCAGTAGATATCTAAAACAACATGTCCAAAGCAGATCTTTCCCCTTAAACACTGTCCCCTACCTTCCAGATTACTGTTGAGGATAATATCACCCTCCCAGCCCTTCAGGATCCCAACCTTGGTGTCATCCTCCACTCTGCAGTATCTCTCACACACCCCTCCCTCCTTCCTATCCGTAGCCTGTTACCGAGGTTTGTCAATTTCACCTTTGCAGCATCTCTCAAATACTCTCCTTCTCCCTTCTGACGCTGCCACTTCTCTAGTGCAGGCCTTTATCATACCTGGGTCTGCCTCAATTGTCTCCCCACCTCAGCCCATCTCTTTAGCCACCAAAGTGATTTTTCTGAAAACTCAGATTTGCTCTGTCATCTCCCTACTCAGAAAACTCCAGTGCCTCCATATCCCCTCCAGGATCAAATTCAAAATTCTGTTTGATGTTCAAAACCCTTATAATCTAGTGCACGCACGCACGCGTGTGCGCACACACACACACACACACACACACACACATACTTTTGCATCTTCTTATACCTTATTTGCCACCACTTACACTTCAGTCCAGTGACTTCCCAGAAATAAGACACTTTATCTCAAAGCTCTGGTCATTTTTTTATGTTTGTCCTCCATGCCTAGAGTGCTTTCCCTCCTCATCATCTGCTGGCTTCCCTGCTTTCAAGTTCCAACTAAAATCCCATCTCGTAGAGGAAGCTTCCCAACCCCCTTTAATTCTGGTGGTCTTTTAATTATTTCCTATTTATCCTGTATATAGCTTGTTTGTACATATTTGTTGTCTGTCACGTTAGGTTATGATCTACTTGAGCACAGGGACTATATCTTCTGTCTCTTCTTATATCCCCAGCACTTAGCACAGTTCCTGACACATAGTAGGTACTTAATAAATGTTTCTTTTATAGTAATAAATGTCAGATCTAGTACCTCAGTAAGGTTAGAAACAAAAATGCAATGCATATTTCATGCCTAAAGTCTTAACTTCTGTTTCCTCAATGGTCCTATTTTTACCTCTTGATTTATTGTGGCACAGTTCTTCGAATTTATTTCTAAATTTTCTGTGACCCTCTAATTAGGGAACTTTTAGTTCACTGGGAATCTTAGATCTTCTGTCATCCTGCAAAGTAGTCTTTCATCATCCATCTTATTAATGTGATTTAATTTGTTTTAAAATACTCTATTTGGGCGCTGTGGTTTTGAAGGACAAATGTGTATGTATTCAAATGTCATTTTTCATTTGAGCTGTTGTGTATAATTATATTCTCTGTGCTTTGTAAGAGAAAAAACATCCAGAAATAAATATTCAAAGGAGATATAATAGCTTACACAGAAAGGGAAACCAAAAAGATTGAGACTCATGGGGCTAGAATGGGCTAAGTAAAGATAATAATTCATATATGTAAAATGGTATAGGTAAAGCAAATAGAAATTTATTTACCAGATTTTTGAATGCTAGAGAGAAAAAAAATCTAAAAGTTTGAAAGGAGAGGTAATTTTAGAACATACCAAAATAATCATGAATTCTGAGAGTTATTTGTAATGTGGAGTTCTTTACCTCAAAAGGTTGCAGTGATTGAAGTAGAAATAGGTTCACAAAGGGCTTGGGACATTCATGAACCAATAATTCTCAGATTAGCTACTGAAATAAAGGATAACTTCTGGAGATACACATTTTAGAGGACACACTCTTCCAAATTGCCTTGGATGTTTGGTCAAGTGAATAAAGACATTTCATTGAAACACATATATGCAAGAGACTTCACTAGGCACTGTGCAGCCAGTGACTCTGATGCCCTGGCTATTTCATGAACAAGACCCTGCATCTCTTGACTCGAGTATTTTCTCTGGCTCTCCCCCATGCCTGGAATATTCTCCCTCTTCCACTCTGACTCCTGTCCTCCCTGACTCTGTTTAAGTCCCAATTAAAATCCCATCTTCTACAGGAAGCCTTCTGTAACCCCCTTAATTCCAGTGCTTTCTCTCTTAGTTATTTCTTATTTATTCTGTATATAGCTTGCTTTGCATGTTGTTTGCCTATTATCTTCCCCCTTAGATTGTAAGCTCTCTGAAGACAGAGGCTGTCTTTTGCCTCTTTTGTATCAAGAGTGCTTGGCCCAGTGCCGGGCACATAGTAGGCACTTAAAAAAATATTTATTGCATTGGATACAAAGCCGAGTAGGATACAGTTCTGGCCTCGTGCTATTCAGTAAGTGCAGCTTCCTGAAGAAGGGAGGAAAATCATTTCTGGTGGAGGGGACTAAATGCACGAGGCACAGAGACGACCCAGTGCAGAAAGTCACTTAGCATGCTCAGTGGTCCATTTGGGCTGGAGAATGAGATGTGGAGGAAGGTGGTCGATGAGACTAAGAAAACCAGGCTGGCTCAGATTAGGGAGGCCTCTGAAAACCAGGCTGAAGAATCGGGACTTGATTTGGTAAAGAAGAGCCACAGAAGCTTTTTGAGCCAAGGGTATAAATAGGATCAGAAGATTTTAGAATTGGAAGAGACTTGAAAAATGATTGAGTCCCGTGTCCCATCTCCTGCCCCCTCCACCCCGTTTTGCCAGTGAGGTAACTAAAGCTTAGCAAGGTGAAGTGACTTGCCAGAGATCATTCAGGTGGTAAATGGCAAAGCAGAGCTCTCTGACTTCAGCCACAGTAGGTTTCTCTTGTACCATGCTGCTTTCTCAGCAGGTTTGTTTTTCCTGGTTTTTTTGGGAGGGGGGAGGTGGCATGGGGGTGAGAGTTGAGGGAACGCAGTTCAGAATGAAATTTATATTTTCCCTCATTTGTATGGAATATGATATAACATCAAATTTCTATCACATTTTATGTCACTTAGATACTTTATGAGCATCATATTCATAGAGCTCATGATATTGGAAAGGTTAAGGAATTAGTGAAATCATATATGCCTTATTAATTCTCTGCTTTGTGCCCAAGGGCCCTAATTTAATTCCTTTTTTTAATCAGTTAAATAACGCTTTTACCTAATTATTATTTAAATTCCTTCCTAAATCTCTTCTGAATTCACCACTGAAACATAAAAGAATTGTATGAGAGCATATGTGGCACATTTCCATCTTATGTAGTAATATTGGGGCTTGTTGGTTGGGAGGCTGTATTATTTCATTCTCTGCACATCTCTCTTCCTGGTGTCTGGAGTAATGACAGCAGGAGGTTGGAAACCTGTCCCTATTCTCACATTATGCAGTCATTTCAAGGAATTTGGTTTGTGAAGGATTTTATTAAAAGTCTGACATCAAGAAAGGAGTAGTTATATAGGGAACATCCTGAAATAAATTAAGAAGTCGTGGCTTAGTTTTTACAAAGAAGACAGATGATTAAATGCTTTAAATTGTACAAAATTCAGTTGGTTAATACATACCAATGTAAGAAAGTAGTGTGGGAAGTAATATTGAACAGCAGCAACATTCCATGGTGGAAGGTATTTGGATTAGGAATCAGGAGACCTGAGTTCTCATCTTGGGTTTGCCACTGATTGGCTGTGTAACATTGAAATTGTCCCTTTATTTCCTCATCTATAACATGAGGAGATTGAAACAGAAGACTTCCAAGGTTCCTTCCAGCTCTAAAATTCTCTGATAAACATGGATAAGTTTTTTTAAAACCTGACTTAGAAATAGACTCAGAAGAACCATACCTACAGAAACATGTAGGACATCCTTTCCATTGTCAAGCCTTACTCCCTCTTGAGCCCAGGATTCTATTGAATTGATAGCAGATGAGAATTTCTGGGTTGCAATGAATAATTCACTTGTGAGTAACCTGGAGTTGATTCTTCTGAGCAGAAATCCTTCCTTCTCTTATGAATTTTTTTAAAATCCACATTAGATGTCACACACACAGAGTTGAATAGGTTTTACTCTTTTAAAACATCACATATCACTGAAGAAGTGGTTTTTAAACATTTTCATTCCACAGGCCATCACCTAAATTATGATTTAATCTGTGCGTTAACATAGTAGAATGGTCAGCAGTGGTCCAGACAAAGATGACAAGACGATAAGATTTTGTCCTCTAAGAACAGAGATAGCTGGAGGAGGCCAGTAATTGATATGGTTAGCATAGTATACACAGAGTTTAGGGCCCTTGGTAAATCGTGGTAAGTAGTAACTATCTTATGGATAAATCCAGTTTTGAGACTTCTCAGTGAAAGAGTCACAGTGCCAAAAGAAATTCAGAAGTTTTGTAAGTGGGGCAATTCTAAATTTTCAAAGTACTTAGTATGATTTTTTGTTTTGCATGTCTTTATTAGGAGCCAACATTTAAAATGTCTTTCATTTTGTTTTCAAGGTGGTTCATCGAGACCTTAAGCCTAGTAATATTTTATATATGGACGACTCAACTAACGCTGATTCTATTAGGATCTGTGACTTTGGGTTTGCTAAACAACTTCGAGGAGAAAATGGACTTCTCTTAACTCCCTGCTATACTGCCAACTTTGTAGCACCTGAGGTAGCCTTCAAACTGCATTTTATTTTATAATTCTGCATTTGTCATGTGATAAAACTGTGTGAGGTGCGATGCATTTTGTTCAATTTTTGCTTTGTGTTCTTTTCTATGGATTGAACATGTTAGCTATGATCATTTTAGAGCAGGTAACATAAAGTAAGAATTGTTTTTATCTTATCTTACCGACCTAGTAACCAAGATAGTGTTATCTTTTAATACAAACCTTCAGTCTTCCAAACCAACCGGATTGGACCATGCTATAAGTTCTTCATTTTTCTAGAATCAGAGGACACTAAGGACCTGAAAGGTGAAACGATTTGTTCTCAAAGTCTTACAGTGGCAGAGTTGGGACTAGAACTCAGGTGTCCAGACTCCCAAGCTAGTTTTTGGTTTTAAAAAATAAATTAAAAAGTTAGAGCTCTGTCACAAAGGGATTTTACCTCCCAAATAAAGATTTCACATATGAATGACTGTTTTCATTTACTCTCATACCTTAGAAAGGAGATCAAGAGAAGAGGGAGCTGATTAGAGAGTTGTGTAGATCTACATGCATCAACTGTGGGTTACCTAGAATTCAGCTCCAACTACTCTGTCCCACCAGCCTGGGTCTTGAAGCTTTTCCTAAGCCTGGTGTGTAGGGGGCAGCAGGCATTGAAAGTGCTAGGGCAGAGGAGTGGCAGCAGCAGTGCTTCTACAACTTGGCTCCACTGTCCTCACTTTCTCACTTTGTCCATTTAGCTTGTTACCTGGTGAAGGGGAGCACAGACAGTGCAGAGGGTGACTCCTCTGAGCTCCATCCTTGTGCCAGTGTCCAAGAGGCACTTCATGAATATCTGTTGAGCTGATTTCCATACCCCTTCTTTCTTATTGTACAACAGGGTTTGAAATTCTTGACCCTAATGAAGAGACAATGTAAGCCTTCCTTCTGTATACGCGTGGGACAAAGGAAGTGCTAGGGGTAAAACAACCCACTGCCAACTTGCTGATTGCCCTCTTCCTAACAAGCTAGGAAAGGGTTATTGGAAGATATGTTGGAGTAGAAGAAGCACAGTGTGACTGGCTGGGGAGCCAGAAGCCTAGAGACTGGGGTTCCCTTCTGAGCAAGTCAATTTACCTTTCTGTCTCTCACTTCTCCCTTCAGCTACAAAATAGAAGTAAGAATTCACCACCTGGTTCACCAGGTTGTTGTGAATAAAACACTTTGTAAACCTAAAAATACAATGTCAAGCAAAGAAATTGACTGGAAAGACTCATTGTCATAGGGTCTACAGTTCTGAACTTGGAGGAGGAAGACTTGGGTTCATATCCTACTTGAGACCCTTCACAGCCAGACGGGTCACTAAACCTCTTTGAACCTCAGTTTCCTCATCCATAAAATGGGGTTAATAATGACCCTTGTTTCACAAGGTCTTTGTGAGAAGAATCAAATAAGGTAATGTATGTTGAAGCACTTGACAAACCTTAAATAAATGAGAGCTTTCATTATTACTCATATTTCTCCATTGCCTCCATCATAGATCAGATCCTCTTCTATCCTTTTGACAATCCTAATATGACTGCAATGCTTCATGCTCCGTAATCTACATCATTCTTAATTTCTTTCTTCAGATAACTGAGGGGCTGATATGGGCTACAACTGATAGGAAGGGCATTTAGCAGTGCCTCATTATCAGGAACTGGGATCCCTGTTTGTATTATTTGTGGGAGGCGATTACACAAGTTGAAAGCTTCTTCAGCTACTCAGTTTTGCTTTTTCTTTTTGAATTCTCTGTCTGAAAAAACACTTGAATTTTGTTAGTTATATACTTAGACTCATGTCTGGCAACTGTCAAAGCCAAATATGATTTTTTAGTCTTTTTATGAAAACTTTATGCTGTTATGCAATTCTGCGTTAATGCATTAATAATGTTTATATTTTGTCCATATGCCTGGAGGCTTTTGCAGTGGACTAATTTCTCTAAGTGAAAAGAATATGACTATTTTATTTCCTTAGTATTTTTTTCCACAGTTTTAAACTTATGTTCATTTCATAGGAAGCTTTCAACTGAATATGCTGTTTGGTTTTTATTGGATTGAATTAGTGTCATGTCCAATTTCAAAAAGCTATGACAGATTATCTAAGACATTCACAATTAATCCCCCATATTTTTATGACCTAAATGGACTTTTTTTTCCAAGAAATTGTCGCAAAACATAAACCAGATTTCTTCACGCCTTCATACTGCTCATATAATATGTCTTGTTACATTTCTCATATTGCCTTCTGTTATCATTTGGCCCCTTAGATTCTTTGACCTTTCATAAGTAGGTGTATCTCAGTGCCTTAGGCTGGGCCATGTCTTATACCTCTTTTTTTGGTCTTGCAACTGCTCTTAAAAGTCCTGTGCCCATGTGTGCACGAACACAAGTGCTGAAACAGTATCCAGTGAATATTTACTCACAATTGAAAAGATCTCAAGAGTTTGATCGTGATCACAGAGTTTTATACCTAGAAGGGCCTAGAAATCATTTAACTGATGAGGGAACTGAGGTTCACAGGAGATGAGGGACTAGCCTCCTCACGTCTGACCAAGCAGCCTTTCTCTCTGCTTCTTCTGCTGTCTCTTCTAGATCACTAATATCTTGGAGATGCTGGTTCAGGAAGTCATTCATCTTGCTTTGGGGTGGAAGACTACTCAAATGTATTGAATTTGTAATCCACAGCTAATACTTATAATGTTGTTTCTCTGTACCTCTAATTTGTGTTTCTTAGGTTCTCATGAGGCAAGGTTATGATGCTGCTTGTGATATTTGGAGTCTGGGTGTCCTGTTTTACACAATGCTGGCTGGGTAAGAAATATTCACACCTCACTCAGTATTATTTTGGGGGGTGAAAAGAGTCCTAAAGGAAAGGATGGTTTTCATTTGTCAAAGATTCTACTTTCTCTTTCAGAATTGATATGACTACTGTGTCCTATTCCCTTATTGATTAGATAGCTATGCTGAAGTAACTTGCCCATTTACAGTCATTTCTTGATACCTTGATCAAGCCAAAAATTTTAGCCTTTGAACAAAAAGATGTTTTCAAATTAGATTTCTTATTAGGATCTAGTATTAATTTTATATAGTAGTCTGTTTTTAAAATTTTGTAAAAGTAATAGTTGATAAGAAAAGAAGTGGCATGTGTAAGCAAGAAGCCACCCAGTTTATTACTACTGAGTCATAGTTAAGGGCTAGAAGTGAAATATGACTCTTAATAATACAGAAGGAGTACTTGATAAGATCAGCAAATAACTTCTTTCAGTTTAAACTGAGACCTGTGCCTGCCTTGAAAGGGCTTAATAAAATGCCTGAAATATTTGAAGTGTGATAACAGTTGCTGATGTTAACATTGGCAATATACACCTAATAAGCCAGATGTCTTGTGGCCCTTAACAATGAGTCCTCTTTTGAGTAGGTTTGTTTAGAAGTGAAAACAAATGTTTCTTGCTGTCAAGTTTGTTCTGAGAAAACCTTAGTGGGGAAATAACCACTGATCTGGTCAGTCAGCAAGCATTTATGAAGCACCTACTATGTGCCAGGCACTGGATACAAAGAAAGGCTTATAATGGATGAAGATAAGTGAATAGCATAATAATATATTGAGATGTGATTTGTTTTGAAAAATATAGATAACAATTAGAATATAATGCTAGAGATGTAGTAGATGCACCATAAGCAGTTCTTTCATATAAAAAGTATGGCTTTAAAATGTTTTATGATTATCTAGAGACTTTGTCATGAACTTGTATTTTAAAAAATTTATGAAAATAATTGCATATTTGTATAAAAATCATTGTACTTATCTCAGTAAAGTGCTTATCAATAAATTTAGTAGTTGCATTGGTGAAAGACTGCATATCAGACTTGGCATACCAAAACAAGCTATTCAGAATGAGTGATCAGCATTAAAGTTTTCTATCCCTAGAATACTAACTCTAGCTTGTGGGATTCAAATATATTATCTACTCCATGGTTGGGGAAAAAAATTCTTGGTTTAAATTTATTTTTGTCCACAATTGACTAATATTAGATAGAGCATTAGTTAATTAAATCTTTTAGCACTAATCATAAAGTTTGCTCCCCCCACCTTTTTTTTAAACATAAATCAGCTTTGTCAGACCCAAACAATGGGTGCATTACCATCTGCTCTGATATTAGTATATCCATTTGTTGTTCCTTTTTCTTGTGAAAGGTAACTTCCAGAGAATTGTGTGTAAGGGGAAAATGGTTAAGAAGACCCTAGATAGGGGCGGCCAGGTAGCACAGTGAGTAAGAGCACTGGCCCCAGAGTCGGGATGACCTGGGATCGAATCTGGGCTCAGATACTTACCACCACACCCAGAAATAACTGGCCGTGTAACCTTGAGCAAGTTACTTAACCCCAATTGCTTTAAAAAAAAAAAGACCCTAGATTTCATTGGTGTAGCAAACTAAATTGAGGAAACCTCCTCTACCCATGCAGATAAGCCTCTTCATTCCAATTTATTGCCTCAGAGAGCTGCCTGAGGCACTGAAAGGGTAAGTGACCTACCTATGGTCACACAGCCAGGATGGATCAGAGGTGGGCCTTAAATCCAGGTTTTCCTGACTCCAGCTCTGACTATCTGTGCATTCTACCTTTCCAAAAAATGAAAGTACCAGTTTATGAGATTTTAAAAATCAAATAATGTCAGATTTATGTGTAAATTTTCATTCCTCTAGGTATGTGGCATGCCTTTAACTCATATTTAGAAAATAGTTTCCAAATTAAGGCATGCAACTTCTTACAGTGTGTCCCCTGGAAGGTGTCAAGAAAAAGGTGCTGAATTGAGAAAGCTTATTTTTTAATTTCTGAATTAGTTTAATCCTAAATTTAAATAGCAACTGTCTTATTATAAATTATCATTAAAATGTTTTACTTGAATGGGAATTCCCTTATTAAAACTGACATATCCCTGAATATATACAAAATATAAACTTTATTCTGGTTGGAAATTTGTGGTTTGGTAATAATTTTTTGGGGAAAAATTATAACATTGGCTTTGTTTTCTGGTTTGATTTTAGGCTAAGAGTTCTAGACTAAAAGATTGTTGAGCACAAAATGTATAAGCCCCTGTAGGTGCAGGTTAAATATTCTTATTAACTTTATAATAACATTTAACATTTAGTAAGGAGAAGGAAATTGCACACCACTCCAGTGTCTCTCTCTGCCCAGAAAACCCCAAATGGGGTCATGAAGAGTCGGAGATGACTGAAATGACTCAGTAACAACAACAACAACAACAAACCCTGTGCAGAGTATTTTGTTAATAGGTCTAATGTTGTGTTGCGTTAATTGTGATGGAAAAAGAGATGTGGGCAATAACAAAATTGAGTATTAGGAAGATGACCTTCATTCTTTAGTGAATATTTTCCTGAAGTCTTATATTCATATTTTTATTAGATTTCTTATATATGTAATCTTTGATTGGCTCCTAAAATGTGTGTTCTTTTTTTTTATAGCTATACTCCTTTTGCTAATGGTCCCAATGATACTCCTGAAGAAATCCTGTTACGGATAGGTAGTGGAAAATTCTCTCTAAGTGGTGGCAACTGGGACACTGTTTCAGATGCAGCAAAGGTGTAAATATGTTTTGTTATAACATTCTTAAAGCCTGCAAATGTATTATGGACAGCTGAAGTATTTTAAATCAATGAATAAAAGAATGAGCACTCATTAAATATTTACTTATGGGTGAAGCACTGTGCTGAGAATTGGGGATATAAATACAAGTGAAAAACAGTCCCTGTCCCTCTCCTGGGTCCCCTTTTACCTCTCTGACCTCTGCTCAGTCTCCTTTTATGACTCTTGTACCAGGTAACACACTCTAACCATAGAGGTCCCTTCAGGGTTTTGTCCTAGGCCTTGTTCTCTTTTTTTTTCTACACTACTTCACTTGGTGATCTCATCAGCTCCCAGGGATTTAATTAATTACCATCTTTATGGTGACATTCTCAAATCTACCTATCCTGCCCCAAGCTTTGTGTTGACCTCCAATCTTCCATCTCCAGTTGCCTTTCAGACACCTCAAAGTTCAGTAGATAAATTCACCATGTCCAAAACAGCTCATTATCTTTCCCCTAAACCCTCTCCCCACCTCTTACATTCCCTATTACTGTAGAAGACAACAGTATCTTCCCATTCCCTGAAGCTTGCAATCTGGGGGTCATGCTGAACTTCTCGCTATCTCGCACTACTCCATGTCCAAGCTCTCCCTCAGCTGAACTCTTTTCTTAGCCTTCTAATTGGACTGTCTCCTTCTAGGCTCTCACCTCTCCATATAGATTTCCTACAGCTGCCAAACACAAATGTCACCATGTCATTTCCCTGCTCAGAAGTCTTCTGTGGCTCTTTATTTGCCTCCAGGATAAAATATAAATGTCTCACGCTGGAACTTGAGGGCCTCCAAAATCTGACTCCCACCTACATCAAAGCCCAGCTAGCCTACTGGCTGTTTCCCAAATTTGACATCACATCTGTCACTTCTGGGCCTTGGGACAGACTTGTTCCCTGTCTCTTGAAAACATTCCCTCCTGACCTCTGCTTCTCTGTATCTAACTTCCTCCAAGAGCCAGCTCACATGTCTTCTTTCTACATGAAACTTTTACTAATCTTTATTACCACTAACCACCTAGTATCATACTATTGTACTGTAGGAGTTTAAGCTCCTCTGGTTGAAGATAAGCTCCTTGGCTATTTTGTTGTCTTTGTATCACCAAAGCCTTGCACCTAAAAGGTACCAAATAAATGTTTGTGGAATCAAATGTTTGTAAAATATTAACTAAATTTATTAAATTATATTAGCAGATTGGGGGTTTATAGAGTATCTGATGCTTTCTCTGTCTGTATGTCAATGTTAAATACTGATAATTAAATATGTGTGGATTATCAATAATTATAGTTTAATTCCAGTCTGATTTTGCCCTGCCGTACATAGTTCTGGGTCATATTCCCCTGTTACCAAATAATATCTGTTGCTGGAATGTAAACAAATTTCAGTACTAACTAGGCCAAGTGTAATTAGCAAGGTAAATCACCTCAGGGGGAAAAGCTCATTTTGAAATAGGATTGATATTTTCCCACACCATAGCTCCTTCTGTTTATCTTGATACTTGATTTTTCTTGTTCAGTCATGGCTGACTCTTTGTGACTCCATGGACCATACCATGCCAGGCCCTTTTATCCTCTATTATCTCTGGAAGTCTGTCTAAGCTCCTGTTCTTTGCTTCCATGACACTATCTATTCATATCATTCTCTGTTGTCACCCTTTCCTTTTGCCTTCAGTCTTTCTCAACATTAGAAGCTTTTCCAAAGAGTCCTGTCTTCTCATTATGTGGATAAAGTATTTGTTTCAGCTTCAGTGTTTGACCCTCCAGTGAATAGCCTGAATTAATTTCTTTAAGTATTGACTCATTTGGTCTCCTTGCTGTCCAAGGGCCTCTCAAAAGTCTTCTCCTGTACCATGATTTGAAAGCATTGATTTTGTGGCACTTAGCTTTCCTTATAGTCTAATTCTCACATCCATACGTTGCTACTGGAAAAACCGTAGCTTTGACTATATGTACCTTTGTCAGCAAGGTGAGGTCTCTGCTTTTTAATAGGCTGTCTGAATTTGCCATGACTTTTTTTCCAAGGAGCAAGCATCTTTTAATTTCATGGCTGCAGTGATCTTTGAGCCCAAGAATATAAAATCTGACACTGCTCCCATTTCTTCTCCCTCTTTGCCAAGAAGTGATGAGGCCATTTGCCAGAATCTTAGTTTTTTAATGTTAAGCTTCAAGCCAATTTTTATACTCTCACCCTTCTTCATTCTTCTTCACTTTCTGCCATTAGAGTGGTATTGTATACATATCTGAGATTGTTAATTGTTTCTCTTGGCAACCGTGATTCTAGCTTTTGATTTATCCAGCCAGGCATTTTGCAGGATATACTCCTTTTCCAATGTTAAACCATTCAGTTGTTCCACATTGAGTTCTAACTGTTCTTTGTAGTTGATTTTTTCTGGTGTCGATTTATTTTTAGAAAATACGCAGGCCAATTTATCAGTAGAATCTAGATATTTATTATTCATTGTTTTGAGTGGGAAGTAACTAGTAACATAACATTTTTTACTTTTAAAAAAAATCTAAGCTTTATCACTATGTCCTTTTGGACTTTTTTGTAATGTTATTAGCAAGGAATTGAGGAAGGCTATGAATGATGAACTTGAAATGAAACATGCAGGTACTTTATCTTAGAGAATCATTCCTGGGCCTGCTCTGTTATGAAGGATACTTCTAGCTCCTTTCTCTTAGAAACTTTTCCCTTCCCTTCCTGAAAGAAGCAGGGAAGGAAGGGAGAGAGCACTGTGTGAGGCCTACCACTCTCTCCAAGCAGAATAAAGAAAATCTCTGCTTATTCTTAAAGAAATGATTGCTTCATAAAGACTAGGCACTCAATAAACCTTTGTTGAAGGATTGAAGAGTCATATAGCTCTCCTGCCTTCACCCTTTTATCTCCAAGCTGATTAAAATGATTTTACATATAGTAACACAGAGTAGTATTTCTTTTAGCAATGCTCTGATAGTGACTTAAAGCAGCTTTTATCGTCTACCTTTGAGAAGAGAGTTTTTCATGAACTTTTCTGAAAGATCTAAAATGCTTTACATAACATACTTGAGCACAGATGGAAACTGATTTCCTGACAGAATGACATGTTTGGGGGAGAGTAGAAGAGTGGCAGTAAAGGCCAGAGTCTCTCTGACTTAAGAAATTGAGAGAAGTCCTGGACCTGATCCGCCATCACCACAAGAGGAACAGTTGGAGCACCACTTGGACCTAACATGATTAATTGCTGATGACTTCTTTCCCCCAACCCCAAAGCAACTCACCATCTTTATTGTTCTCTTTATAAAGTCAGGAAGGGAAAATATGAAATCAGACTAACAGATAAAAATACATTATTAACCCAGAGGAAATGGAAGTCAGTAAAATCTGCCTAATATGGGCAGGTATCATTGCTTCTAGGATAAAATACAAACTCCTGTTTAGCCTTTAAAGTTTCACACAACCTGTCTCTGACCTAGCTTTTCAGTCTCAATGAACATTTAGTCTTCTTCCCATACTCTATCATCGCCCCAAAATGGCCTTTCTTTTCCTTACAGAGGCCATAGCTCTTAGCACCTTCTCACTGGCCATTCCCCTTGTCTGGAATGCACTTCTTCCTTACCCATATCTCATAGATGCAGCTCAGGCGTCACCTTCAGCATAGTCTTTCCTCATTCCCCCCACCTGCTAGTACCATTGGTCTCAAACTACCTTGTCTTTAGTAACTTTGTATATATTTGTATGCATTTCATATTTATGCTTTGTGTACTTTAGGTGTGCTTGTTTCATCTCCCATTAGAAGATAAAGGCCTTGCAAGTAGAGATTGTTTCATTCTTTTTACTTGCAATGCCTCCTGGGTACCAGGCACTATGCTTGGTATACAGACACCAAGAAGGAAGCAATCTCTATTCTCAAGGAGCTTTAGAAGATTTTTTAAAACTTACTTATTATTTCAGTTATATAAGGTGACTAAGTATTGCCTACCAGTAGTCCATCAACTGTATGAAAATGATACTTCAAAAATGTTGGGGCTTACTTTCCTAAGCACTTTAATCCTTTCCTGAATTCTGATTTATTTTTTCATTTGTACCTGGTGCCCTTTTTCACAGATGAGAAGAAAGGTAAATGTCAGTACAGTTTCTTGTCTGAGTGACTAAATTAAAGGAGCCAGAGTTAGTCAGGTTTTAAACTTAGTTTACTCAAACTTTTTTTCTAGTTCTAGATAGAACTTAATCAAGATTGACTTGGCAAACATTTTCAGCTTAACTAGTAAAAGACTCAAACAAAGCAAATACTTTTATATTGTCCTATTTAGTTTCTATAGTATACAATTTAAGTATGCTAGAGACTTTTACAAGCCTTATTCTGGCATTGTCCATGTTGCTTGGCCATTTATAGGTTGTTATGAAATTCTCCTAGTATTTTCTGTATTCAACAGTTTTTACTGGATACCAAATTCTTCTGAGTATAGTTCTGGGTAAACCCATTTGAGAAGTTAGCTTAGAAAGTTTGTCAATTAGAGTTTTGATATTAGAATTCTGTTTATGAAGATTGATCATGTACTTTTACCTGGAATCAAGGCATAGTATCTTGCTTGAATGGTTGGTCTATGAAACTATTTCCTTGTTGTTGCCAAATGCCAAAACCTGGAGTTGTAAGGCCTTTGTGAAAATTCAACTATAATGCCCCCATGTTGATAGTCACTAATTGGAACAATGATTAATAATTCAAAGATTAAAGTAGGTAGTCAAAGTGTTAGGACCCTAATTGATTAATTTCCCAATTGTTCATACCTGTTTGCAAATAAGATTATACCTCTTTCAGTACTTTGAGCGATATAGGTAAGGTGGTTATTACTCACATTCAGCCTAAATACTTAAGGTTTTCTTGACTTTTATTGTATATAAGAATAGCAAAGTTCTACAAATCATGTTGAATTAAGTTTAATGACTTTGAGTTAGTAATGGTTTTCTTCTTAATGTATCTTCTGAATGGATTCTCCATTCTCCAGTCTCTTACAGTGGCACAATCTTACATCCTTTCTTTTTCATAATCACTCTGCCAAGACCACTCTGTAAAACTGAAAAATATTCATATGGAGGTGACAGATTTTGTTTTGTGACCATGAATGAGCTCATTTTCCTTTAATCTTAGCTATTATGAAAATTCAGTGAATATTAAGTTAATTACACTTTTATTTGTTATCTGTCTTCATCTTGCCACTCTGACAAGGAAAACTTACCTCTTATTTGAAAAAAATGCTGAAGAATTATAAGATTAATGAGGCTTCATATAAAATACTTTGAACTCTGTAGAAGAAAGTTATAAAACCATGTATTAAATTTCTGCTATGAAGCCATTTATCACAAACTAAAGAGCATTCTATTCAAACCTTTCCAAGTGAACAAATATTGACCATAAAATCATGTTAAGAGTTACTGGGATGGCACCATGTATTAGTTATTTTTTGTTCCACACCTCAGGAGAAGCCACTTTGCTATTGAAAAATCTATCCTTATTTCCAGATATTAATTGACTAGGTTTTATGACTGTTCATTGTCTACCAAGGCTCAAATCCTGCCGTAGTAGCTTTGTGACTTTGTGTAAGTCACTTAGTCACTCAACAAACATTTATTAAGTGCCTTCTGTATACCAGGCACTCTGCTAAGCACTGTGAATACAAAAAGAGGCA
Organism: Petaurus breviceps papuanus; assembly: GCF_028583685.1. Taxonomy (NCBI): domain Eukaryota; kingdom Metazoa; phylum Chordata; class Mammalia; order Diprotodontia; family Petauridae; genus Petaurus; species Petaurus breviceps. The sequence goes on along the minus strand of NW_027187334.1, from coordinate 113,625 downwards.
CAAAATGATTTCTGCCCTCAAGCTCACAATCTAATGGGGGGGGGCAACATACCAACTATTATAGAGAAAGCAAGTTATATACAAGATATAAAAAATATATATCTTATACATAAACTGTACACACATATACATACATACATACATATCCTATATATAAACAGGTTAAGTAGGAAGTAATTAGCAGAGGGAATTAAGAGGGGTTGGGTAAGAGACTTTAGGAGTAATTTTAGTTGGGACTTAAAGGAAGTTAGGCAGGTTGGTACTCAGAATGGAGGAAGGACAGCCAGAGAGAATGCTCAGAACCGAGAGGTGAAGTGTCTTGTTCATGGAATAGCCAGGAAACCAGTGTCACTGTATCAAAGAGTCCTAAAGGTATAAGATGACTGGAAAGATAGGAGGATCTAGGTTATAAAGGGCTACGAATGTCAGAGAATTTTGTATTTGATCCTGGAAGTGATAAGGAGCCACTGGAGTTCATTGAGTGGGGTGGATGTGTATGTATGTGTGTGTGATATGATCACACCTTCATTTTAGGAAAATCATTTTAAGTGGCTGAATGAAGGATGGACTGGAATGGGGAAAGACTGGAGGTAGGTAGACCCACCAGTAGCTATTGCAATACATATGAGGTAATGAGGGCTTATACCAGGATGGTAGCAGTATCAGAGGACAGAAGGGGCTATATTTGGGAGATGTTGCAGAGATATAATTGACAGGCCTTGTCAACAGCTTGGATATTGTGGGATGAGAGAAAGCAAAGAGTCCAAGAAGATTCCTAGTTTGTGAGCCTGAGGGATTGGGGGGCATGGTTTTACCTGCTACAATAATAGAGAAGGTAGGAGGTGGGGACAGGATTTAGGGGGAAAGATAATAAGTCTTGTTTTGGGACATAATGATTTTAAAATATGTAGTAGACATCCAGTTGAGATGTATGAAAGACAGTTGGAAATGTGAGATTGGAGGTCAGAAGAAAGATTGGGGTAGGATAGGTAGATTTGAGAAGCATCAGCATAGCAATGTTAATTAAATCCAGGGGAGCTGATCACATGGATCACCTGTGAAATAGTATAGAAGGAGAAGAGAAGAGGACCCAGGACAGAACCCCAAGGGCCACCTACTATTAGAGGGTGTGATCTGGAGGAAGATTCAGCAGTCAGAGGGAAAGTGGTTAAATAGGTAGGAGGAGAACCAGGAGAGAGTAGTGTCCTAAAAACTTAGAAGAGAGTATCAAGAAGGATAGGCTGGTGAACAGTGTCAAAGGCTGCAGAGAAGTTAAGGAGAATGACCATTGAGAAAAGTGCATTGTATTTGTCACCTAAGAGATTGCTAGTAACTGTGGAGAGAGCAATTTTAGTGGAATGGTGAGGTCTGAAGCCAGATTATAAGGAGTTAAGAAGAGACTGAGAAGAGAGAAAGTGGAGGCACCTATTGTGTATGGCCTTTTCATGGAGTTTAGTCATAAAAGGCAGAAGAGATTAAGGATGATAGATAGCAGGGATGAAGGATTTAGTGATGGCTTTTTCAGGATGGGAAAGACATGGGCATGTTTGTAGGTGGTAGGAAAGGAGCCATTAGGGAGAGATTGAAAATAGATGAAATAGTGGGAATGACAGTGGAGGCAATCTGTTGGAGGAAATGGGATGGAATGGGATTGTTTAAACAAATACAAGGGTTAGCCTTGATAAGGAGTAAGGCCACTTAATTATGTGAGACAGGTGAAGGAGGAGAAAGTGGCAGGCCTCTGTTTCTTCATCTGTAGAATGGTTTAAATGAGTGCTAGGGTTCCTTCTAGCCCTTATTTTGTGATCCTACCCAAGAACATACAATCCAAGCCCTAAGAGCAACCTTAGAACTGGATTTAGTCACCTTGGAGTCCTTTAGGATCAGGGTGATCCCAAGGCCAATGTGAACCAGAATACATTTCCCTTTTCTGTACACTGGGATATAGTGTAAAGAACACAGCACTAGGAGCTGAGACTTGAGTCTGTTGTTATTTTTTCTTTAACCAACTAGCTATGTCACCTTGTTAAGTTTCTCCTGTCCTCTGGGCCTCAGCTTTCCCATTTGTCAAATGAGAGTTTTAGACTAAATATTACCTAAATTCCCTTTTAGCTCTAACATTCTAAAATCTTCAGGACTAGGCTACAACCAAACTGCTAATATTTGCCTTATTTTATCCTTTCACTTTTTGTGACTAAATATTTTCCTTATCTAACTGACCCTAGTGGATATTTTCTGACAGAAAGGGTAGAATTCATGGTATAGCATTATGATCCCAATTTTACAAAAGCCTGACTGCCTTCTGTGTTCTCTCTCAAACCTTTTTCCTTTCACCCTTGCCCCTATCTCTCCTAAATATAGAGGAAAAAGCAATTGATCAAGTTTAAATAGCAGCAGGCTGAAGATTATCTATGAGATAATAAAGGTTTAAATATTTAATTTAATTTAAAGGTTTAAGTATTTAAAGGTTTAAGCATTCCATAAACTTTGCTAATGATAATGATTCAATGAAAATCAATTTTGGTAATTTGCATTTGACTCCATCATGTGTCGCATTCTGCATTCGGTTCTGTTACATGTCATATTCTGTTTCATTGTATTGATTTTTCTTCTACATTCCTGCTTTTACCTGGCTGTTTCAATGTCTTTCCATAATTATCCTGTTCTTCCTACTTTATAATTCATTATTGTCACAGTTTCTGTTAAATTTAAATTGATATCAGACACCCCACTACCTCTACCACCAAGATAAGTGGGGAGAGAAGAGGGAATGGACCACAACTTGAAAAGTTCATTCATTTTGAATCTGAGAAGAGTTTATGGGGTTTTAAAAATAGTATTATCTCATTTTCAAAAATTAAATATTATTTTACTGTGTCTATAATAAATATGAGAGGCCATATGGCTTAGTGTTAATATAGGCCTGGCCTTGAGTCAGGAAGATCTGAATAAAATCTTGTTAAACACACATAAATTAATGATGAATTGAAGGAGTCCCCACACTGGGAGTTCCTCAAACTTATGGAATCACAGGTCTGGATGTGTGTGTGTGTGTGTGTGTACATATACATGTATACCCATTCATATACATTTTATTGTCACATTGCAATTACGAGTAATCATAATTGATGTGATATATATGTAATATACATATGAAAGATAATATAGAGGTAAGATGTATATTGTAATAATATATAACAATATCATGCATTAATGTGAGATATTGAAGTTAAGGGCTTTCACAGTAGCTATAATAGAAGAACTTAGCACTGCAGCAGTTCAAACATTATAAGGGTGATTAAGAGTGAATACTAGATTTAGATATTTGCTTTTATTGCTTTCTTAAGTGTTTCATACAGTAGAATCCAATTATCAACTAAATTAGCCACATGGAACCCTTCTCCCTTATCCCCAAATGTCTCAGGCATTTACTTTTGGAGTCATAGTAGTAGTATAGTTCTATAGTTACCTTCTTTTTGATCACTTACCATATTTCAGGGTAGTGGTTGCTGCTTTATAGCCATTTTCTGAAAGCTACTTTCCCTTCCCCTTCACTTACTACATTGCAACTTCACACATGTGGCTTTTCTTAGTTAATAGGAATGGCCAAAATGGATATATTTTGGGAAATTATCTCTTTTACTATTTGACTGTTTTCAATATATGTGCTATTCCATTAAGCTAATGGAAATTATAGAAACTACAGTGTTTATATTTAAGAAATATATGAAATGGCATCTTATTTATTTCATGTTTGGTTTAGCTAAATTTTTTTTTCATTTTTATTTAGGATTTGTTATCCCATATGCTTCACGTAGACCCACATCAACGGTATACTGCTGAACAAGTATTAAAACACTCATGGATAGCCTGTAGGGACCAGTTACCCCATTATCAGCTCAACAGGCAAGATGCGCCACATCTAGTAAAGGTAAAATAATTATTTTAAAACTCTGTTAATATTTAATGTCTATATTTAATATCTAAGCAAGTCATCCTACTGACCACAGTAAGGTAATTATCTTAAGAGGTTATTTTATCAGATACAAAGCCACCTTGAGGAATTATTTTAACTTCAAACTATTATTTTAAAACAGTAAATCTTTGACCCTTCTCAGCATTCATTAGTTTTTCTTTTCCATGTGATGAAGGAAAAGCTTCCTATCTTCCCTTGCCTCACTTTGTACACCTTATCATGCTTTTGTTTTCTTTTAAATCTATCATTTGTGGCAGCAGACAGAATGGAGGAAACAAAAACTGGTGACACTGTTGACACAAGTGACATCTAGTGCTCCTTCCTTCTAGTACAGTTGTAGACTTATAAAGGATGTCATGGGGAAGATCTACAGTGTTAATGGCATAAAAGTAGTGGAGTGAGCTGCCTGAGGTTTGTTCTTGTTTTGATTCTTTGTTTTTGTGTCTTATGCCTTCTGAGGTCTATTGCTCAATCTAGATATCAATGGAGAAGGAACAAGAAAGTTGATATTACCAAATGAGCAGCTAGTACTTATTTGCTCATAATATAACATACACTAGTTTAGACTCCCATGTAAGTCTTATGATTTAAATTCCCAGCCAAATTAGACTTACCGATCAGAATATAACAATTCAGAGAGACAAATCTCATGTTCTTCCCTATAGTTCAGTGCTGTAAGATGGGTACAGTGTTACAGGGTTTCCTAATATGGAGAAATCACATTCACTTGGAAGGCACCAAGGAAGGTTTCATGGAGAAGGTGCTAGTTGAGCAGGAATAATGAGTAGGATTTTGACATATGGGAATCCCTAAAATACTGCAGGGTATAGGAACAGGTGCCATCTCCTAGTTCAGTTGTACATTATCCAGTTTATGATCAGACTGAGTCAGAAGAAGGAGATCTCCAAATAGGAATGGTAGAGAGAAGTGATCACTGATGGGCCCTAGCTGTGTGTTGTAGAAGAAACAAGTTTGGAAGCAAACAGTAGCCATGTGGTTCTGATACTGGGAGCAGAGCAGGGACTCATTTCTAGCTTCCAGCCTAGATAGAAGCCTGCATTGGATCAATCAGGGCACAAGTCCCAGTCCAAGGGAATAGCCTGTAGTTCAGTCACTATGAACTTGCAGAGTGTCCCAATGGGCTAAGAGTGGCTGAATCTAGCAGCAGTCTACTTAAACTCCCAACCAAGATAAGCTGATAGACCCAAACCTAGATTAAGAATTTGCAGACCTCAGACCAAGAGGGCTGCAAGCAGACTTCTTCCCTATCACATCACATTAGGAACACTGAAATCTTGCAGGCATCCAATCTGAGTTATGAAAGCCCCAGAGTCTAGGCCAGACATCCCCCTTAGGTGTACTGATCCCCAAACTACATAAAGTCTAAAGTCAAGAAGTAGGCTGAAACAGTAAGCAAACAAAAAAAGAATCCCACCATAATAATTGTGAAGAGCTTTCATGACAGCAGAGAAGATTAAGACACAAACCTAAAAGAAAACAATGACTCAAAAATATCTACATTCAAAGCCTCAAATAAAAATATAACTTGGATACAAAAGCCAGTAAAAATTCCTGGAAGAATTAAAGCAAGAGGTTTTTTAAAAGCTAAAAAAGCTATCTTTCTTTCTTGGAGGGGAAAAAAGGAAGCTATGGCAGTAGTCCAGACCAGAGGTGAAGGCCTGAACTAGAGTCATAAAAGTGGGAATGGAAAGGAAATTAATATGAGAAACATTGTGGAGGTAGATTTAACAGGACTTGACAAATGCTTAGATGTTAGGGTAAGGAAGAAGAAGGACTGGAGTTTTGATCCTCTGTGACTTGGGAAAATGAACAGAAATATAGATGTCAGAAGGAGGGTGTGGTTTATTTTTCATATAGTAGGCTATTGTTTATTGGGTTAAATAGAATTATTTCAGTTTTAGTTTGCAACTAGAAATATTAGAAAAAGAACAAATTAAAAATCTTCAATTAAGCACCAAATTGGAAATCCTAAAAATAAAAGGTGAGATTAATAAAATTGAATTAATAAATAAAACTAGAAGTTGGTTTCATTAAAAACTCAATAAAATAGATAAGCCATTAGCTAATATGATTAAAAAAGGAGAGAAGAAAACCAGATTACTAGTATCAAAAATGAAAAGGGTGAATAGACCACTAATGAAGGTGCAATCAAAGCAATTATTAGGAGTTATGTTGCCTGATTACATACCAATAAATTTAACAGTTTAAGTGGAATGGAAGAATACTTACAAAAATATAAACTTCCTAGATTAACAGAAGAGGAAGTAGAATATATAAATAAACTTATTTTAGAAAAAGAAATTGAACAGTCCATAAATGAGCTACGTAAGAAAAAAAGCATCAGGACCAAATGGATTTACAAGTGAATTCTACCAAACATTTAAAGGTTAACTAATTCCAGTACTAAATTATTTGGAATAATAGGCAAAGAAGGAGTCCTACCAAACTCCTTTTATGAAACAACTATGGTGCTAATACCTAAACCAGGAAGAACAAGACCAGAGAAAGATAATTATAGACCAATTTCATTAATGAATATGGATGCAGAAATCCTAAATAAAGTACTAGCCAGGAGACTACAACAAAATATCACAAAGATTATACATGGTGACCAAGTGAGATTTATACCAGGTATGCAGGGATGATTTAATATTAGAAAAACCATCAGCATAACTGGCCATTTAACAGAAATCATATGACTACCTCAATAGATGCAGAAAAAGCTTTTGACAAAATACAACACTCATTTCTATTAAAAAAAACTTGAAAACATATGTATAAATGGATTTTCCCTTAAAACTCTAAGAAGCATCTACCTAAAACCATCAGTAAGCATTATTTGTAAACTAGAAGTCTTCCCAATTAGGAGTGAAACAAGGATGCCCATTATCACCAATGTTATTCAGTATTTTATTAAAAATGCAAGCAATACCAATAAGAGAAAAAAATTGAAGGAGTCAGAATGGTCAGTGAGATAATAAAACTATGACCTTTTGCAGGTAATATGATAATATACTTGGAAAATCCTAGAGATTCAGCTAAAAAGGTAGTTGAAACAATAATTTTAGCAAAGTAGCAGGATATAAAATAAACCATCAGTATTTCTACATGTCACCATCAAAGCCCTCCAAGAAAAAAATCTCATCAGATAGCCTATTTAAAATAACTGTAGACAGCATAAAATACCTAGGAGTATACCTGCCAAGACAAATCCAGGAGCTACATGAACATAATTATAAAACACTTTTCATACAAATAAAATCAGATTCAAATAATTGGAGAAATGGAATTGTTCATGGGTGAACAGAGCCATATAATAAAAAACCACAGTCCTGCCTAAACTAATCTACTTATTCAATACCATCCCAATTAAGTTACAAAAAAAATGTTGTACTGAGCTATAAAACAATTACAGAATTTATTTGGAAAAACAAAAGATCAAGATACCAAAAGAATTAATGAAAAAAATATAAAGGAGGTTTAGCAGTACCAGATCTTATAATAGATATTATAAAGCAGTAATTTTCAAAACTATCTGGTACCTAAGAAATAGAAAGGTGGATCAGTGGAACAGAATAGACATAAAATACATAGTAGTAAATTATTTTAGTGACCTTGTGTTTGACAAAGGCAAAGATTTAAGCTTTTGGGATAAGAATCTGTCATTTGGTAAAAATTATTGGACAAACTGGAAAGCAGTCTGGCAGAAATTGGGTATAAACCAGCATCTAAACCATTTACCAAGACATGGTCAGACTGCATTTACGACCTAGCCATAAAGGGAGATGATATAAGAAAATTAGAAGAATGGATGAGAAGAATTTATGAGTAAACAAGAGGTAGAGAGCATTGTGAGGTATAAAGTGGATAATTTTGATTACATTAAATTAAGAGGTTTTTATACAAATAAAACCAACATTAGAAGGAAAACAGAAATTAGGAAAAACAATTTTATAGAAACTTTCTCAGATAAAGTTCTCATATCTCAAATATGCAGAGAATTTTGTCAAATTTGTAAGACTATGAGTCATTCCCAATTGATAAATGGTCGAAGGATATGAACAGGCATGGGTTTTTTTGTTTTCTTCTTTTTTATTTTTAAATAGCGCTTTATTTTTTCCAATTACATGTAAAGCTAGTTTCTAACATTCCTTTTTTAAAGAAAAATTTTGAGTTTCATATTTTTTTTTCTCCTTCCCTCTCATTTCCCTTCCCCAAGACAGCAAACAATCTGATATAGGTTATACATGTGCAGTTGTGTGAACATATTTCCACATTAGTCATGTTGTGAAAGAAGAATCAGAAAAAAAGGGAAAAGCAACAGAAAAAGTGGAAATAGTCTGCTTTGATCTGCATTCAGATTCCATAGTTCTTTCTCTGGATGTGGACAGCATTTCCCATCATGAGTCTTTTACAATTGTCTTGGATCATTGTGTTGCTAAGAAGAGCTAAGTCAGTCATAGTTGATAATCACACAGTTTTCTGTGTATAATGTTCTCCTGCTTCTGCTCGCTTTCCTCAGCATGAGTTCATGTAAGTCTTTCCAAGTTTTTCTGAAATTCACCTGTTCATCATTTCTTATAGCACAGTAGTCTTCCATCACAATCATGTACCACTCCTTGTTCAGCCATTCCCCAGTTGATGGGCATCCCCTAAATTTCTAGTTCTTTTCTACTACAAAAAGAGCTGCTATAAATATTTTTGTATGTGTAGGTCCTTTACCCTTTTTTATAATCTCTTTGGGAAATAGACCCAGTAGTGGATGGAATGGTTGGATCAGTTCACAACTCCACCAACAGTGCATTAGTGTAACGGTTTTTTAATAAAGAAATCAAAATCATATATAATTACACGAAAAATGCTTCAAATCATTATTGTTTAGAGAAATGCAAATTAAAACAACTTTGAGATATCATCTTATGCCTATCAGATTGGCTAAAATGATAGAAGGGGAAAATGACAAATGTTGGAGGGGATGTGGAAAAATTAGAACACTAATACACTATTGGTGAAACTGAATTTATCCAACTGTCTTAGAGAGCAATCTGGAATTATGCTCAAAGAGTTATAAAACTGTGTATACCCTTTGACCCAGGAATACCAATATTACATCTGTTTCCCCAAAAGATTAAAAAAAAAACAAAAAGGAAAATAACCTATATGTTCTAAAATATTTATAGCAGCTCTCTTTGTTGTGGCAAAGAATCAAAATTGAGGGGATACCCATCAGTTGGGGAATAGCTAAACAAGTTGTGGTATATTATTGTGATAGAATACTATTGTGTTGTTGTAAGAAATCATGAGCTGATAGACTGGGCTCCTCTCAGCAATGTAAGGTTATAAGACAATTCCAAAAGACTTATTATCGAAAGAGATATTCACATCCAGAGAAAGAGCTGCGGAGTCTGAATGCAGATTGAAGCAAACTACTTGCTCTCCTTCTTTTTCTTTGTTTGGTTTTGTCTCCTCTTTCCCATTGTTAATTCCATTGCTTATAATCCTTCTTTACAACCTGACTGATGTTTAATGTGAAGATATTTGAAGATTCTGTATTTGACTACATGCCACCATGACAGGGGGTGTGAGGGAGGGAGGGAGAGAAAATTTGAAACTCAAGGGATTGTGAAACTGAAAGTTGTAAACTAAAAGTAAATAAACAAATTAAATAATTTTTTTTTAATCATGAGCTGGTTGATTTTAGAAAAAACATGTAAAGACTCGCATGAAATAATGGAAAGTGAAATGAGCAAAACCAAGAGAACGCTGTCTACCGTAACAGCATTTTCTCAGAGATGGGTTCAAAAGAGGAGGGGGAGTGAGTAAAGACAGAAAAATTTTGAGCCAAGTTGAGGGAGGTCAGTCTCCTCAGAGTAGTTGGTGAGGTTATTCCCAAAGTGAGAGGAGCATGAGTAATCTCTCAAGGAGAGTTGAGGAAAGGTTTGGAATAATTACTGTGGAGTAGGCGATATAAATAAAACACGTGTATCAGAAGTTATTAGCATGAATTTGTAATGATCCCAGCAAGGTTTGTGAACTTTGTACAACACCACTTGGGAGAATGAGAGGAGAAAGAGCAAAGTTTGGGATTGGCAAGGTGAGGATGTGGCAGTTGAGCAAGGTGTCAAAGACAGGATTCTGGGGCAATAGGGAGCATATCACTGGAGGTATTTAGCTCTGGGGTTGCTGTTGAATAGGAAGCTAAGTGAAGCCAGAACAGGGGTGATTCAGATAACAGGGAAATGTTGAGGGACTGGAGAGTCCTGGGGACATGGGAGAACAAGTTCAGTAGATGTGGTCAGAGAGGAAATTTTGGAGAATTCAAGATGTCAGAAGTGATAAGACTTAAGGTGGGTAGCTGAAGTGGAATAGGGATGTTGGTCAAAAAATTGTGGAGTTCGTGTGAGAAGGGCAACTAAAGGGTATGTCAGAGTCGCTGAGGATAATGGCAGAAGATGGAGGAAAAGAGCAGGCCAGGGCTGTTGTTTTCATTTAAATATTGCAAAAGATCTACTACAGAAGTTACTTCTTTCTCTCAGCAGTCTTTCATGTTGTGATGTTTTTCTCTTATTTCAGGGAGCAATGGCTGCTACATACTCTGCACTGAATCACAAGACCTTTCAGCCAGTCTTAGAGCCTGTCGCTGCTTCGAGTTTAGCTCAACGGAGGAGCATGAAAAAGCTAACATCCACAGACTTGTAAGATTGCCAAACTGGAGGAAGGGAAAATCGGAGGAATGGCTCTCTCTTCTCTCTACCTAATCGGTGATCAAAGGCATATATATAGTTTTCTGCTACACTACTTGAAAATTCTGTATAAGTCCTTTTTTTAGAAAAAATTTTTAAAAACCACCACAGGTCCACAAAATTCATACAATGTTGTTTTGCAGCGGTGTCTGTGCGTTAAAGTTAAACACTAGGGTATGTTGAGACCCTAAAGAATTCCTGCAAACTGACTTCTTAGAAGTTTGTTCCAGCTGTGGATATGTTACTAATGGTTTCTCTGGTTTCATAAAGAATGGTTTGGGGGCAATCATTTCCAGTGACCAGGATGTACATAATGACATATAATGCTAAGCAGTATCAGTATTTTTTTTTTTAACATCAAGTCCTGCTAGAAAACCTTTTTTGGTTTGTGTCATTTTAAACAAGTATAGAAACTTGTCATTTTCCATAATCAGTGGACTCTATTTAACTCGCTGTAGCTGCCAAAGTATAGACTTGGCAATTTGGTGCCAGCAGAAACTGCATTAGGGCTAGTGTGAGAACTCCCAGGATACCTGATGCAAAGGCCTTGACACAAGGCTCGGCTAAGACAAAAGATGCAGTTTAGATCTGCATGTTACCCAGTCAAGTCATTGAGTGACTTCATCTAGATATAAGGGTGTCCATCAGACTCCTATAAAATTTAAATCTAATTGGGGGCTTTCTAAGAAAACCAGAGACTTTCCCCCCCAGAGACTGTCATCAATGGTGTAATATGTTAAATAGGATTCAACCTTTGAGAATATGAATCTGATGTTGGCACTGACTTGGTTACATGCCACTCTTTGAGCTTAACCAGTCAGATTCAATCATGACCTGCCCCTTTTACACATGAATTACACTGCTGTTTTTCTGACTGCCTTGTGCAGGATGCCATGGTAATCTCCTCTGAAATGTATGGTAATCTTACTGACATTTTAGTGTAGTACTTGTGCACTTAGCACATGTGATAATAGTGTGCATTTCAGTAAACTTTAGAAAATATTATGTGATAGTTTAAATTCATTAGGGTGAATAGCATTTTAAATAAGAAATAACATTAATGGTCAACATCTAAATTTGAGCACATTTTAAAATCAGACTTCATCAAAAAGCCAAACTGGTCTGAGATCATTGAATTTAGACTTCAGAACCACTTCTGTAGTAGGTATTGTTTTCTCTAAGTGATGGACTCTCTAAATAATGGAAAAATAACTAAATGAAACATTTTAAGGTGATGCCATTAATACTCTTACTACTGGCAGAAGCAAATTATGAATGTAAACTGGAGGTTATTCCGATTTTGCTTGGTGACTATCTGTGAACTACTTGTGTGCGCTAGGAGCGCTGTTTGCTGTGTGGGTTAATTTTAGTCAGTTGAGAGCAGGAAATTTCTTTCTGCGTGCAGAAATATGCCATTTAGGTTGGGAGACATGGAGGGTTGGTATTTAATAAAAGAAAACATATTCTTTTCATTATATAAATGATATATCCCCAGTGCACCAAGCTCTGTTTTTGGGTGTGATGTGTGAAAGTTTGTATCTCTCATTTTGAACTGTCTATTGGAAATACTTGAAAGACATTAAAGAGCATCTAATGCCACATGGAATACATCGTTTAGAAACAGTTCTACTGGCGTCTTATCTGCTGACTTTTCCTGTCCTGCTTGGGCTTTTTCTTCTCTCGTATTGTTTTGTTACAGGAAGTGCTCACATGTGACGACAGTCTGTTCATATCTTCCCACTTATTACCCACCTTGTCATCATCTTATTGGTCCTGTTAGGTCATCATCCTATCAAAGTTGATAACAAAAGCTTAAAAGTATAGTTTTGCTGTTGGATTTTTAGAACTTTTAAAGATCTGTTTTCATATGTGTTTCTCTAGTAATAAAATTTTGGGAAGTAAAATTGGGAAAGGAAATGGAAATGATCCTAAAATTACTTGCCAATTTTCCATAGACAATATTTTGTTTAAAAAGGAAAAAGGAAAATGTAATTTTATGAAATTTCATTTCATACCTAGAAGGACCATGCCATACAATCCTACTAATTTTTAGGGTACACAATCAGTATTAGACAAAGGGATTCCCCATCTGATATGATTCTTCCAATTGACACTTTGTAAAGGGCACAAAGATACCCTGATGGATGTGCCATTTTCTAATGGTTAGATTACCAAAAGTTTCCTTGTAAATTCAAACATGCTAGCCTAGCAGTATGAAGTCTGAACTAAGATTTCACTTAAAACAGAACTCATTTTGTAGAAGGAAAGCCAGGTAGGAATATCATCTATTCATGAAAGAAGGCATTGGAGTGGCAAGGGTTAGACAGGACATGGTTTTTTTTTGGTTGAACTCATCTTCACTTCCTACAAAATTCACTGTGGCCCTCTTGTGATCTCTTTTGTGATCTCTTTGATGTATTCACTTTTGTGGGATTTTCCTTCAAGTTAGCAAAAATAAGAGTTGTTGGCAGTATTTAATGACAACTTAGTTTTGCAATACTGGAGTGGGGGAAGGGATATATAAAGTAAACATTTAATTTATCTTTCTCAAACCCAAGACCAGTTTTGCTCAAAACAACTATCTTTAAGTCCTAAAGCACATCGTACCATGAGAAAACTCAGGAAAACATTTACAAGTTAAATTGTATGTAAGTCTAGTGCTGGTGGTAGTCATTTTGTGAAGGGGAGAAATGACAACTTCTGTCCTTCCACGAAGATTAAGCTTCAGCCTATTTTGTTAGACCCAGGAATGCTTATGCATTGAATTCCTATACTTTATTTTGGTTGGTATCAAAACAGTGAAACATGTTCCACAGTAAAAATGTAGATTTGATAATAGTTTTCTTCCAGTGAGCTCATAGAGCTTTCACATGTACAAGTATTCCCCAGCCTAAAAACAGGTTGTGTTCCGAAAGTTCATTTGTAAGGTAGTTGAAGATTCAGATGCATTTTCCATCAATATAGTGTTCCCTAGATCATGGTTAGATGCCCAGTCTAGCTCTCAAATGCCTCTTTAACCTAGAATGTAGGTGGACTGCAGTACTAGTCTTTGAGTTCTACATTCTGGGAATAGAGACCATGTGACAGAGTGAAAAGGCAAAAGAAAAGAGTCCTCCTCTTCCCCTCCTCTCCCTTACCCCTACCCTCTGTCTTTTTTCCTTGGCATAGGCTAAAACTAAGGCCTGGGCAAAGAGTTTGGAAATTGACCAAGATTATCTTTGTCATCCATCCACTTCCCTGTCTGTACTTGTCAACCACTTCTGCATGCTGCTCTGCTGGTGTTCTCATGTGTCCCACAGTTGTCCCTAGGGATACCCCTACCTCAACTTACCCCCCCAAAGGGTTCCATGATGCAAAATTTTCTACCTCCCATCCCCTCAGTCCAAATTACCATTCTCTCAGTGTGGCAAGTATTGGGAGGAATGCAATCTTGTTGAATAAATTCACATTAATGTGTAAGTGACTAACACTAAAGAATTTGCATTTTTAAATTATAAAGGCTTATTAGATCATTTAACTCTCAAGTGAAAATGAAAATGAAGGGTTACCACACAGGGAAGACTCAGTCCTACCTAGGAGTGTGTCCCCCAGTCAGCTGCCCTAAGGTGCTTTTGCTTTGCTCAGCTTCATCCCTTCTTCCACTTTGAAATCTATGGATTATCTGAAAGCTTTTCTGTCATTGGAGAAACGTACGTTGCAGATCGCTAGTGTTTCTGATTCCTTACAATGCTTCCTGCAATACTGTCCTGATTTTACAAACAGGTCTGAGAAGTTAAGACACAGTGGATTGGCACTGGAAGCTTAAGTTCCCAGAAATGTTTTTAAAACTTTCGTGTTTTAAGTATGGGCTCTCATCTTACTCTTTTCTCGAGTGTAATGCTCTGTTCACTTAAGCTAGTCTTTGGGACATAGAGGTCCTGTTCTGATAGTACTTTTTCAGTGAGGTTGCAAGCAATACTAAACCTAGATGGACCAACTACCATTTAAAAATGCATCCTAAATTTCAGTTGATTCATGCATTTGTAGAATAACTATATATATATATATATGTATATATACATATATATACACATCTGCATATATTTCTGATTTTATATATCATATATAATTAAACGCCACATTTAATTATATATTCTACATATATGTGTATGTGTTATGGTGTTTGCCATCTCATGCAGGAGGGTGTTAGCAACCCACACCATACCTTTGAGGATGCGCTCTTTCTGGTTTTATTGTTACTATATTTTATTCAAGTGCATTATGTAATTAAAAAAATAAAGTGGTGATGCTCAGCAACATCCTGTGACTGATCACCTGAATTCCGTTGGGTTACTAATTCCCGTGGATATGAAAGGAGTCGTGTTTCCTGAATGTAGACATTGACACTTCACCTTGATATCTTAAGATTCCCTAGAGTTGAAACAACACAATTAAGGACAAAAGCAAAATCCTCTCAAAGTTAAGTTTGCTTACATCATATATGCAAGATGTCACCTCCTAGTTACTGGAGAGCAAGCAGTTTTTGACCTAACGCTTATAAAGACTTATGTAATGCTCTATTTAGGATTATGTACTAGGCTCACCAACCCCACGAGACAGACACATATGCAAACACAAATACACAAGGCTTATTTTGGTGACTAGAGTTCTTTCCTTTAGTTGTCTAATTACGTGAACTAATTCACTATTCAAAGACATTTATTAAGTAGCTAATTGTGTGACACCATACTAGTAGGCATTGTACTACCTGCTGATGTGTATTAACATCTTAAAATCAAATATTTGTCATAGACTATGGCCTTTTAGATGTAATTGCCTCTTTCTGCCCTCTATGTTAGTATTATTTAGATTGTGTTCTAAATATTTGAATCTTTTTTTCTCAAGTCATCCTTCCAAAGTTACTGTGTGCTTTAAAAAAAAAAAGTTGAACAGAAGTGTAAGTTTCACGTGTTGTGTGATATCTAATTGTTTTTAAACCTCAGGAATTCACCGAAGTTCAGCAAATCTTTACTGAGCACCTAAAATTGATGAAAACACTTCTCCGCAGAAACAAGTTTTAAGGATGTCACATGCGTTATCTTTACCCTTCAGTTAAATGTTTTCATGCTGACCTTTCCAAAACAAAAATGACTTTTGGGCTAAATCCCCCAGAGTACAAAAGTTTGAGGAGAATGTGTTCTTTGCCAGAGGAAGTGTTCTGTTATCCATGAGTTCAGTAGACTCTTTAACCACATTAGTTACGTGAGGATCTCTATGTTGCTTTGTTGACATTTCTCAAGCACTTTGGCATTTTTGCACTGATGCTCTGATTCGACTAAGTATTGTACTGGCATGTTTGTACCGCAATTCTCAATACAGAAAAGGGCATTAAGTGGAAGTTGTATGCAATTTAATGTACATGCGATGGTACTTACAAACTGCAATGGAATAAAAGGTCCCCAGTGTTTAGATATTGTAGTTCTTATTTCCTTCTATAAATATATGATGGAGTTGATATCATATTTATTTTGCTTAATTTTAAAATGTTTTCTTTCAAGCACTGTACATGTTGACATTCAAGTTTGCATTGTACTACATTCTTCTCCTTGTAAGGCTGACTCCAGTAGTGCATTCTCCAGTTTGTGTTTCCTTGTGCAGTGCTGCTGATAAACAGCTCTCACTTTGAATTTACAACATGCCAAAGACAACATAGAAATTGTATTTATTTTTGTTCTTGTTGAAATTCTGTGATCAACAATTATGGAGATACCATGTTCAATAACTGGCATTCTCTGGGTACTAGAATAAAAAGGCTGCAACTTTATAATACCTTATAATCGACCACACTTGATCATTTATGGGTGTATGGGTATAAACTTTGAGACTGCTGTTCTTACTAACCTTGTGGTACTCATTGTATGGTTTATCTACCTTTTACCCTGTGTTCAAAGTCCACTTGTGAAAAGTGTTTCAGAATACATTTACTCTCATTTTATAAGATCTTTCTACTCTAAGATCACTCCACTGGTTTCTTTTTATTTGTAAAGTGAGAAAACTCAAATGACTGACTTTTGAGCATAAGAGCATATAAAAATGTTTAGGACTCAGGTGGGGCTATCAGTGTGCCTTCATATTGGAGGACGGGTCTTTTCTGCAGTAAATACTAATTAAGATTATGTTGAGGAATTGATTCATATTCCTTAAAGCTTTGAATCAAATATCCTTATAGAAATTAAGCATTCCCTGAGGGCTAAATTCATAGTGAAGAATCTGCATCGCACTCACTAGAATCTTGGAATTGTCTGCTTCATTGGATCTGTATCAGTGTGAGTACCCTCCACATTGGGGCAGAGCGCCACGTACGTTGGCCTTCTTATCCTGTACAATTCTTCACCTTCCCATAAATCCTCTGTGAAGGATATGCCCAGTGTGCTGCAGGCCTTCCTCTGCATCCTTCAATAGTCTGTGGGCATCAATGCAATACTCAGACTGTTCATAATTTATTCCTGATTTGACACCTCTTTCAATTGTGTATTTTCTGGATGATGGATTTTATGCCCCTTGTGTATGTGAGTCATTTTTGGTAATGTGCTATAGCCTGCTCACAGCCACCATATCTTCTCCACTGCCCTTTGGATGACCCATAATTTTAATTCTTTGGAGATTGTGGTACCCTGTGATCTGCAGTTGTATATAAAGAATCCCCAGAGAATGAAGAAAGTCTTCTATATTAAAGTGGTCATCATTCCTTCGCCTATATACCCAACCTTTCAAAAAAAAATTAAAACAAAAAATTCAGTAACAGATGTTTGCAGTTACATATACCACTTATGTTTCTCTCAACTCAGTTCAAGGTAAACAGCTGTCCCTGGAAAACGTTGGGAGGTCTGCCATGTTTATTTGTTTTTCCCCCCTGTCAGAGAGAGAGAGGCTCTCTGTCTTTCCCCTTCTCCCTCTCCTTGCTGTCAAAAGAGGACCAAAACTGCTCAATTACGAGAAGGTAACAATTTAAATAAAATGCCCAATTACATCATGTTTACCTAAACACTTCTCCCTATTTTTACTCTGAAATGGATATGGGAAACTTAAATACCTAACAATTTGGCCTTTTGCTTTGTTTGGATCACAGCCATTCATTCACACATTTCTGTCCCCATCTATCACTCTTTGGGTCCTCAACCTCTAGCCCTGGCCCTGCTTCTTTTTCCTCTGTCAAAGCACTCACTTTCCCTCTTTTTAGTGATGCTTATGGCTTCTGTCCCAGTGGCCTGCCTTAGCTTCTCTCTGTGGTAGAAGCAGTACCTGCCCTCCCATGCCATCCCCCCACACACACCCTCATGTACAGAAGTGGGACTATTTCTCTTTGCTGTCATCACAAATTCTATTAGCCAAACTACTTGTGGGACACATAAGCTGTTACTGGTAAGGGGAGCAAGGGTGGGGGTAGGAAGTGATTATGTTGGGAGTTTTTATTTCTTTTCCCTCACAAAAGTGGGGCGGGGAGAGAATCTGAAAATTTGCCCATCTACCCCCTATGAAGATTGCAGGGGGTTGACTAAGGTAGGGTGACCACTGCCTTGGAACATTCTTGTTCTGGTTTCCTGCCAGTGAAGCATTTAGAATATCAATGGACTGACCTTTCTGGGGATGCCTTCATATATCTTTATGCTATAAAGTTCCTAAAATTCTCCCAGAATTCTTGAGTGGCAACCTTTGCAAACCAGAAGAGAAACCCACCTGAAAAACCACTGAAGTAGCTTATACCAATGCAGGGACAAAGGAGCCTCAAAGGCTTCAGGAGTCCCAGGAAATTGTTTTTCTGCACAATGAATTAACCCCCCCCCCCAACCACCACCCCTAACCACGGGTGGCCACTATGTTCCTTCAGCTCTAAGATCATTTTAATTAGCAAAAGCAGCAGGTTTGACTCATTTCCCATTCTATTAGGAAATCAATCCAGGCAGGGGGGAGGGAAAGGACTGTGAGGCCTATAGTTCCAGCATGGCTTTAACCACTGCAGCTTCCTCAGGAGGAATAATGAAGATGCTATTATAGAACCATAGAGAGATTGATGGCTTGGCCAGAGGAGATGGTGGTGGGAAGCAGTTTCTTCTTATTTTACAGAGGAGGAATCTAAGGCTCAGGGACATATGAGGACTTGCCAGAGGTCTCCCTGTCAGTTAGGACCAGGAGCAGAGCCTGTGCTTCCAGATTCTTCATGATGAAAAAAACCACAGGCAAAGACCTTGCCTTAAAAGATGGGTTACCACAAATGCCTGTGGTTTAAGAGAGGGCAGGAAGTTGCAGCCAGAATATTCCCCTGCACCTCCCCTCCCCCCATGACCAGGTGCAGGTGCCTGCCAAGTGGCAGTCTGTCATTTCTAAGTTTGCCCCACCATTCCTAAGCTAGTGTACATGAATTTTTTTCTTCTGTTCTGGATTGCTCACTAATACCCTGTAGCAGACTCAGCCATGTTACACTGCATGTTGACTGCCTTTGTAGCTGGGAAATGGCTAGAAATAAAGCAAAAACAAGAGCCAGGTCATTTTTCATCCATGCAGCAACTCAAGGCCTTGCATTAGTAAATGTGGCCCTAAGTGAATTCAATTAAAGCTGCTCAAAAATGGGGCTCAGTTACTCCCAATCAGAAATATACCTGAGGCAACTTTTTCAAATGAAAACTAATGAGGGTTTCGCAGCTTTCCTGAGAGGTGCCTTTGGTATCCTCTCACTCCCACTACCCCAACCCTATCCACTGTTGCCAAGGCACATTTCAGTGTCTAATCAGGGACTGAGCAGAGATAGGATTATGTGTGCTAAGCAGTGCCTAGGGCAACAGAGCCAACTACCATTAGGACGGGTGTGGTGTGAGACAGGGTCAGATTAGCCACCAGGCTCCTGCTATTGGAGGCAGCTAGCTAGGTGAGATTTAGGCTCTGGGAGGCTTGGATCAGGAAGCTTCTACTGGGTCAAGTATGCCACCTGGCAGTGATCGGAAGGAACTGTTGCTGTGAAAAACTACTTTATTGAAGTGAATACAACCTAGCCTAGTGGCAAAGACACTGGGTTTATACCAAGAGGCTAAGTAGGGTTCACATCCCTGCTCTGCCCCTTACTAGCCATGTGACCCTGAGCAAATTGCTTAACCTCTTTAGGCCTCAGTTTTCTCATCTGTAAAATGTGAGTAATAATAATAATAATAATAACAGTACCAATTTGACAGGTTTGTCTTGATAATGAAACTATGGCTTAGGAGTAGATGTGTGCTCTGGTAGCAAATACTTGCATTACCTACTGCACGCAGCTGTTCTTTGTAATCCTCTAAGTAGCATGGAAATGTGATCTGTCATTAAATTGTTCCTACTGAGAGGCAGTGTGGTATAGTGGGTAAAGTGGTACCACGCTTAAAGGCAAGACCTGGGTTCTGTTGCCACCCCGATACATTTTTAGCAATGTAACCATGGGCAAGTCACTTAACCTTTGTCTCAAGCACTCTAAGATGGTAGGTCACAGATCAGCATCAGTGGGAAAGTTTCCACACTGGGACTTCCCTACATTGACAATATCATACAGAAAAGATTAGTCCTAATAAACACTAATAAATAAGCACATAGCTACCTCAACCCTAGGGCCAAACAAACTTGCGTGGTGAAAGCATTTCCTTAGCCCTATTGCCTCTGGAGAGAGAGAGTATATAGTATCATAGAAAGAATACTGGACATATGGGAGTCAGATCTGGGTTTGAATCCCAGCTTTGGCACTTAATAGCTGACTAGTCTTGAGCAAGTTTCTTAGCCTCACAAAATCCCTCCCATCTGAGTTGAGAAGGGCCTCAGTGATTCAGTCCAACCAGTATCTGCATAAGGATTCTCGCTAACAGGATAGGAGGCCCCTCTAAGCAGCAGTCATCCAACTTTTGCTTGAAGACCTCCAGGGAAGTCATCTCTCCCAGAGAAGCCCTTCCACTTTTGGATAGCTCAGAGTTAAGGTTTTCCCGGCATCAAGCCTATATCTCCCTCTTGGAAACTTCCTTCCACTGCTCCTGGTTCTACCTTCTGGGGTCAAACAGAATAAAATGAATCTTTCTTTCACATTATAGTCCTTCATATACATGAAGACAGCTTTCACATCCCTCCTAAATCTTCTCTTCTCTGTACTGAACATGCCAGGTTCCTCCAGTCAGTCTTCTTATGACATGCTAATGTCTAGCCACTCTCCTGGTTGCTGCAGTCTATTAATGATTTTTTACCTAAAATGTGGCCCCCTTAATTGAAGGCAATACTCCAAAGGATGTCCGACCAGGGCGGAGTGCAGTGAAACTCCCCGTCTTGTTTCTGAAAAGGATGTCTCTCAATGAGGCCTGAGCTCACTTTAGGGGTTTGGCTGCCATAGCACACTATTAACTTCTATCAAGAGGTAGTGTGGTATAATGAGCTAGCCCTAGACATAAGAAGATACCTTCAGTACTAGGATATGACTCTAGCTAAGTCACTTAACCTTTTAGTGCCCCCAGGAACTCTCTAAAAAGTTGCGAAGTAGGTGCAAAGGGAGTTTCCTTACTGTGTTTCCTACACTGAGATCTAAAAACAAAACAAAGAATATATTGTGAGCTTTCAGTTTCCCTCCTTTTCAAGGCAGTTTGGTGGCACAGTGGATAAGGCACTGGACCTAAGTTCAAATCCAGCCTTACCACTGGGCAAGTCATGTAGTCACCACCTGCCTCAGTTTCCTCATTTGTAAAACTAAGGATAATAATAGCACCTACCTCTCAGAGTTGTGAGGAAAAAATGAGATTATTTGTAAAGCATGTTGAAAACCATAAAGTGACACAAATGCTAGCTATTATTATAAAATGCTCAGACCTTCTTTAGATGAACTGATTGCTGGGCATGCTTTCCCTGTCTTGAAACCCAAGTATAAGCCTTTACATTTGTCTGTTGCATTTAATTGTGCAAAATTTTTTTTGGATCCTGACAGATGTCAGAATTAGTTATTGTCTAGCTTTGTGTCATCTTCATATTCGAT
This sequence comes from Petaurus breviceps papuanus, assembly GCF_028583685.1. Classification (NCBI taxonomy): domain Eukaryota; kingdom Metazoa; phylum Chordata; class Mammalia; order Diprotodontia; family Petauridae; genus Petaurus; species Petaurus breviceps. Next base: position 91,880 of record NW_027187334.1, on the reverse strand, counting down.
AAACATGCTATCTATTTCTTTATCCAAGTCACTGATAAAAATGATAAACAGTACTGAAACAAGCATAGATCCCTGGGACACTCCACTATAGACTTCCTCACAAGTTGACATCTAGTTCCAAATCTACCAGATTGACAGAAAGCATGAGAAACGGCAAATCTTGTCTAAAATTAAGGTAAACTATATCTATTATAGCATCCCCTAATCTACTAATGCACTAACCCTATCAAAAAAGGAAATTAAAGTATCCTATAATGATCTAGTATTGCAGAAGTCATATTGGCACTTTGTGATCACTGCTTCCTTGTCTAGATATTCACTAACCATCCTTTTAATAATATATTAGAGGATTTTTCCAAGAATTCATCTAGCTTACTGGTCCACAGTTTACACACTCCACTGCCTTTCCTGTTTTGACAATGGAGGCATTCTTTTTGGTGCATGTCCTGTGCATCTATAACAATGCCTTTTGAAGTCTAGGTGTCTTTCATCTAGGGTCCATCAACTCCTTTTAAAAATATTTTGTCAACTGCATTTCCATATAATCATTTTCCTTTGAAATTCTACGTATTTGATTCTATACATTTAAAAACATTCAGAGAAAGTGGAGAGATGTCTACAGGATTAAGGCATAGAAGCCTTGCTTCAGACAATTTAGGGTTTTTTCCTCATTGAAAGTCTTTTTTTTTCTATTTGTCCTCATATTTCCATTCTTGAGAACACCATCCCTCTGGGCTAACTTAACCTGTAGCTTTTTATTCCATGTAGCATTTATTCTACCTAACCTTCTGAACCCTTTGAAAAGCCCAGTACTTCCCCCAAACCTAGGGTACATTGCAAACAATGCCTGGTTTCCTTCTTCCCTCACAAACTCAAGAAGAAAATGGCTGCTTCCCCCCAAGGTTCCCAACATTTTTACCCCGACAACCAACTCTCCTATTCGTACTGCAGCAGACTCAATTTCCAAATCTGTAAAATTATGTTTAATAGTATTGGCACTACTTACCTCACACACTTATTATGAGCTCTGTAAACTTTCAAATGTTCTAAAAAGGTAAAATGCTAGTTATCTTATGACCAGAAGTAGGGTCCACGTCCTCTAGAGACTACACTAGGTCAGGCCCTGGGCAAGGGCTCGTGGCTCATTGGAGAAGGTCTACCCCTTCGTGATGTCAGACTCGCTATCCTCTCTATCTCACTCCCTCCAAGATGGGGTCAAAGGTCCTGGCTGTGGACGCCTTCCTTATCTGATTTCAAACCCATTTCTTCACTCCTTGCCGGACTGTTCAAGCCAAACTCCTTGCACTGGGTTGCCATAGGGATGTATCATCTGCATATTGCTTTCCTTGCCAACACAGTGAGGAAGGCAGAGCCAGCTCACCCTCCAGAGTTGCATTTAAGGATTGCAGTGTCTGAGGACAAAATTACCCTTATGCCCTAGGAAAATAAGGCCCTTTATTCTCTGTCACATTATTCATTTGCCAAGGACAGGCTTTCCTGCCCTCCAGTTATTAGTTGTCTCCATTTTCCTCTCATTCTTTAGTGCTTGGCACCACAAGTGATGGCATGGGGACTCAGTCCCTGCCCTTAGCACTAGGCCACTTCACAGAGCCGCCAGGGCAGAGCTAGCTTTCCCCAGGAGAAGGCTGATTTCAGGAGCCAGGATTTTCTATGATACTTCACTTTTTTATTATTATTATCTTGAGCCCCATGAATTGGGGCTCCAGCTGTAACACAGCTGGGCAAACTACAGAAAAAACTTTAGAGATGACACTGATGGGGAAAGCATGGGCACAGCTGCTATCTGGGGAGCCTCTGTCACCCTAGTCCACAGTAAACACATCACTGTGTGTCTCAGTGGGGCTGTGCACACTGGTCCTTACATAGAGCAAGGCCAGTAGAATGTAACCTCCATCCATGCAGGGATGGTTCCATTTTTGCCACTATATTGGTTGCTAACATTCAGCACAGTGCTATGAACATAATAGGTGCTTGACAACATTAATGTGGTAGAAAGAGAACTGAATTGACAGCTATGAGATCCGGGTTCAAATACTACCTGAGTGACCTTCGACAGGTAACTTCACCTCTCTGGGCCTCAGTTTTATCTGCCAAATAAGGAGGTTGGACAGGATGACTTTGAAGGCCCTTTCCTGCTCAAAGTCTATGATCCCATTAATCAAATTAATTGGACGATGAACTTAATGTGGCATTTCTGATATTCTTAGCTACTTCTCATCTAAAGACACTGTCTTATAATAGCTGCTTTTCCTTCTCCTCTGAAAGTTTCTTTTGTTGTAAGTTATATTTTTGATGGTTCTGAGTGTACTTTGATGAGCACTTTCACTGAGATTTTCTATTTTAGACACCTTTTCCTTCATAATCCATTACTAATATTCCACATAACATGGCATTTTCCCCATCCCCTCACTGTGAGCATCACAAGATGGGAAGGACTCCCAAGTCTTAAAACATTCTAATTTGCCCTCCTCCCTCCATTCACACTGAGAGGAGTGGGGCTTAGATGTGGTTGTTAGGACTAGATGCCCCCATTATAAAATCTTGTGCCAGGTACTCATTGAGATATACCTAGTCCCTCCTGCCTAGATAAAGCCTATTCTCTGCCCTTAGTGAGCTTACAGTCTAGTAAGAGAGACAAGATATACAAATATCTCCAATAAAAGGTGGGGTGTGATCAAGGCTAATTGAAGCACTAACAGTGGTCCAGGGAGGGAGCCCTGACTTTTGGCTAGAAAGATCAGGGAAGGCTTTTGAACCTGTCTTTGAAGAAGGGCTAGTATTTCAACAAATAAAAATGGGAAGGGGGTGCACTGTGGTAGTATTGGTAAGGGAGTTTGAGCAGAGGGGGAAACTTGAGGGGCTGCATTAAGGGAAAGGTGAGTTGTCCAGTTTGGTGGAAATATAGCCAGAGTATGAGAAGTGATGAGGCATAACTGCTGGAATTAGTACTCAGAACCAAGCACCTGTGCTTGAATCCTGTCTCAGACATTAGCTTTGTGACCCTAGGCAAATCACTTAACATCTCTGAACCTTGCTTTCCTCAGTCAGCTCATCAAGAAATATTAAGTGCCTACTAAGTACTAAATGCTAGGGATATGAAGAGAGGTTAAAAAAGATGGTCACTGCCCTCAAGGAGTTCACAGTCTAATACAGGAGACAACATGCAAACAACTATGTGTGAACAACATATACACAGTCTAAACGGGAGATAATCAGCAGAGGGAAGGTACTAGGATTAAGGAAGAACAAGAAAGGTGTCCTGTAGAAGGTAAGATTTGAACTAGGACTTGAAGGAAGCTAGGGAAACCAGGAGGTGGAGATTGGGAGCATGGGGATTGTCAAGGAAAATGACCACAGGAGGGAGATGGAATATCTTGTGGAGGAACAGTAGGGAAGCCAGTGTCACTAGACCTCAAAGTTGAGGGTGAGCCCCAAATATGAAGCACAAAAAGATTAGAAATACTTTGCTAAACAGAGTTTTATATTTGATCTCGTATGTGATAGGGAGTCACTAGAGTTTATTGAAGAGGGGAGTGACATGGTCAGAGTTGCACTTTAGGAAGATCACTGGCAGCTGAGTGGAGAATGGATTGGAATGGGGACAGACTTGAGGCAGGACAACCCATCCATTGCTATTGTAATAGTCCAGGCAGGAGGTGACAAGGGCCTGCACTAGAGTGATGATGGTTTCAGGGGAGAGATGAGGGAGTCTATAAGAAATATTATGACAGTAAAATCAATAGATCTTGGCAACAGATTGGCTAGGGGAGGAAGGGGTTTCTAAGAGAGTCTGAGGAGTCTAAGATGATTCCTAGGTTTCAAGTCCAAGTGACTGGGAGGATAGTGGTACCTGTGACTATAATAGGGAAGTTCAGAGGAGGGGAGGGTTTGAAAGAAAAGGAAATGAGAGATTGGTTTTGGATGTGTTGAGTTTAAGATGTCTACAGTAAATCCAGTCCAAGATACAAAAGGCAGAGATGCAAGACTCTTTGGAGGTCAACAAAGAGGTTAAGGCTGGATAAGTAGATTTGAGAATCATCAGCATAGAGATGAAATGGAATTCATTGGAGCTGATGAAATCACCAAGTGAAACAGTATGGAGGGAGAAGAGAAGAGGGCCCAGGACAGAGGACATTGGGGGGCTCAAGAAATAGTGCAACAAACTAGAGGGAAGAGAGTATCAAGGTGAAGAAGGTGATAGAAAGCATCAAAGCCACAAAGGTCAAGAAGGATAAGGATTGAGAAAAGGCCACTGGATTTCGCTGTGGCAATGTTGCTAGTAACTTTGGAGGGGGCATTTTCAGGTCAACGGCTAAAGTGCAGAGAGTTGAGAAGAAAGGAAATGGAGGCACCGTTGTAAGTGACCTTCTGAAAGAGTTTAGTCACAAAAAAGAGGAGAGCATGGGGCGGCCAGGTGGCACAGCGAGTAAGAGCACCCGCTCCAGTGTTGGGATGACCTGGGGATCGAATCCGGGCTCTGACACTTAGCACCCACCCAGCAACACCTGGCCGTGTAACCTTGAGCAAGTTACTTAACCCCAATTGCTTAAAAAAAAAGGGGAGAGCAATGGGACACTAGCCAGTGGGGATGAATGGATGAAGTGACTTTTCTGAGGATGGGAGAGAGGCAATAGTGAAGAAGTCAACAGACCAGGAAAGAATGAAGATAAGTGAGAAAGTAGGGATGAGAGAGGGGGAAAACTGCTGGCAAAGATGGGATGGAATAGGATCACTTGTGCCTGTAGAGGGGTTTGTCTTGTTAAGGAAAGGGGCTACCTCTTTATGTGCAATAGAGCTGAAGAAGAAGATGGAGGAAAGCTCAAGCTGAGTAGGAGGGAATAATAATAATGATGATAACTAAAATTTACTAAGTGCCAAATACTATGTTTAAGCACTTTTCAAATACTGTCTATCTCATTTGATCCTCACAACAAATCCAGGGACCTAGGTGCTGTTACTATCCCCATTTTGTTCTTGTGTCCAACTCTTCATGTCTCTATTTGGGGTTTTCTTGGCAAAGATACTGGAGTGGTCTGCCACTTCCTTCTCTAGCTCTCAGATGAGGAAACTAAGGCAAACAGGGTTAAATGACTTGCCCAAGGTCACACATCTAGTAAATGTCTTAGGCTGGATTTGAACTCAGGAAAATTCAGCTTCCTGACCCTAGGCCTAGTATCATATCCACTCATTGTGCTGCCTAAGAGGAAGCTTTTGGCAAATGGCTTCAGTGGAATAGTAGGCAAAGTTCTCAGCTTTGAGAGTAGGGTGCAGGGGAGCCATAGGGGATGTAAGAAGAGCTTAAAAGGTTTGGAAAAGCCACTATGGTGAGTGGAAAAGGTAGGGAGATATAAAAGGCTTTTCTTGGAGTAGTGAGGGCCCATGAGATTACATAACAAATTTGTAGTGGATACAGTGAGTGTGGTTTCCTGATTTTCCCCAGCTTCATTCTGCAGCATATGAGTAGGAGTCAAGGCAGAAGATGGTGAGATTAATCCAGGACTGAGACTTGGCAGGCCAAGATTGGCTATAAGATAAGGGGGCAAGTTATTCAAGAGAAGAGGACAGTATGGAGTTGAACTGTTTTACCAAGGGGTCAAGATGGGGAAGGAAGAAGAGTGTAGCCAGTACAGGGATGATGACCCGGAAAAGAACTGAAGGGTCGAGGGGTTGGAGGTCCAGATAAGGACAAAGAAGAGTGTTTGGGGTAGCAAGACGGGAGAGATTGTTTGACAACAGATTGTGACCAGATGAGGAAGTTTCAGAGTTCATGAGCATGGACATGGGGGGAGCATTTGTGAGTGATGGCATGCTCAAGGGAATGACTCCCTCTGTGTGTTGCTGAGGTGGGTAGAGGAATGTGCCATGGAAAATGAACACTGTGGAACTATGGGGTAAGGATATTTGAGGGAGTAGCAGTATTTTGAAGTCCCCTAATGTAAGGGCAGAAGTTGGAGAGGAGAGAAAGACTGTGAGCCTGACACTGAATTCTCTTGAGTTCATTCACTTAACCCCTTGGAGCCTTGGTTTCCTCATTGGTAAAATTGGACTAATTCTAGCACTTTCCTCACAAGGCTGTGGTAAGGATCAGATGGGATGATGCTCCTAAAGTGCTTTGCAAACCTGCCAGTGCTATTCACATGTATGGTTCGGGGCAAAGGGAGTAGTGCAAGCTCCAAATGGGAAGAGGTATGGGAAGGACCAGCTTGTGCCTTCTGGGAAGAGGTTCAAGCTAGTGATTCAGACAGCAATGTTGATAGAGCTTAGGTTAGAGCTGTTGTCTAGATCCTGGACAAAACAGCTTAGTTCTAATGGGGCCTTTGGGAGTCAGCTGATCTCTACAGTGGACTCCCTGATGCTGTTATAGGTTGCAAATGATCACTTGATATTGGCTTAACTGGTTCCCACTATATCTCGGATGCCAGTTGAGGGCAATTCCCTTATTAGACAAATGAGGAAACTGAGGTGGAGAGAGGTTAGTGACATAGCTAGAGTCACATAGACAGCTTTTGGCAGAGCTAGGATTGGACCCTATTTCCTCTGGCACCAAATCCATTGCTGTTTCCACTGACTGGAATATTCCTGGGAAACATGTCAAGTTTGGAAATTCAGGGTTCTGCATTGAGATGGTTCTCCCCATTCATCACCTTGTTCCTTGCAGTGTTATTCCCCTCCCTCCAACTCACTCCCAACTTCCTTCCTTTGATCCCCTCTCTTCTGCAGCCTCTGCACAAACATGTTTCTTTCCTTCCTATATATCCCTTCATCCCTTTCCTTTTATGTGCTTTCCCCTCCTTGGCCATAAGATGGTAGCATTTCCTCACAGATTCCATTTAGCATCTGAGTTGGGATGCCCTGGGCAATTCTAATGCTAAAAGTTGTAATTTTTGCATTTTCCTGAACCTGGCCCCTCCTGAGACTTTTCCAGGATCTGGCTCAGGAACTTAGAAAGGGTGACATTTGGGGGACATGTCTAAATTAGGAAAGCTTTAAAAGTGGACTTGTTAGGACAGCTTTGACCTCAATTCCTTTAATCCCAAACCTGTGCTGTGCCTTCCCCGCTGTGACTCTGGGTCTGGGCAAAGCCCCCAGAGTAGTGCACAGCCTCCCTTGAGACAAGGTCATATTAAGATTTAGATGGTATTCCTGGAATTTCCTCATTGTGCCTCTCAAGTCCTGGAGCATTTGGGAAATGCACCAAGGGCTTCCAGGCATAGAGGGTATACCTGTCCCAAGAAACCTCCTTCCCAGCTGAGACGATCTATTGTCTTTGAATGTTTCCTTAACAAAGAGGGATACAGAGTCACTGGGGAATGGGGTTGGATAGGGAGGGTCTACTCAACAGGTAACTATAATTGGAATGAGTTAACACAAGAATAAATGATTTGAAAATCTTGAGATTTGTTTTGCCCCTGCCTATAATTGTAGCTCTGGACAGTGGAGCTGACCCATCTCCAGGGACTCATACTATGGTGTAGCAGAATGAGTATAGGACCTGGACTACTGACACTTATTGGCTAGGTAGGCAAGTCATTTCCCTTTTCTCCTCATCTGTAAAAATGGGAATTATAATACTTGTTCTACTAAGGTGACCTTGGTCTTTTTTGTTCTGTGAGTCTGTTTCATCGTCTGTAAAATGCACTCAGAGGGTCATTATCAGAAAAGTACATTGAAAGCCTACAGGTACTCTAATAACAGGACTAGTTTACATCCATGGGACACCCATATATTTCTAGAATTTTTCCTTATGGAGTCCTAGGGATATTAATTTCCTAAGCTACACATAATTGGAACAGGCTTTTTGCCCCACTGTTATCAACCACTAGGAAAAATTGAAAGCTAAGTAGGTTCCATCATTCATTCATTCATTCACCAAATATTGCCTTATCTATGGGCAGGGCACAAAGCTAACTTTTTTTTTTGCATTTTTCACTTTTTATTTTATTTTATTTTCAAATGCTTTATTAACTTCTGATTTACATCATTCGTTTACGCCAGATTTTGAGTTACAAATTTTCTCCCCGTTTTTCCCCTACCCACCCCCCCAAAATAGCAGTCCCACAGATATCCCCTCCTCCAATCTGCTCTCTCCCATATTTTCTCCCATACCCCTTTCGACTTTTCCAGTGGATCTCTATGCCCCAGTGCCTACATATCTTATTTCCCAATTACATGTAAAAGAGTATTGATAATAGTATATATATATATATATATATACACATACACACATATATATACATACATATTTGAATATTTGATTTTAAAACTTTGAATTCCAGATTCATTCCCTTTCTCCCTTGTCACCCACTCTTACTGGGAAGATAAGCAGTTCAGTATAGGTTGTACATGTGTGGCT
>NW_027187334.1:23594-68506 GCF_028583685.1 Petaurus breviceps papuanus | reverse complement strand
AATTGCTGTCAATGTTCATTAAAATAAGCCCTCCCCTGAAAATAAGCTCTCTGGTGTTTTTCTGTCCAAAAAGAAAAAATAATAAGACAGTGTCTTATTATCGGGGAAACACGGTAGTCCTAGAATTCTTGGAGGGGGTGGACCTCACTTTCAGCTCGAGGTTGTTGGGGTGCAGTGGGGGAAGGAAAAGAGCCTCCCTTCTACTTTGAAGGGAAAAGTCAGGAGATTGGGTGGGAGGGGTAGGAAATGAAAGAATCTTGTTCAAGTGAGGTAGGGTGCAGCCCTCAGTAGGGTCAGGACTGAGCCTCGGTTTCAGCTAAGGCCCAAAAGAGTAAGGCAGAAGGGAGGGGAGGAGCAAGAAGGGGCGGAGTTCAAAGAAGAAAGGGAGGAGTGCAAGCCTCACTTGAAGGTGCGAGACTGGCCGGAGGGTCTTTCTGAGGGAAGCTGCTGTTGCCTTCAGGCTGCTTGCTGGTGAGTCTGGCTTGGCCTGCTGTGGTGGAGGTTGCTTTTTGGTGCTCTGATGCCCAGGTAACCAGGCTTGTTACTGCCATGGTAGGAGCTCTGGATTTTTGAAGCTCCGAAGGTGTGATCAGGAGAGGGAGAAGAATATGGGGGGGGAGGGGGAGAGAAGGCGGCAAGGGGTGGTTTAGACTAATCTGTAAGGTTCCTTCTAGCCTAGGGTCCCCTAAGTTTACTTATTTGTTCATTTATCTCTGCATTTCTTTATTTTTGTCTTTGCTTGTTTCTTGAGACCTGGACTGTGATTTCTTGGTTGTAAGGTATTCCCTTTATTGATACAGTGCAGTCATTTTATAATTTAGAGAATTCCCTGGGTCCTCAGGCAATCAGAACCTTGGTCGGCCTCCCACAGCCAGGGCCGGCAGGGCTTAGGTCCTTGGACCACTCTGGGCTCCCTCTCTTCTTGGGCTGAGGGGAATAATTCTGGCCAAACTTTGCTCACGGTTCTCACAGTGCAGGTCGTAAGTGACTTTTTTTTTATTACACCAGGCTCAGTCTCCATTCCTGACTTTTGTTTCCTTCTCTCCTCTACCCCAGGAGATTTTAGAATGTCCCGGAAAGTTCTTGGGCTGATGGACTCGATAGAACCAAGTGGCCATTTTTAGACTAAGTGGCCATTTTGAGGGGAAGAGGAAGAAGGGAAGGTTTTTCCTCCCAGCCCGAACCCCCATTTCATTCCCCTCCCCTTTTCTGTGTTCTTCCCTAGAGGCCAAAGCCACGTACATTAAAATTCATATATTAAAATCAGGACAGAACCCCATCGTACTCTGGAAGGAGGGCGGGGTGGGATGAGTGGGGTGGGGCAGGGAAAAGCCGAAGTGGTAGAGGACAGCCATATGTGCTCTGTGCCTGATCTTTCAGGAACATGTCTCTGTTCCATACATGGACTCATACTTATCATACAAGAGTATTGTTCAGACACAGGATGATCAATTTCTTTTTAATCTTTTTTGTAGGTCAGAAAACTTTTATTTTGCCTTCTGTCTTCCTTGGGTTATATAAGGCTAATATTTACTTGTTTTGTGTTCATTGTTTTCCAGATCTGGTGAAGGAGTCACCAGTTCCAAGGGAGCCAAGAGCCTCACCTGCCATTCAAGAATAGCAGCAGCAGCAGAAGAGCCAAAAAGAAGAAACCCTGAAACTCTACAAAATAATAAAAAACAACAGAAACAGAAAATGAGTGAAACAATCCAGGCAAGAGACATGGAGGCCAACACCAATGAAGAGCCACCAAATCCCCCTGAAGCAGCTGAAACATCTGATGATGCGCAAGCAGTAGCTCATGTGCAAGAAGAAGTAAAACTTGAAATTCCAAGAAACATCATCACCTGGATCAAGGACGCAGTGAAGGAATTTGAGCAAGAATTGAAACTAGAGAGAAGATACCACAATCAAATTAAAGAAGAGCTAACAGAAATGAGAGAGTTCCAGGAAGAACTGGTGCTGGAATTTGAAAATGCCCAGAAAGACCATTGCCAGCTTATTTCAAAGATGACCAATATAGACGCCAGAATTGAAAGCCTGCAAGAATTAATTGATGCAGCCAACAGAAGACTTAGCATCATAGGAATCAGGATTGCTGAAAACATATCCGAGATAGAAAAAGAAGCTGAAAAGACAACTGAGCTACTGAAAATCTTGGAGATGATTCAGCAACAAGTCAAAGACCTAGAAGCTGGATCCAAATGCAGTGTTACTGATGTCTTGGAAAACCTCTAATGCTTTCTTTAGATTAGTAAATTGCCATCAGTGACACAACCTCTCAAGCATCAAACTTAGTTATCTTACAGTCAGTTCATTTTCTTACAGTAAATGTTCTAGTCAATTCAGTTTTCTGATTGATGAAAGTAAATGACTACTGATGTCATGTTTTTTTTTTCTTGCAGTGTTGAAAAAATAAAAAAATTACTGCTGTTAAAAATGATACTGATTTTACTTTAATCTACTGTGGGGATGGAAGGGTGGGGTGGTAGGAGTTACAGCAGTTGGGATGAGGTGGGTTTGAATGGTAGGACTTGAGAGGGGAATTGCAATTGGGGGATACAGGCATCAGTAAAGGTTCCATGCAGGTGGTACCTGAATTGGGACTTAATGGAAGGTAGGAATTTCAGTTGGCACAGGGGGAGGTTGGTGAGGGTGGAGTGGAAAAAGGGTCTCTTTGATGGTGTGGTGATCAGACAGATGACAGGACGGCTTTGTGGAGGACATGGGACCTGACCTGGGACTGGAAAGTAAGTATGTATTTCAGCATGGGGAGGGACTATTCCTGGCACGAGATAGGAAGAACAAAGAACTGGCGATGGAGACAATGTAACAGGACACTCCAGTTTGTAAAATACAAAATGTATAAGTTTTATAATCCTGTGAGTGTAGAGACAGAAAACCTGGTTCCTAATAGCAGCTCTGCCACTTAACTACAGGTTCACCCCTGAGCTAATCATTTATCTCCTCCAGGTTCCTTATCCTGTAAAATGAAGGTGCTTTTAAGTCACTAATAGCTCTAAATCCTAGCATCTAAAGATCAGTTAGGGAGCTATGTAGGTGAAAAGAGACGAGGCCCTGAGCTAGGGTGGTGACAAGACCTGGACAGGTAAAAGAGAATACAAAGGTAAAAACAACAGGCCCAGGCAGCTCCTTTTTTCCTCTTGTAACTAACTTTCTGATAACTAGATGCTAAGCCCAGATTTTATACTCTCTAATGGCTGCCCTCTAAATTTTGATGCCTTGGTCAAAACCCCAGGCTCTCTACCAGAATGGTACTACCATCCACAGAAACCCACAGAGGATGAGGGGAAGCATGAGCTCCCTCGAATGTGAGTATAGACTAGTGAATCCCATCTGACAGATGCCTATGCTCAGTCTGGAACTGGAACTGGGCTGAGGGGCAGGGAGGTCAAGATATAGGAGGTCAAGATAAGATATATATTTCCCCTCAAATGCGCTTGGCCTCAAATGTGAAATTACCACGACTACTGAAGGTACATTCATTCCATAGCACTGCATTCTCTCTTTATCTTTTCATTTTCTTCCTGTCACCCAAACAACAGGCCACTCACTTCACATACTTGCTTTCAATTCAAATTGCTAAGTATGGAATAGAGTTCCTGTCTCAATGTATAGGCAGGCAGGCAAACATTGAACAATCTTGCAGGCATTTAGCCAAAATCATCGTGTCAGGTCTGTATGAATGGAAATCTTGTTCTATAATGAGCACACACGCTCATTCTACATAGAAAAGTGAGCCGTTTAAACAAAGTGAAGGACTAACAGCTTATTTAGCCTTAGTTTAATTAGAGCTGGAAAAATCTCCCAAGCTTTCTTCACCCTGCTCCCCATATTGCAAGCATTTCCCAGTGAGGCCAGTTCATTGTGGTGGGCCCAGACTAGTGAGAGATTCAAGGACAGCAGAGGTAACCTGGGAAAGAAACCTACTCATTTTCTCCAGAGACCCATCCAACTCAAAAGCTCCCACTATAGGTATAGGCCCAACTATATTCAGTCAACTTTGAAAATCACTTGTAAAAATCTAATCGTACTAAAATTAGACTGTCCTGTAGACTTCACATTTGTACCACCCATGAAATATCTTGCTATGGTATAAAGAATGTGAACCTTGAGTAGGGAGATCCAGGTTAGAGTTCTAAGAATGATGCTAGTCATGTGACCATATGGCACAACCCCTCTGAATGTGTTTCTTTATAAAACAGGAATGGTAATCTTTGTTCATGTATAACACTACAATGTTGTAAAGAGACCACTTGAAAAACCTGACAGAGTTATGGAAATGTGAGTTATTACTACTTCCCTGCCTTCCTCCCCTTTGCCATTGACATTTCCCAGAACTCACTAATTTTTTATATAATCTCTCCCTTCATCCCAGGAAAAGCTAATTAAATTAGCCAGTGGCAATGTCCTTGGAATCTCAGATGGCCCAAGTAATGGGCTGGATGGCAAGCCCTAAGAATAGGCTTCAAGAATCCAGAACCATTTGAGCCCACAGAGAAGGTTTTAGAACTGGAAGGGACTCTCAATTTCATCTAATCTAACCTCACTTTACAAAGTAGGAAAGTGAGGCTGAATGAAAGGAAGTGATTTGCCTCATTTTGCAGCTAGAACCTGCATCTCCAGAATTCTAATTCAGTGATTTTTTTTTCATTAAACCACACTATGCTCGGTCCTCTGCCTCTGCCTGCAAAAAGGAAGGAAAATAAGAGTAGGAAAGTTCTATTTATAAACAGCTGGTGGAAGGGTCCAGATGTTCCCAGATGCTCCACTTCGGTTCTACCCCTGAACCAAGCTGCAGTGCCTGAGAAAGAAGGAAAGAGGCAGGGAATGCTCCATGGAAATAGAACAGCCCATGTTCCTGGAGTTCTGGTATGAAGACAAACAAAGGGACTTGGCCATGATGAATTGGTATCACAAGGTCAGTGGAACCTTTCAATACAGAACCATGTATCTGTATTAGAAACCTGGAATCCTGCTACCCAACATTAACACCTCTCAGAAAAGGACCTAACTCACACTGAGGTGTAAATATGTTTATGATAAGGTTAAATATGTTGACTTTCTTTGCATTCTAACAAATACCAATGAAGGAATTGAAGTGCCCACCAGAAATTATACACCAAAGCCCTCTTAAACCTGCTAGAGGGGACCCCTACTAGGTTCCTTGGAAACCACCTAATAGGCCCCAATAATAAAGAAATGTTTCACCTATGTGATTCAGGTCTGTTTCGCTTCAATAGGAATAATACTGAGAATGTTTTGCTTCAATAAAAATAGTACTGAGAAAGCTTCGCTTCAATAGAAACAATGCTAAAGGCACTGCACCCCCTTAGAAACATATTCTGTTGCTAGCAATCACATTGTCTATAAAATTATGTCTAACAGAAAGCTTGGGGCTGTCTTTCCCTCTGAGAGGCAGTCACCGGCCTGTTAATAAACACTCCTATCAAATTATAATTGATTTTGCTGTCTTACTCTCGGTTATCCATTACAGAATGAATCTCTAATAGTTGGATTTCAGGAAACTTGACTGTGAGGGAAATTTGGGGGAATAGTATAGATCACAGATTTGGAGCTTGAGGGGACCTTATTGTTGTCCGTTCTTTTTTGAAGCGGATTTAAGTGAGGCAGAATTACACGAAGGCATAAGCCTCACTTTTTCTTCCAGTCATTGAGGTCCAGTGGCAAGACAAAAGTCAGAAGTTCTGGCAATGCTTGGGACACAGTGGATGATCTCAGCATCTTCAATTTCTGAGCAAGCTGTAAGTGCTCCGCAGTGCCTGCTTCAGGCACCTTCATAGCTGCCTGGGGTAGACATCCCCCTAACTCACTGACAGGTTTGAAGTCTGGCAGTTACCCTCAACCTGGTTTAGCCTGTTTATGGAGACAGTTTTACTGGGGTGTGGCCAATGAGCATGCTGCAGCATCTTGGAACCACAGGCAAGAAGTGAGTGCCAGGTGGATACCAAAGTTGGATGAGCAGCTCTGAAGAGGGCTCACCCCAGAGACTCTAGTCCTCCCTGAACACCCTATACACCCCAGGTACTTTAGAGGCTACCTAGTCAAACCCCCTTACTTTATAGATGAGGAAATTGTCATCAGAGTGGTTGACTTGTCCAAAGTTACACAAGCAGAGCCAGAATTTGAACCCAGGTCCTAAGGTATTTATTTTACATAGGCTTCTTCCTAGGCTACCTATGTGTAAGGCTCTGTTCTAGTGCTGCTACTACTAATAGTAATAGCTACCATGCAGGAGCTTCAGGTCTATATAGTGCCTTCTCACTCACACATTTCTCCACCATTGTCAATGATGGAGTGCCTGGCACAGAGTAGGTGCTTCATATATGCATGTCAGTTGATCTTCGATTTCTGCCTTTCCTGGAGTCTTTCTAGCAAATTCCAAGTAAAATTAGCTAGCATTTATAGAGTACTTTAAGGTTTGCAAAGAGATTTACAAATATTATTTTATCCTTACAACCCTGTATGTAGATACTATTATTATCTCCATTTTTACAGATAGGAAAACTGAGGCAAAACATGCAAAATGACTTGCCCAGGGTCATACAGATAGTAAATGTCAAAAAGCAAGACTTGAACTCGGATCTTCCTTACTCCAAATCCAATGTGCTGTCATCTTTGCCACCTAGTTTTAATCAACCTCAAATCAACTATGCCCTTCTGCACACCATGAAGGAAAGTCACTGGGACTCAATGAGGACAAAAGGTTTTCTTTATTAGAAATAGAAACTTTTTTGATAGTAACTAGCTACGGTTGTCCTATCTGTGGTAAGTCTATTCAGTAGAACCAAACACACAGCTTTTCAAATCAGTTTATGGATTCATTGGGCTTCCGGCTGTGGGAAGAATAAAAGGACGACATAATAAGATAGTGGGATCTCTAAGGTGCCTTCTGGCTTGAAATTGATGATTGGCTGATTACCAAACAGCCCCCCCCACACATCGCCCTCCCAGCTCCCCCCATACCCATTAACCAGAATGTATCACGATTGTCTGAGACTGAACTGGCGTTCTAAGAATGAATGAACTTCAACCTGAGACTTAGGTTTGACCCAAGTCTGAATAGAAGGTGAGGGAAGGGTGGAAAAGGGCAGTTCAGGGGATAAAAATTATTTTTTTCTGTTAACTAGGAGCAGGATACTGTGGGTCTGATGAGGAATCATGGTGGGCTGTCTAGCTAGGCCTACAGAAATGTTACCTAGGTGGGATAGCTTAGGAAGCTTGGAATCTCCATTCTGGTGTGGGTAGAAAGTTCTTCACTTTGGATGGCCTGCAGACATCAAGGGTTAAAGCCCAGGGCATCAATTAAGAGAAGGAATGATTTCCTGGGAGCCTCCTGAGGGCACATTGTTTACAAGCAATAGCTTCCAGATGACCCAACCACAGTCAATAAGGTTCAGGTAGCAAGAGCAATGGATAGACAGCTCATTTTTACAAGTTTATTATTCTACGATTTTCTAAGTTTATTAGTGAATATATTACTAATATCTTTACTGTAGAGGATGAGGAGTAGACCTTGGATTTCATTGGCATAGGGAGATTCCTTGATGAAGATATACCCTTCAACAGTGATTCTGAAACTTCTTGGTCTCAGGACTTATTTACACTCTCAAAAATGATTGAAGACGTTGCCCCTCCCCCCAAGAGTCTTTGTTTATGTGGGCTATATCTATTGATATTTACCATATCAGAAATTAAAACATCTTAGTATTATTATGAAAATAGTGACTATTCAGAACTCCTGAAAGGGTCTCAGGGCCGCCCAGAGTCTCTGGACCACACTTTGAGAACCTCTGTCTTCTGCCATTGCAGATCAGCAGCATTGTCTTGAGCACAGAGGTTCAGTACCTTGACCAGCACTGCATGCCAGTATGGTCAAAGGCAAGATTGGAACCCAGGGCTTCTCTGCCTTCAAGGCCAGGAGTCTACCTCTACCTTACCGCTGCTTCTCATCTTTACCATGTTACAGAACTTTAAGGTTCTGCAAAGGACTTTTTTTTGAGGGGGCAAGGCAAGGTAATTGGGGTTAAGTGACTTACAGCTAGTAAGTGTGTCAAGTGTTTGAAGGTGGATTTGAACTCAGGTCCTCCTGACTCCAGGGCTGGTGCTCTATTCACTATACCACCTAACTGCCCCAGGCCTTTTTTTTTACATTATCTCAACTAATCTTCACAATAATTTTGGAAGTTGGAGGTTAGGGTTAGGGTTTTATCGATGATGAAACATGAGAGGTCAGCAGGGAGACTATCCCAGGGTCCCACAGCTACTTAAGTATCTGGGTTAGGTTTTGAACCCAGATCCTGTTGACTCCAAATCTAGTACTCTTCCTATTATACCACATGCCAAATAAAATGTTTGGCTCCTATGGTTCTCTAGTAAAATCAAAATCTGCCCTTTATTTGATCATCCCGTTGTTGCTGTTGTTGAGTTATTTTTGAGTCATGTCTGACTCTCCTTGACCCCATTTGGGGCTTTCTTGTCATTTCCTTCTCCAGTTCATTTTACAGATGAGGAAACTAAGGCAAAAGGGGGTAAGTGACTTGCCCGGGGCCACACAGCTAGGAAGTGTCTGAGGCCAGATCTGAACTCAGGAAGAGGAGCCTTCCTGACTCCAGACCCAGCAATCAATCCACTGAAGCACCCTCTCTCTTCCCTTCTCTAGCTAAATTCAGAAGTTTCAGACCTTATCAGTCAACTGAAAGTGCTATATTCAAAGTTACTAGTGATTTCTTAATTGACAAATGAGATAATAAGGATCAAACAAGATGATATATGTAAAGTGCCTGGCACAGAGTAGACACAATTAATGCTTTTTCCATTTCTCTCCTCCTTCCCCTTCCTCCCCTTTTTTTTGATCTAACCCTAACCTTTCTCCTGACGACTAGTCTTAGCTTCTCTGGCTTCCTTCAAGACTCAGTTCAAACTCTACCTTTTGTAAGATACCTTTACCCTCCCAGCTGCTAGATTACTCCCCATTTACCCCACAGATAACTTAAATGTACATAGGTGTTTGGTTGCTGTCTCCCTCACTAGAATGTAAGGTCCTTGAGGGCATGAACAGTGTTTTTGCCTTTCTTTGTACCTAGTGCTTAGCACAGTGCCTGGCAAATAGTAGGTGCTTAATAAATGCTTCTTGATGATGATGGTAGAATATAGTGCTTTAAGACTTATAAAACATTTTACAGACATCATCTCATTTAACCCTTGCCATAATAACCTTGTATACATCCATTTTAAATAGGAAGAAATAGTCTTGGTGATGTTAAAACAGCTTGCTTATACTCATACAGCTAGGATGTGGTAGAGACAGGATTCAAACCAGTTGCTCCTGACTCAGTTCAACAGTCTTTCCATTACACCTAGCTCCAGGACTCTTGGGAAAGGGAAATTATGACTTTGACCTTGTTTCTGAAAATTCTATTGTGGCTAGGTTGGACTAAAAACAAAGAAACTTACCAGAGGTGCTTTCCTAGTCCTAGGCTTTACAATTTGAGGCAGCATCTGTGGAGTGATACAGGACCTTAAGGAGAGTGTGTCATGTGAGGTTTCTGATTCTCTCTTTGTGGATTCAATATTTAACCCTTGCAATATCGTCTTCCCATCCTGAGATTCCTTTATATCCTTGGAAATATCTGACTCTTTGGATTTCTTCTTTGAATTGTTTGAATTATGAGATTCCATATCCCCTTCCTTATGTTTCTTGTCTTCCATCTCTAAATTCTGGGACTTACTGTTCAAGTCCTTAGATTTCTTCCTGGAATTCTTCTTCTTCTTTGCATCCTTGGATTCAGTGCCTGAATCCTTGGATTTTCTCCTTGAATCCTTGTCTTTCTTTTCATTCTTCTGTTCCACACTGAAATCCTTGCATTTTTTCTTTACATCCTTGTCAATATTATTTAAACCTGTGGATTCAAAGATTTCATCTCTAGATTTTTTCTTTATATCCTTGTCTTTCTTCACTATATCCTTGAATTCAAAGTCTGCATCCTTGGGTTTTTTCTTTGAACCCTTGTCTAAATCCCTGGATTTAATTCTTGAATCCTTGTCTTTCTTCTTTACATTCTTTGAATCATCGAATTCAACATCAGACTCCTTGGATTTTTTCTTCTTATCTTTGTTTTTCTTCTTCACATCCATATCCTTGGTTTCAGTGTCTGGCTCCTTGTCTTTATGTGAATTCATGCCATTCTTTCGCTTCGACTCTCTTGAACCTTTGGGCTCACTGTCAGATGTTCTGGATAAATTGTCATCAGCTGTATCTAGTAGTTTAGTTTTTGACCCTTTTGGTAAGCCTGCCATCTTCTTTTTTGATGTTTTCTCTACTTGATATTTTTCTTTTTTGTACATTTGCTTTTTTTCTCCTAGGGATGAGTCTGTGGATTCTGATTTTCTTTGCAGACCTGTGAAAAATGGGAGCTTTCTTCTGGCAGCTAAATAAGCAGGAGGTTTCTCATAAATTTTTATTAAAGAACCTGTCATCCACATAGGAGCCACTTTCTGATCATCTTTTACTACATCCCCTATCTGAAAAATGAATTCAAACAATATAAAGACTTAGAGTTTTTAAATTTGGCATTATTCTTAACAGTTAAATACCTATTATTGTACAGCATGAGAAAGAACTCTGTGTATTGATAAATGGTTCATTTGTAACTGACACTCATTCTTAATTTTACCTTTCTCTTTCAAGATCACCTTTTTAAAAGAAAATTATGATCATTCACCTGAGAATTCAGAAAACCACTCCAAAGCCCAAGATGGCTTCAGAGGGCTCTGATATTATTCTCTGGGAATCCAGGTAAGGATTAGGACAGGTCTTTAACCTTTCCCTGGTCATACTGTTCTATTTTATACCTGGGCTAGTCCTGAAAAATCCAGAAGTGGATGATTTGGGGACCTGTGTCTGGGTGACACTTCCTGTAACACCCTCCCTGCAGCCCCACTATGAGTCTGAACCAATCTGATTCCTTAGAGGTGTGTTTCCTGTAAGAGATGTTGGCCTAAGCACAGGGCCCATCCCCATAGAGCAGTTCTAGGTTTCCAAATATATCCAATCCTATTTCTAACTCTGTCTCCAGAGCCATCTTAGAATTCATGGTAAGGACCAAGAACTGGAACTGTCTGGAACTGACAACTTCTATATCACAAAATGGTTATACATCAAATAGGTACAGGAAACAACAAATAATAAAGACATCTGGCATGCACATTGATTCATACACCTCATTGCTATGTTTAGCTCCCACATAATTTCCATCCCTATCCCATTCCCTTCCAACCCCAGCATGGTCCAATGAAGGTACACCTTTAGGTAGAACTGTTACTAAGGATTTCCTTTAAAATTCTGCTCTGGTCTCCAGTACTGGTGAGTAGGTAGGTAATCCAGAGTTCTCAAAGACTATACTCACATATTGTAAATTCTGCCAAGGACTACCAATTTGTAAAGCTTTTAAATACAGGTTAAAATACACAGTCCAGAAGCTTCAACCATGCCTGCTTGCCGAGGACCAACCAAACCATGGTGGGAGGTACACTACATACACTAGACAACAGGACGTGGGCTCCAAGGTAGATCCCCGAAGGAGTGAGCAACATAGGTGGAAGGAAATTGTGAATCTCTTTTGGAGTACGGAACTTCCTAAGGAACCACACTACCAGACTGAAATTTCACTTTCTCTCGTTTCTCTCGTTCATCTTGAGTCAGGTAAACATTGTGTATAGTAAGAAAGACCACTAGAAGAAGCAGGAGACTTAGGGAGCTGCCTAGACTAGATAACCCGCTCTGGAGTAATCAGGAGCGTTGGATACAGGGGAAGTCTTTATGGAAAACAGTAAGTAACGCTTTCCGAATCCCACAAGTGACCCTTGACAGAGCCAGGAAATCCCATTAAGTGACATATCATAAACCCACCTTTGGAGAGCAACGGAGGGCAAGGATCTGTCATAATGCACACTTCTTAAATCACACATTAATGGAGATGAAGAAAGCTTGCCCCAAGCACTCACTCTTGCTGTTCCAAGGTTAAAACTCGAGCTACTTCTGCAGCTGCTTGACATTTTTCCTGAATGGTCTTTAAGTAGTAAAGACCAACCTGCTCAATAGGTGACCTGGTCTGTCATCCAGTGAATTGTAAATGGAACAGATTGTCTTTCAACTGAGATCAGGCAGGAATTCTACATGGCTGGTTTATATAGATGTCTATCACCTCACATCTGTACTATCACAACAGCTGGTTGTTGTTTCTGCCTAAATTCTCTCACCATTCACCTATCCTTCACTCAGGCATCAAAGCACTTGTCTGACCATGGAGGGGGGGGAGGGGCCAACCTTCCCCCTACTCAGTAAACTCCAATGACTCTTTATTACCTCCAGCATCAAACATAAAATCCACTGTTTGGTTTATAAAGCCTTTCTTGACCTAACCCCTTCCCACTTTTCCCATCTTCTTACATTTTACTCCCCTCTATGGTCCAATGACACTGGCCTCCTTTTTGTTCCTTTTACAAGACACTCCCTCTTCCAACTTCCCATTTTCATTGACTGCCCCTTATGCCTGGACTTCCCTGCCTCTTCTTCTCCATTTTCTACTTTCCTTGCCTTCTTGAAAGTCTCAGCTAATATCCCACCTTCTGAAAGAAGCCTTTCCCAACCCTCCTTAATACTAGTGCCTTTCCTCCAAGATATGAATATGCATACATGTGTATCTGTATATCTTATATGTACATAGTTGTTTGCATCTTGTCTCCCCAATTAGATTAAGAGCACCTTGAGGGCAGGGACTCTCTTTTCCTTTCTTTGTATCCCCAGTACTGAGCACAGTGCCCAGCACATATTAGCTACTTAAATGCATATTTGCTTAACTTGATCTTTTATCATTAGCTTCAAATCAATATAATCATATAATCTTTTCAGTACTTACAGGAGAAGTTTCTCTTAATTCAGAAGGGGTTGATCTCCCCTTCTTCCCTGGTTGGTTTGGTTTGGAAAACCTCTGAGAAAAGTGTTGTTGTTTCCACGATTTTTTGCTGATATCACCAACTGAAAAAAATTCACACACTTTGGAGTCAAAATTTAGACCTGAAGCAAAGTGCAAGTTAGCTTAAGGGAGCCAGCTAACTTTACCATGTGCAACTCCATGTGTAAGGGAGCTGTTGCTGCAGATGCAGCTCCCCCGCCCCGCACACCTGCATAACGTAGTGGTCCTCAAGAATTTCTGTGCTCTAAAATTTCATCACTGGCATCAAAGATGGGATTTGTCATTACTCTTTTTTTAGTCTATGAATTTCATCATGGTAGCTAGACACAACAATCAGACGCAGCATACACACACACGCACACACACGCGTACACACACATGCAAACACACACGCGCACACACACGCACACACATCCCTGCTTAGCTCTCTAAGCTCACTTTTTGGGTTTCATTTTCCTTGTGGTTCAACTATTAGCTCTCTGAAGGTAGAAATCAGATCTCCTGACAATTTTATACCCTCATAGCCCCTTATACGGAGCTAGAGTAATCAATATTAATTTTAGGTGCTTAAATTCCCACTTACTTCAAATCCTGGGAAATAGGACCCAGAATTAAGCATTTTTTGTGCTTTGTTAGGGTAAATCTGTTCAATTCAAAAAACATTTATTAAATCCCTACTTTGTGCTAAGCACTAGGGGTGGTATTTTGTTGTTGTTGGGAACTATGGTTTAAGTGATTCGGTGAACTCCAGGAGCGTAAAGTCTCTCTTCTGGAACAGATCTGGATGAACAAATGTATTTAAAGTGCTTTAAGGTTGCTGTATAAATGCCTGTTATTACTATTTTAAACATCCAGTCTTAGAGTGTTGTCTGGGGCCTTCCCTACAGTCCTATGGTCAAAAGCAGAACTTGAAAACTGGTTTTCCTGACAAGGATAGTTCTCTATCCACAAGGGCATGCTGCCTCTCAGGCATTCGAGAGAAAGATGAGTAGCAGTATGGTATAATTAAAAGGAGTTCTAGGCCTGGACCAGGGTTCAAATCGCATCCACATCACTTACTACTGTGTGACCTTGGGCAAATCATTGCACCTGTGCGGGCCTCAGTTCCTTCATCTGTAAAATGAAGGGGTTGGATTAGATGATCACTAAGGCCCCCTTCCAGATCTTTATTTATGATCCTATGAGCATGTGGTAATCCTATCATCCCTACCCTAGGGCTAATAGGACCATACAATCACAGACCTTGAGCTAGAAGGGAGGCTTCCATATGGAGCAAACCTATTACTTTATAGATGAGGGGCCTGAGGTCCAGAGAGGTAACTCAAATAGTAAATATCAGAGGAACTTCTCATTTAATAGTGTAGCTGAAATAATTTGGTCTGAATACAGGCTGCTGGTACTATCCGCCACATTGTGAGAGATGCATTAAGAAGCTAGAGCCTAAGTGATGCAAGGCCTGGAAACCACAGCAAATCACCTGAAGGGGTGGTGTGTGTTTGAGTAGACACAATTTGATATGTATTAATAAATGTATTAATATATTTAAACAAAAATAAATAAATAAATATATTAATAAATATTAATAATATTTATTAATAACACTGTTATTATATCAAATATAATAAGTGGTTCCAGTCCAGTGGAAATCTGCAGTACAAATTCAAATAATGCAGCAACTTTACAGGATTCATTATTCGCCTTTTTTGGGACCTAGATCCTATGAGGACGTTTTTTTACCTTAAGAAGGAATGCATGCCTATTATATTTAAATATCTGAAGACCTGTCATCCGAAAAAATGAATTTAATTTATTCTCTATAGCTTCCGAGAGTGAGATTTTTGCGATTCTGTGAGAAATAAGATCAAGATGTTCCAAGGACGCAGATTCAGATTGACTTAAAGGTAAGGCATTTCCCAATGGAGATGTTCAACAATGGAATGGGTTGTCTCATAGACTAGCTCATACATATAAGATGGTAAAGCCATGGCTAGAAAACGATCTGGGGTGTTTAGTGGTCTACAAGTTCAATATGCATCAACCTCAGTGTGATAGAATAGATAAGGAAACTAATGCTATCTTAGTCTGCATTAAGAAAAGACCATCGATTTAGAGTCAGAAGAGACTTCAGTGGCCATCTAGTCCAACCCCCTCATTTTATAGATGAGGAAACTGAGGCCCAGAGAGACTAAGTGACTTACTATCCAAGGACATATGGGTAATAGATAACAGAAGAAGGATTAAAACCCAGATCCTGAATTCAAAATCATAATACTTTCCACTATACCATACTGTACTCGTATAACTTCAATGGGAATATGACTTCCAAACTTTTCATCCCAGACCTTTCTTCCAAGCTTCATCCTCTCATCTCTAGTAGGCAAGAGACATTATCTACCTGGGCATCTCACTAGAACCTCAAATGCAACCCTTCTGAAACTGAGCTCAACTTCTTGCTCCCTTCCCCTACTCCTCATTCTGACCTAAGAATTTTTGCAAATAGCACCACCATTCTCCAGTCTGCCGTGTTCAAAACCTTGGTGAGATCTTTGTCTCTTCCCTCTCGTTTCCTGTCCAAAAAGCTTGCACATTTTAACTTCATAGCAGTTGTCAATTTGTCCCCTCCTCACATTTCCAGTGCCACCCATTAGTAGAGGCAGTCATTTCCACCTGCCTGGATGTTTACAATAGCCTCCAAATGGTTTTCTTCCCTCCACTCTACCCCTCTCCTAGCCTGCTTCCTTAATTCTTTTAGAATAATCTTCCTTCTGCATATCATGTCACTCTTTTGCTTAAAAATTGTCATTTAGGGGTGGCTAGGTGGCACAGTGAGTAGAGCACCGGCCCTGGAGTCAGGAGGACCTGAGTTCAAATCCTGCCTCAGACACTTAACACTTACTAGCTGTGTGACCTTGGGCAAGTCACTCAAGCCCAATTTCCCTGCCTTTCCCCCTCCAAAAAAGCAAAAATAAAAAAGTATCATTGGTTCCCAGCTTGGCATTCAAAAGACTCTCACAATCTGGTGCTTCTCTACCTCTTTTCAGCTTTATCACATGGTATCTACCTTCCATACAGTCTATGCTCCAGGCAAATTAGACTGCTCTCTGCCCTCTGGCCAGGCCTGATACTTTGTGTCCAGAGCTAGGAAGGAGGGGAATCCTCTGAGTTCTGCCTTGCTCAGACCCTATCTGGAGGATTGTATTTAGTCCTGGGCACCACATTTATCAGCTGGGGAGATGGAAGAAGGCCTCCACAAGCTATTGTTTTCAATATCTACTCTCAATCTCTTTCCTTTGAACTCTGTGTCTGCAAATTCAGCTTCCTATAGGACATTTTCACTTGGAAGTAGATAGCCATTATGGTACAGCAGAAAATGTATTTGATTTGGAGTTGGAAACTCTGGCTTCAAATCCTAGCTTTACCACTTACTACTTTTATGACCTTGGGCAAATCATTTCTGCTTTCTGGGCCTCAGTTTCCTCATCTATAAAACCAGGGAACTGAACTAGGTGAGACCTAAGGTCCCTTCCAGATCAAAGTCTAAATTTCCATGAGAGAAGAATGAGGATCAATGGATAAAACCTCCCGGGAAGTTTTTTTTTAGGGCAATTGGGGTTCAGTGACTTGCCCAAGGTCACACAGCTAGGTTTTTTTTTTTTGTTAAGTGTCTGAGTCCAGATTTGAACTCAGGTTCTCCTGACTTTAAGGCCGGTGCTCTATTCATTGCACCACCTAGCTGCTCTGCTCCCAGGAAGTTTTTAAGCAAAACTTAGTCAACCCCCTGTCTGGTATGTTGTAGGGGAGCATCTTGCTCAAATGTGGGTTAGACTGGATAGCTTCCAGGGTCTCTTATACCAGAGAGAGCATCTGTAATCACTTCTTGTGATTCAGAAGCAGTGAAGCATGTCTGCTAAAAAAACAATGCATTCTTCCATTGCATTAATAAGCAGCACAGCATGGAGAATGAGGAAGGCCCTAGGAGCACTGTGGTGAGAGCACATTTGGAGACTGTTGCTTAATTCATTTGGGCCCCTTATTTTAAGGATATTGACAAGCTAGAAGACTGTTCAGAAGAGTATGATCACATAACAGGAAGGCAATGGGGATATTTAGCCCAAAGAAGACTTGGGGATATTGTCAGGGGTACGTGCATTATTGACATTTTCTCCAATCTGCTCTTGCTAGCAGATTCAAGATGGCTCCAGCATACCCCTGGGTGGGTTGGGCAGCTGGGGGAAAGAAAGAGAGGGACATGATAACTGTTTTCAAATATCTGAAGGTCTCTCATACAAAAAAGGGTTTCGACTTATTCTCTGTAGTTCCAGAGGTAAGATCTAAAACCGGTGGATGGAAGTTACATTGAGAGACATTTGGGGCTGTCATAAAGAAGAATAGGCTTGGGGTGGCTAGGTGGTGCAGTGAATAGAATACTGGCCCTGGAGTCAGGAGGAACTGAGTTCAAATCTGGCCTCAGACACTTAACACAAAAAACTAGCCATGTGACCTTGGGCAAGTCACTTAACCCAAATCGCCCTGCCTTCCCCCCTCCAAAAAGCAAAAAAAAAAAAAATAGGCCTCTCTTAGGAGGTAATGAATTTCCTACCACTAGAAGTATCCAAGTACAAGATGGATAACCACTTGTCAAAGTTATTTTAGAGAATATTAATGTACTGGGGAAAAGTTTTAATCTCTGAGGATGTGGCCAACTCTATATTTCTATGATTCTATGAACTTTATTCAAATTCTTACCTGGAATGGAATTATCAGAGGATCCAAAGTTCAGTCTTCTACTAGAAAATAAATTTTTAAAAATTACATTTGTACAGGAGCAACTTCTTGCCATTATGTTTTACTGTTCATAGCAAGTCTCTAGCAGCAGTAATGTGGGCACTCCCCTGCATTTCACTTGGAACCAGTACCCTATTTCACTGAGCCCATCTCTCCTCTGTATTTCAGAAGTATGGAGCAGTATTTGCAAGTTCTTATGAAGTCCTAGAACCAAACCGATCTGTGCTGTACCATAAACTTACTACAAATGGAGGAGTTTGCCAAGCTCTGAACTGAACCTCAGTGTTAATTACTTTAAGGAAGCTGGAGAAGAAACCAAGTCATTTTAAAGAACCAATCGGAATTGGCTCTAAACTTACAATACTGCTGAGCCGAGCTGGAGAGGATTTGAAGAAGGGTAAGGTCCTAGGATCAGGCCATGGGACAGATGTCATGTGACAGCCCGTGACCTGTGCTGGTGGATCCAGTGCCCACACCTACCTAAACACAGATCTTCCAAGTATAGAAGAGACTGAAAAGGAACAAAGTTAGAGCTACAAGTCCCCAGAATGTTGCTCTGAACCCTCCGGACATTTAATGAAGATGCATTGCTTCGTGTTCTTTTCTGATTATCGACTTCAACTAGATGATCAAGTCATCAAAGGCAAAAACATTGTATTTGATTTCCCTCTGCTAATGCCACCTCCCCCACAGAAATTTAGTCTAAAGTCCCAGCAATTTGGGAACAAACAGCTGCCCCTGGCTCTGCAGCAGTCATCCCTTCTCTCCTCTTTCCTCAAATCTGATTTTTCCCCCTTTTTTCTCTCCTTATCCTTACCTCCTTCACATTTTCTTCCTGCTAGAAGAGGGATTTCAACCTCTTCAGTCCCTGTACCACTTGGCTTTGAGTAAATATTTCTACACCCTCTATTCAATATGTTTACCCTGTATACGCACAGAGAAAATAAATATAGTTAGGGAGTAGAAGCACGACCCTCCCACAGCTCCGGCTTCCATCTTCCCCAATCCATGTAAAAAGGGGGCTCTAAACAAACTTTGGAGCTGCAGAACCCACAAAATGACACAAAGAAGCTAACCTCCCGCTGAGGACAGCCCGGCAGGCCGGCAGGAATCGGCCAGCGCAAAGCTCTGGGAGCCTAGCCCAGCCCCACGCCGAGGCTTTAGCCCCAGGGCGGGCCTGACCAGCCTCCAGCCAGAGGGACTCCAGATCAGCAGCAGCTGTGGCCGTTTCCAGATTTATCAATACATAGATGAGAAGGACAAGTTCTAATAAGGAATAATAGCGGGCGACGGCGCGGCAGCCTGTGCGGGAAGGTGCGGCGGCGGCAGCGCGGAGGGCGCAGGCCAGGAAGGCGCAGCGGCCTGTGCGGGAAGGCGTGGTGGACGCAGGCCTGGAAGGGGCCTGATCAACTCGGAGGGCAAGTCTTCCCACCAACCACAAGGTCCACTACCAGGCCTATCACCAAAGGGCTGGGACTGGAAAGAGCAAGGTAAGAAGCAAATACAGAGGCTCCTATACTGGACAGCAAACACTCCTGGGGCTACCACTTCATAGCCCAGAAATCTTTTTTTTTTTTAAAGCCCCTTTCAGGACCTCCAAAGACAAGGATGGCAGAGTGAACCCCATTTGCTCCAAACCCCCCCTCTGACCCTGAAAATAAAGTAACTCTTGCCCCAGGGCAAAACCCTCTACAGTAAAGGCTTGGGATCCTAGGGGAAGGGCGTGGCTAGGACACTGCCTCAAAATGGGTAGAAAGCAGACTACAAAGACAAAGACTCTAGAGTCCTACTATCCTCAGAGGGAGGAACCAACCTCAGAGGGAGACAATGTGGACTCCACACCCACAGCTGAGACTTCAACAGGGAATGGATCCCAAGCACAGAAGGCTCTCCTAGATGAGGTAAAAAGGAACTTTGAAAGCAAAATGAGAGAGATAGAAGACAAAATGAATAATTCTCTCAAAACGAAAATAGCAGAATTCGAAAAACATTATAATGAGGAAAACATCTCTCTAAAAAGAAAAGTGTATGATATGGAAAAGGAGCTTCAAAAATTAACCAAGGAAAATGATTTGCTAAAAACCAGAATTAAACAAATGGAAACAAATAACTCTATGAGGAACCAAGAATTAGCCAAGCAAAACAACAAAAATGAAAAATTAGAAAAAGAGGTAAAATACCTCAAAGAAAAAATAACTGATCTGGAAAACAGATCCAGGAGAGATAATCTGAGAATCATAGGCCTACCAGAAAATTATGATGAAAAAATGAGCCTGGACAACATTCTCCAAGAGCTCGTTAAGGAAAACTGCCCTGAGATACTAGAACCTGAGGGGAAAATAGAAATTGACAGAATCCACCGGACACCTGCTGTAAGAGATCCCAAACTGAAAAATCCTCGAAATGTTGTGGCCAAACTCCAGAACTACCAGATAAAAGAGAAAATACTTCAAGCGGCCAGAAAGAAACAATTCAAATATCGAGGGTCCACAGTGAGGATTGCACAGGATTTGTCAGCCTCCATACTGAAAGATCGGAGGCAGTGGAATACAATTTTCAGGAAGGCAAAACAGCTCGGATTACAACCAAGGATCACATACCCAGTGAGACTGAGCATATTCTTCCAGGCAAAGAGATGGTCATTCAATGATATAACAGAGTTCCAGACCTTCTTGATAAAAAAAGCCAGAACTCAATGGAAAATTCAACCTCCAATTACGAGAAGCAACAGTGACTTAGAAAGGTAAACAAGGAGAACACACATCATTTTAGAGGGAAAGAGGGGAGGGAGAGGAGCTTCGCATGAGATCTGTTCCTGTCATTCTTGATGTGAAGAAAAAATAGCATACCTCATTAAGTATAACAATATCCTACAGGCAGTAGGAGGGGGAAAGGGTTACAAAAGGGGGGTGGGAGTGATTTGTAGGGAGGGAAGTAGTAAGGGGAAAAGGGGAGGAAAAGGGAGGGGGGGCCGAAAAGGGAACACTGAGGGAGGCGGTGGTCAAAAGGAAAACTATTAAGGGGGGGAAGGGAGAAGGGAGGGAAAATACGAACATTAACAGGGGCAGGAATAGGATGAGGGGAAAGAAACAGATAACAATCATAACTGTAAATGTGAATGGAATGAACTCTCCTATAAAACGGAGACGGATAGCAGAATGGATTAGAAATCATAATCCTACAATATGCTGTTTACAAGAAACACATTTGAAACAGAGGGATACACACAAGGTAAAGGTAAAAGGTTGGAGTAAAATATATCATGCCTCAGCTAAAGTAAAAAAAAAGCAGGGGTAGCAATCCTTATCTCAGATAAAGCAAATGCAAAAATTGATCTAATTAAAAGAGATAAGGAAGGAAACTACATCCTGTTAAAAGGCACCATCGAGAATGAAGCAATATCACTACTTAACATATATGCACCAAGTGGTGTAGCATCCAAATTCCTAGAGGTGAAGGTAAAGGAATTAGAGGAAGAAATAGATAGCAAAACTATACTAGTGGGAGACCTTAATCTCCCCCTATCGGAACTTGATAAATCCAACCTCAAAATAAACAAGAAAGAAGTTAAGGAGGTGAACAGGATTTTAGAGAGGATAGGTATGATAGATCTCTGGAGAAAACTGAATGGGGATAAAAAGGAATATACTTTCTTCTCAGCAGTTCATGGCACATATTCAAAAACTGACCATGTTCTAGGGCATAAAAACCTCACAATTCTATGCAGTAAGGCAGAAATATTAAATGCATCATTCTCAGATCATGATGCAGTAAAAATTATATGCAATAAAGGGCCAGAGAAAGACAGACTAAAAACTAACTGGAAATTAAACAATTTGATCCTAAAGAATGAGTGGGTCAAACAAGAAATTATAGAAACAATCAGTAATTTCATTCAAGAGAATGATAATAATGAGACAACATACCAAAATCTGTGGGATGCATTAAAATGCATTAAAGGCAGTTCTTAGGGGAAGTTTTATATCCCTGAGTGCATACGTGATTAAATTAGAGAAAAGGGAGCTCAACGAATTGGGCATGCAATTAAAAAACCTAGAAAAAGAACAAATTCAAAATCCCCAATTAAATACTAAACTAGAAATATTGAAGACTAAAGGAGAGATAAATAAAATCGAAATTAAGAAAACTATTGAACTAATAAATAAAACCAAGAGCTGGTTTTATGAAAAAACCAACAAAATTGATAGACCCTTAGTCAATATGATAAAAAAAAGAAAGAAGAAAACCAAATTATGAGTATCAAAAATGAAAAGGGTGAATCTACCTCCAATGAAGAGGAAATCAAAACAATAATTAGGAATTATTTTTCCCAATTGTATGCACATAAATTTGACAATCTTAGGGAAATGGATGAATATTTAGAAACATACAAGTTGCCCAGATTAACTGAAGAGGAAGTAAATTACTTAAATAATCCCATCTCAGAAAAAGAAATTGAACAAGCCATCAGTCACCTCCCTAGGAAAAAATCTCCAGGGCCAGATGGATTCACTAGTGAATTCTATCAAGCATTTAAAGAACAATTGATTCCAATACTCTACAAATTATTTGGGAAAATTAGTGAAGAAGGAGTCCTACCAAATTCTTTTTATGACGCAAATATGGTACTGATACCTAAATCAGGAAGAGATAAAACAGAGAAAGAAAATTATAGACCAATCTCCCTCATGAATATAGATGCAAAAATTCTAAATAAAATACTAGCCAAAAGACTATAGCAACTTATCTCAAGAATAATACACTTTGATCAGGTAGGATTTATTCCAGGAATGCAAGGATGGTTTAATATTAGGAAAACCATCAGTATAATTGATCATATCAACAATAAAACTAGCAGAAACCACATGATCATCTCAATAGATGCAGAAAAGGCTTTTGACAAAACACAACATCCATTCCTATTAAAAACATTAGAAAGTATAGGAATAAATGGAGCCTTCCTTAAAACAATAGGTAGCATCTATTTAAAGCCATCAGCAAGTATTATATGCAATGGGGAGAAGCTGGAAGCATTTCCAATAAGATCAGGGGTGAAACAAGGGTGTCCACTATCACCCCTCTTATTCAATCTGGTACTAGAAATGTTAGCAGTAGCAATTAGAGAAGAAAAAGAAATCAAAGGAATCAAATTAGACAAAGAAGAGACCAAGCTATCACTCTTCGCAGATGATATGATGATATACTTAGAGAATCCTAGAGAATCAAGTAAAAAACTGCTTGAGACAATAAATAAATTTGGCAAAGTTGCAGGATATAAAATAAACCCACATAAATCCTCGGCATTCCTATATATTTCCAATGAAACTCAACAGCAAGAAGTAGAAAGAGAAATCCCATTTAAAGTTACTGTAGACATTATAAAATATTTGGGAATCTACCTGCCAAAACAAACTCAGGACCTGTATGATCATAACTACAAAACACTTTTCACACAAATAAAGTCAGATCTAACTAATTGGAAAAATATCAATTGCTCATGGCTGGGTCGAGCTAATATAATAAAAATGACAATTTTACCTAAATTAAATTATATATTTAGTGCCATACCAATTAATTTACCAAAAAACTACTTTATAGAGTTAGAAAAAATAGTAACAAAATTCATCTGGAAGAATAAACGGTCCAGAATATCAAGGGAATTAATGAAAAAAAAATGCTAGGGAAGGTGGACTAGCTTTACCAGATTTCAATCTGTACTATAAAGCAGCAGTCATCAAAACTACTTGGTACTGGCTTAGGAATAGAGGAGTGGATCAATGGAATAGATTAGGCACACGAGATTCAGAAGTCAACGACTACAGTAATGTATTGTTTGATAAACCCCCAGACCCTGGTTTTTGGGATAAGAACTCACTATTTGACAAAAACTGCTGGGAAAACTGGAATATAGTATGGCAGAAACTGGACATAGACCATTATCTAACACCATATACCAAAATCAAGTCTAAATGGGTTCATGATCTAGGTATAAAGGTTGATACTGTAAGCAGTCTGCTAAAACAAGGAATAGTTTACCTATCAGACTTGTGGAGAGGGAATGAATTTATGACGAAACAGGAATTAGAGAACATTATAAAATGTAAAATGGATAATTTTGACTACATGAAATTGAAAAGTTTCTGTACAAATAAAGCCAATGTAACCAAGATTAGGAGGGAGGTGGGAAATTGGGAAAGAATCTTTACAACCTATGTCTCTGACAAAGGACTCATCTCTAAAATATACAGAGAACTGAGTCAAATTTATAAGAATACAAGTCATTCCCCAATTGATAAATGGTCAAAGGATATGAACAGGCAGTTTTCAGAGAAAGAAATTAAAACTATCTATAAGCACATGAAGAAATGCTCTAATTCACTATTGATTAGAGAAATGCAAATCAAAACAACTCTGAGGTACCACATCTCACCAGTCAGATTGGCTAAGATAACAAAACAGGAAAATGACAAATGCTGGAGAGGATGTGGGCAAACTGGAACACTAATGCATTGTTGATGGAGCTGTGAACTGATCCAGCCTTTCTGGAGAGCAATCTGGAACTATGCCCAAAGGGCTATAAATACTTTCATACCCTTTGATCCAGCAATACCACTCCTAGGGTTATATCCCAAAGAGATCATAGAAATGGGAGAAAGACCCATATGTACAAAAATGTTTATAGCAGCTCTTTTTGTTGTGGCAAAGAATTGGAAATTAAGGGGGTGTCCATCAATTGGGGAATGGCTGAACAAGTTGTGGTATATGCATGTTATGGAATATTATTGCGCTATAAGAAATGGGGAGCAGGCGGTCTTCATATTTACCTGGAGAGGCTTAAAAGAACTGATGCTGAGTGAAAAGAGTAGAACCAGGAGGAATTTGTACACAATTACAGACACAACGTATGTGTGATGACCAACTTTGATAGACTGGACTCTTCTCAACAATGCAGGGATATAAGTCAATCCCAAAAGACGCATGATAGAGAGAAAAACGTGCATCCAGAGAAAGAACTAGAAAGAACTAAATTTATATCCAGGTGGAAGCAAAATACCTGATCTTTTTCCTTCTCTTATTTGATTTTATGTCCTCTTTACCATTTTTCATTCCAGCTGGTATAATCCATCCTTATAACCTGACCATTGTATAATGTGAAAGTATTTACAGATCCTATACTTGATTATAAGACGCCACGGGGCGGGGGGAGGGGAAGGAGGGGGACAAAATGTGAAATTCAAGGAATTGTGGAATTGAATCCTGTAAACTAAAAGGAAACAAATTAATAAATTAAAAATTGAATTAAAAAAAATAAATATAGTTACCAATCATTCCCCCTTGCCAAGTTTCTTGTACCCCTCTGAGAGTATGTGTACCTCAGGTTGGCAAATCCTGTGCTAGATAACCATGGTTCCATCTAGTTTTCCACCTGCCACTGTACACATGTATACAGATTTAAGAGAGACATCTTACAGTTTCTTATGGTCAAAATAGGCACTTCACATTATTGACTTGAAGATGGAGAAATATGGCCTGTGTGGATTAATATGTGTAATAACTGTACCCAAAGTGTGTTGACTCAATGTTTTAGTGTCCAGGTGGGGGAAGGTCTTCTAATGCCATGCCATGGGATCGTAGGGCTGGAAGGGACCTCATTGAGCTGCAAAGCAGACAAGTGGCTTTCTCCCACATCACACAGCTAGGCGGTGGCAGAGCTGGGCCTCAGACCAAGCTTGTCTGGAACCAAATCCACCACTCTTTCCCCTGTACCATACTCTATCCTTAGACTGGTCTTATGCAATATTTTAATCAATTATTTAGATCAGGGGTGGGTAACCTGCAGCCTCGAGGCCACATGTGACCTTCTAGGTCCTCGGGTACAGCCTTTTGACTGAGTCCAAGTTTTACAGAATAAATGCTTTTATTAAGAGGATTTGTTCTGTGAAGTTTGGACTACGTCAAAGGGCTACACTCAAGGACCTAGAGGGTCACATGTGGCCTCCAGGCTGCAGTTCCCCCACACCGATTTAGATGAAGACACACAACAGATGTCTATCACAGAGATCTGTGTTAATACAAAGTTCCACTTCCCTCCTTTTCTTTATGTCCCATCTTCCCTATTTCTCTCTTTCTTTTCTTCTTTCCTCTTCTTGCTTGCTTCCTTCCTGCCCCTTTCTCTCCCATTTGTTCCTTCCCAATTGCCTTCCCTCACTTTCCTCTTTCCTTTCTTCCTTCTACATTCCTTCCCTTTAAGTCTTTCTTTGCTTTCTTTATTCATTCCTTCCTTCTTTTCCCTTTATCTCATTTTCTTAATTCCTTTTTTCTTTCTTCCTTCCATCCCTTTCCCCTCCCTCCTCCCATCCCCTTTTCCTCCCTTTGATCAAAGGACAGTAGACTGGAATTTCATAAGATGAAATTTAAGTGAGGTAAAGGTCTGATCCTGCACTTGATTTAAAAAATCTCGATATACAAGTATAGGGTGAACCCAACAGCAGCTAACTGTGTGGATTCAGCTGGTCTGAGTTACTTTAGTCTACAGTCCTAGGCTCCCTGTGGAGCAGTGAGTTTCAGCTTCTACTATCCAAAGGGCCATGAATCAAGCCACGTAGCTGGGCCCAGCAGGTTCCGGTCTGGTTCCAACTCTAATCCCGCAGGAATGGGATGCTGAGGCAGTCTTGTCCTGCTACTAAGAGCATCCCAACCTTGTCCTCTGGAACAGGCCATTGTTCCTCTTAGACATGGGCTTCATTTGCATTCTTCTAACTTGGAAGGTATTCATAAGGAATACCAGTTGTGGGTTTCTGTTTTGGTGATTTTCACATTTTTCCCTTTGAAAATTATTTTGTTCACAAACCTTTTGATCAACTGAATAGAATTTTGCTCCTATCCTTGTTAATTAAGTCATCCAATCCCTATAACTTTGGAGAGTGAACTAGATTGAAGACTCTGCATCTCTGTAAAGCCATAGCCAATTCCAAAAGAATCTCCCTTTGCTCTGGGCTTGTGAAGAAAGCAGAAAGAATGTTCCTAGCTGACTGCAGTAGGGGATGTAGTGAGGTGGACTCAAGAGGCCCGAGTGCAAATACTGCCTCCATTTCTTATTATGGGACCCTGGGCAATTCACTTCCCTTTTCTGGGCCTGTTTCCTCATTAGTAAAATGGGAATAGTAACAGCTCTAATGCCTTGTAGTTGTTGGGAAGATCAAAGTCAATACATGTCAAGGATTTCACAAACCTTAATGCTACATATACATACATATACCTATACATACACACATATGTATGCTAGGTAGTGTTACTATGATGTGCTGTGCAAGCTGGCTCACTCAAATGTCTGTCAGAATTGGCTGATGGCTTCTGCTTGGGAGTTCCAGGTGCAGAGTTTGCATCTACCAACTCCATACCCGGAAGGGAGGGATTCAGGTTGAAGTGATGACCTCTGTCCTGAATCTCCTAGAATTAGTGACAGGTACAGGCCTGTGGTGGGGGAGGTCACACTTAGAACACTTACTCTCTGTGGGATTCAAGGAGACCTGAGTTTGGATCCTGCTTCAGTCACTAACTGTGTGACCCTGGGTAACACTTCCCCTCTGTGCACCTTCAGGTCCTCATTCCTGAAATTGGCAGCAGAAGAACACTGACCTCAAGGGCTACTGTTATTATTATCAAGTGAGGGAATCATGGAAAGTATTTTGTAAATCTTAAAATACCATAGAGATGTGAGCTAAATCATGGAGATGATCAAAGACAGAAAATATATCTGAATGAAAGCAAAGCTCGCCTGAGTCTGGAACTGTTCCTATCCTTGCTTTCCTATTTTCCTTCCTTCCTTCTTCTTCCCTTCTTGATGTCATTCATTCCTTCCCTCTTTCCCTCATTTCTTTATGTTCTTCCCTCTTTCCTTTCTTCTCTTTTACCTCCCTTTTGTTCCTTCCTTCTTTCTAGCCTTTGTTCCTTCATTCCTTCCCACCTCCTTTCTTTCCCTTTCTTTATGTCATTCTTTCCTTCCTTCCTCTCTTTTTCTTTGTCGTTCCTTCCTTTTTCTTTTACTTTCCTCCTCCCTTCCTTCCCTCTCTTTTCCTCCCTCCCTTCCTCATTTTCCTCACTTTCCCTTCCTTCCCCTCTTTTTCTACTTTCTTCCCTCCTTCATTCTTTTCCTCCCTCTTTCCTTCCTTCCTGCATTCATTCATTTATTCCATCCTTCCTTCATTCTTTTCTCTTTCTTGCCTTCCTTCAGACCTTTCCTTCCCTATCTTTACATCATTTCTTCCTTCCCTCTTCCTTTCTTTCCTTCCCCTTTCCCTCCTTTTCTTTATGGTCTTCCTTCCTTGTTCACTGTTTTTCTTTATTTCATTCCTTCCTTCCCATTTCCCTCTTTTTCTTTATGTCTCTTCTTCCCCATTTCTCTCCCTTTCTCTCCTTCCTCTTCTTCTTTGCTTCCTTCCTGTCCCTTTCTTTCCCATTTGTTCCTTCCCTATTGCCTTCCTTCCCTTTCCTCTTTCCTTTCTTCCTTCCATATTCTTTCCCTTTAAGAACTTCCTTTCTTTCTTTCCTCCTTCCTTCCATCCCCTTTATTTCATTTTCTTTATGCCTTTTTTCTTCCTTCTTTCCTTTCTTTATGTAATTCCCTGTTTTGTGGCTTCCTTCCTCTTTTTCTTATATTCTTCCTTCCTTCCATCTACTTCCCTTCCCTTTATATATTTCCTTCCTTCTTTTCCTCCTTTCTTCCCTTGCTCCTTCCCAACTAATCCAGTAAGCCCCCCAGTTGAGTCCTTTGCCCTTTCTTGCCCAGTTTGCTGGCAGGGCTTTCTCCCAAGTTAAGCTTGATCCTAACCCAGGAGCCAAAGAAGTTTCTCCTTGGATGATAGCCTTCTGCATGGGTCCACATCTTGGAGAGCCTGGACATGCACACAGCCTTCAGGATCTGGCCTGACTCAGGGAAGGGGAGACAGAGAGGGAAAGGCCACCCAGAGGTGCAGAGGTCTTGTGGTTGGTGCTAGGTAGTAGGCGGCACCATCTGCACTTCCTGAAAACCACAGGGGCTGTTTCAGCATTTAAGACCACCTCGCATTGATTGCCTGGCCTGTTTTTCCCATCCATGTCCCACATTCTTTTCATCCTCAGGCCATGTCTTATAGTCAAAGGTTACCCCACAAAGACTTCAGTCCAGCCCCATCTTCTGCCTTGATCTCTCCAGGCCTCACTCCTGACAGACCTTGGTTCCATCCTCCTAGCCCTATTAGCACTGAGCTTGCTCCTCCTCCAATGAATGCCCTTTCCCCTCCAGCCCTCTTCTTTCTTCTACTAGTCTGCCCTTGTTCATTGTTCCTTGTAGCCTCTGTGCTCCTTATATTAAGCCTTTTGGAAAGCAGCTCCTGAAAAGCCACTAGAAAAGCATTTTTGGATATAAAGGATTCAGAATGGTGCCATGCCTCTGAGGCCTTGAAGGAAAAGGAATATGTTTCTCAATGGCATGGCAAGAATTGGAAGTATTTAAGGTTTAGGTGAATTACAAATGTTTCTCGATGACAACTGGGAGGTTCAGTTTGCGGGACCCTGAATTTGAATCCTTTCAAAGACCTTTATTGATCAGCCTTTTGTTTTTCCAACATCATTCCTTCTGAATGTGCTCCTTCATCCCTCCCTCCACCTTTCCTGGTAACAAAACCAGTTGAGCTTAGAACACAGCGACCGTTGCCCAGCAGTGTAGGCAACATTCTACACCCACAGTCCCCCTCTGCCTCAAGAGCAGAGTGAAAGAGGGGAAGTTTGTTCTGCTTCCATGTGCACCAGGATTGGTTGTTACAATCACACAGCCTTTGCCTGCATTTTGTGTGTCTTTTTAAAAACGATGTAAAACCGTTACTTTCCCTGACAATCACCCCCTCGTGCAAACCAGCCATTATTCCTCACCTTTTTTTTTCTTACCCTTTTGGTCAGAAAAGATCATGCTGGTTTGCTCTACTGAACAGCTGATCCAGCAGCTTGCTGCCTAGATTATCTTTATTATTTCAAACAAAAGTCCAGGGAGTCATAAGCAGTAGTAATAGAGACTATCCAATCAGAACACTTTATTTTATAGTTTCCCCCCCACATATATTTTAAAATGAAATTAATCCATGTGAGTATTAAAGGCCAGAAAATATAATTCAACCTCACATCTCTGGAATCTTCATATACTTTATACTTCTTCAAAACACTTTTCCTGAACCATATATTATTTTTCTAGAAAACTAGTGAGGATTCATGGACCTCGAACAGAAGGGGAAACTGAAGCACAGAGTACCTAAAACTGGTCAAGTTTACCACAGAGTAGCAAAGGGGGCTCAGATTTTGTTTTCTGAACAAAATAGCACAACAGTGTTTCAAAACCATTACGTCCCCTGGATAACCATTCCAGACTCTTAATCAAATAACCTGGGAAAAATTTTCTGTAACAGACACATATGTCAAATTTTCTTATTAAAAGGAAAACTTAAAAGCGTGGGACAGACATTTTCCAGCCTAGCCAGAGCCTGGGCTTCTATATCATGATGTGATGTGTGACATCACAAAGGATCCCAGGCTGCCAAGTGGCTCTTAAAGGGAAAAGACCTTTTTCCCCCTCCCCTTCCTGCCGCCCCCCGGAATTTATAGTCTAAATGGCTATTCGATACAGGATCCAATGGAAGCTATGTGGCTTTGCAGTGCTGGGCCTGGAGTCAGGAAGACCTGAATTCAAATACAGCCTCAGACATTTCCTAGCTGTGTGATGCTGGGCAAGTCACTTAACCCTGTTTGTCTGAATTTCCTCATCTGTTAAATGAGCTGGAGAATGAAATGGCAAACTACTCTAGGATCTTTGCCAAGAAAACCTCAAGAGAGGCAAGGGGGCGGAGCCAAGATGGCGGAGTAGAAGCAAGACCTTCCTGCGGCTCCGGCTTCCACCCTCCCCAATCCATGTAAAAAGGGGACTCTAAACAAACTTTGGAGCTGCAGAACCCACATAATGACACAGAGAAGCTAACCTCCTGCTGAGGACAGCCCGGCCGGCCGGAAGGAATCGGCCAGCGCAGCCCTCTGGGAGCCGAGCCCAGCACCATGCCGAGGCTTTAGCCCCAGGGCGGGCCTGACCAGCCGACTTCCAGAGGGACTCCAGATCAGCAGCAGCTGTGGCCGTTTCCAGATTTATCAATACATAGATGCGAA
Source organism: Petaurus breviceps papuanus (assembly GCF_028583685.1). Taxonomy (NCBI): domain Eukaryota; kingdom Metazoa; phylum Chordata; class Mammalia; order Diprotodontia; family Petauridae; genus Petaurus; species Petaurus breviceps. The sequence continues at coordinate 37,517 of NW_027187334.1, read as the reverse complement.
GGACAAGGTGAGAGGCCAGTGCAGTCTGGACTTTGGGACCAGCAAGTGGGAGTGCGTGGCTTCTACCCCCGGGGCGAGAAACCGATGAGACACCAGCACAGCCTGCCAGCACCACGTGGCGGCTTCAGCTCCTGGCCTGCAGAGTGTAGGGGGACCAAGCACCAGTCTGAGGGGTAATCACTCTTGCTTTAACCTGCTTGGATCTGGATTGCAGTCTAGGGTGGAGGTCCTGGGGTGTGTGTCCAGCTTGCCAGAGTGTGTGGAGACCTCAGAGAGGGCACCCATCTAATACCTCTGGCAGCTGAGAAAACCCCAGCGTTTGGGACAAAAACTCCCCTGTCTGGTGGCAGAGTCCTACTGTGGCAAAAAGCCCAAAAAGTCAAATAATTCAGTGGCAAAATGAGCAGGCAGAGGAAACAAAGCAGACAGAAGATTCCAACATTACACTCCTATTTTGGGGATAAGAAAGAGCAAGGCATGGAACAGGAGGAAAACAGTGAAGTCAGTACTCCTGCACCAAAAGCTTCAAAGGAAAATACAAGCTGGTTACAGGCCATAGAGGATATTAAGAAGCAGATAAGAGAAGTGGAGGAAAAATTGGGAAGAGAAATGAGAACAATGCAAGAAAATTATGAAATGAGAGTCAACAGCCTGACTGAAGAAAATAATACCTTAAAAAACAGACTGACTCAAATGGCAAAGGAGGCTCAAAAAGGCAATGAGGAGAAGAATGCCTTAAAAAGTCGAATTTGCCAGATGGAAAAAGAATCTCAAAAGCTCACTGAGGAGAATCATTGCTTCAGAATTAGATTGGAGCAAATGGAAGCTAATGACTTTATGAGAAATCAAGATGCTGTCAAACAGATCCAAACAAATGAAAGAATAGAAGGCAATGTGAAATATCTCATGGGAAAAACCACTGACCTGGAAAATAGATCCAGGAGAGATAATTTAAAAATTATTGGACTACCTGAAAGCCATGACCAAAGTAAGAACCTAGAAAGCATCCTCCAGGAAGTTCTCAAAGAAAACTGCCCTAATGTTTTAGAACGAGAGGGCAAAATAGAGGTTGAAAGAATCCACCGATCACCTCCTGAAAAAGATCCCAAAAAGAAAACTCCTAGGAATGTTATAGCCAGGTTCCGAAATTCCCAGATTAAGGAGAGAATATTACAAGCAGCCAGGAAGAAACAATTTGAATATTGTGGAAACACAGTCAGGATAACCCAGGATCTGGCAGCTTCTACACTGAGGGATCGAAGGGCCTGGAATGTGATATTCCGGAGGACACAGGAGCTGGGATTAAAACCAAGAGTCACCTACCCAGCCAAACTGAGTATCATGTTTCAGGGGAAAATATGGTCATTCAGTGGAATAGAGAACTTTCAAGCATTCTTGCTGAAAAAAACAGAGTTGAATAGAAAATTTGACATTTAGATACAAGAAGCAAGAGAAGCATGAGAAGGTAAACAGGGAAAAGAAATCATAAGGAACCTATCAAAGCTGAACTATTTTTTTTTTAAGCACTAGGGGTTGGGTGACTTGCTCGGGGTTGCATGGCCAGTTGTTGTTTCTGGGTGTGGTGCTGAGTGTCTGGGCCTGGATTTGACCTGGGTCCTCCCGGCACTGGAGCCGGTGCTCTTGCTCGCTGAGCCACCTGGCCAAAGTTGAACTATTAACATTCCTACATGGAAAAACAATAATTGTAACTTATGAAACCTTTCTCAGTAGTTGAAGGGATTAGAAATACATATATATGTCTTTATATGAGGGTATGCGGGCACATGAATACATATGTGAATGTGTGTATATACTTTTACAGATATACATAGATAGGGGGCACAGGACCAATTTAACAGGAAGGGATGATACTTAAAAGGTGAAATTAAGAGGTGAGAGGAATATAATGAGAGGAGATGGGGAGAGATAGAGTGGGGCAAACTATCTCATACAGAAGAGGCAAGGGGAAATGGTTACAATGGAGGGGAAGAATAGGAAGGCAAAAGGGAATAGGTCAACCTTATTCCTATTGAATCTGGCCTGAGGAGGGAGGGAAATACACACTAAATAGGGGATCTCACCCTCCAGGAGAACAGGGGGGAAGGGGATGTGAGGGGGGATGATGGAAGGGAGGGCAGGCTGGGGGGGAGGAAAGTTGGAAGCACCCACTTTTGAAAAGGGACAGGATCAAAGTAGAGAATAGAACAAGTGGGAGGTGGGATAGGAGGGAGGGTAATATAGTCAGTCTTTTACCAATACATCTACTACGTTATTGTTTTGCATTAGCCGCACATGTACAACCTATACTGAACTGCTTGTCTCCCCAGTGGGGATGGGTGGCAGGGGGGGAAGGGAATGAATCTGGAATTGAAAGTTTTAAAATCAAATATTCAAATATATATATATATATATATGTGTGTGTGTGTGTGTGTGTGTGTGTGTATAAAAAAGATTTAAAGAATTAAAAGCTCTTAACAATGAAAAAATTAAAAAAAAACAGTAATAACCCAGGAGTAGTCAAGTAAGTGAAAGTTTAATTGGCCATCAGTTTGGAAACCTCCAAGGTAGAAAGGTGGGAAAGGCAATTATAGACTCTGTGGTCTCCCTAACCCCCTTGCTTTTAGTGTGTGTGAGGGAGTAGAAATAGGGGCAGGAATGAGGGTGGTGAGAATATTCTAATTTCTTTGGCTTGTTTCATGAACTATGCTAGTATTTTAATGCCAAAGCTCTTTTTAGATAATCAAGCTCCTCCATGTTTCAAACCAGTCTATATGTGTGGATCCAGAGGAAGCCCTTAGTGGAGAGGGAAAGGATGTTGTATTCCAGCTCCCTGGGCCAGTACTGGTTTTGTACACACACATACATATATATAACTGGTTATATATATGTGTATATATATATACATACATACATATAGTTGCATATATGAATATGTAGATATATATACTTATATCACACATGCCTATATGCTTGTATATGTTGTATTGTATATGCATGCATATATATACACATGCGTACATAGTAATTATTTTATATATGTTGTTATATATAAATATATAAAAATTATGTTATATATAAAAAAAAAGAAAACCTCAAGAGGGGTCACTAAGAGGCAGACATGACTAAAAAATGACTGAATAACAACTGATAACATTGGAACGCCAGCTCTGATAGGTCCTGTGATGTCTCCTCCATTACAATCTCCTCTATTACATTCTTTGTGTCCCCAGGGCTTAGCATACTGCCTGAATAGTGCTTAACAAATGCTTGTAGATATTAACAATGTATGTACAAAAAAAAATAAAACTAATCACAGAACAACAAAAGAAAATGTTTGTTGTCTAGGACTAACCTTGAGGATGGACTTCTGCTTTGTCCACTGAGGACCACCACGTTGGATGCTGGATGATCATTTTCTGGGGTCCACTGCAACTCTCGAATTTTAACTACAAAGTGATAAAGGGGTCACAATCTGCATCAGTGGAAGGTGGAATCACACCAATGAAAGCACATTCGAAGATTAGAAGTACAAGTTAGTAATCTTAGGCTGAGCCTGCTGGGGAGGAATTAATCAAAACTGCCTGCTTTGTAAACCTGAAAATTTGGAAACTCATGCCCATGAGTTTTAACCACAAAACTGAGCCAATGCATTGTAATGAAACAAACACTGGAGTTAGGAAACCAAGCCTCTCATCTTAGCTTTGCCACCAGCTGTGTAAATGGGGGTGGGGGGGGGCCCCCTGCTGGGTGGGGTAATGGATAGAACACCTGGCCTGGAGTCAGGAAGACCTGAATTCAAATGCAGCCTCAGTTTACTAGCTGTGTGCAAGTCTTTTAATTCCTATTTGCTTAAGTTTTCTCATCTGCAAAATGGGACTAATAGCACCTACCCCCTCCCTTGGGGTTGTGAGGAACAAATGAGACAATAATTGGCACATAAGTCATGTTCAACTCTTCCATACCCTGTAGACCCTATCATGCCAGTACTGTCCATGGGATTTTCTTGGCTTTCTATTTCCTTATCCAGCTCATTTTACAGATGAGGAAACTGAGGCAAACAGGATTAATTGACTTGTCTAGGGGTACACAGCTAGTAAGTGTCTGAGGTCAGATTTGAACTCAGGTATTCCTGATTCCAAGTCCAGTGCTCTATATACTGTGCCACCTAGCTGCCTCTGTATATAAGTGTTAGTGATTATTGTTATCTGAGCTTCAGCTTCTTCATTTGGCAAGAATTTATCAAGGACCTGACACATAGATTCTCTCACACACACACACACACACACACACACGGTAAAGGAGCTAAGACAGATTTATGAATTCATAATCTCAAGGAGTTCATAAATTTGTCAAATGAGAGAGCTGTACAGCAGACGATAAAGTTGGCTTCCAGCTCTGATGGTTTGTGTTTACTTTCTTTCCCTACCTCTTCATGTTCTCCTGTGACTCCATTTTGCAGAAGAATTAGAGGGAAAATCATAAAAGCCCAAAGCAGTTTATTAAAGGAGAATGACATCTATGTCCACGTATGTAACCTTGTCTCTATCACCCGCCAATTCCAACATGTCCACATTCATTATTAAACAGCCCAAGGGAGCGGCCTCCTTGTCCAAGAGGGCTTGCTGCTCAGAGGGGTGTAACACGTGGCCTGTGCCAGGTCTGGGTGGCTGCCCTGTTTGTGTGTGCTTCTTTATGCAGGATGGTATCAGCCAGTGCTGGGACGGAAGGAGAATGGGGCTGTGAGTGGGACAGCTCAGTGGCCTATGGGGGATGGGCCTCATGAGCTCTGTACAATGTGGCCAGCTGAGTAAGCTGCTTACATAGGTCCACCATTTACCACTCTGGGAAAAATCCCTAAATATATTCAACACAAGTATAATATTTGTCATTTTTTCCTTCTATTTTAATCTCATAGTTTTTTATTCTACCTTTTTTCTCCTTGTACCTTTTCATTTTTTTTACTTAGAAAGTCATGTCTCCCCTGTCCCTGCAAATGGCAAAGTGTGATATAAAAACTCACCATTTTCAATCATCTTGGCAATACCACTGTGATATTTTCACAGACGAATTGGGTTTCACAGGCAAACTGCTGCAGTTTTAATTTAGAAGGTTATGTCCATTGAGACTCATTCATAATGAATCATTTTTCCAACTGATGAGAGCTTTTATGTTCAATCTCATTTCTCATGTTAATTTAAAGGTCAAGGCTATTGCATGTGAGTTGACAATTTTTTTGGTAATGAGTACTGTCTGGGGTGTTCAGTTCCTTTGGCCTTTAATTTTCTTGGGCCAAGTATCTGAAGGACACTGGATATTTACAAATGCAGAATTACACATCCTGGACCTTAGTTGGGAAGAAAGAAAGAAAGGAACTGGCTGAGGAAGTAAGAGAGGTTCAGAGCAAGTCAGATTTAAAGCTGAAAAGGACTTTAGACAAAGAACCTCTTCGATTGGGATATGCAGGGAAACACTAAATTCACTGTGGGAAAAAAAAAAAAACAGTGATAGGGTCACATGGAAGAAACAAGGTTCTGGGGATTCTGGGAAAGAAAGGACAACTAGGAATCCCAGTTTACTCTGGGATTTTCACCCAGGGCAAGTAAGTCACTTAGCCTCACTGGCTCCTCACCAAAAAATGGAATAATCCCTTGACCATATTTAGAGTAGTAAAGTGTTCTGAATACCCTATGTAGTTCTTAGGCCAGCTATACTATTTTTTTTTAAGCAGTTGAGGTTAAGTAACTTGCCCAAGGTTACACAGCCAGTCATTTTGTGTGGGTGTTAAGTATCTGAGGCCGGAACTGATCCCAGGTCTCCCAGGGTGCCACCCCGACCACCCCGGCCACCCCCCAGCTATACTATTTTTGACACCATTAAGAAAATTCACCGGGCAAGTACTCTTCTCCTGTGATCTGACAGTCTTTGGGGGAATAGTGCCACTGAGGGGGTTGGCTATTATTTCCACTTTAGATGTGGAAGTTGACAAGATTTGAACGTAGATATGATTCTACTTTTTCCCAAAGAGTATCTCTTCCTCCCCCCTCCCCCCCAAAAAAGATCAAACTTATTCATTCTGGAGAGAAGGAAACTGAGGTCCAAGGAGGGAGGGGACTTGCCTGAGATCAGACAAGCTCTGCAGTCTGGGGTGACTGGGGAAGGAAGAACTGCAGGCAGGTGTATTTGTGCTTGAAACATATACCTCTTTATTGCTTATTCATCAAAGACATTTGGGACTTTCAAGACCAGCCCAATGAGGTTAGGCAGACCTCCCGGCACCTATCTGCTGTCCGGCCTTTTCCCCAGTGGGGTGGCACTGGGAAAGGCATTTTGCCAGGGAAATTCAAAGGCCGGCCCGGCCTACAATACACACAGTTAGTAAAGTCCCAAATGTCTTTTAATAAAATGGATCCTGAAATGGGGCAGCCGGCGGCCGGTGCCCTGGTCTGGGGTGACCGCCCCAGGCCGCCCTTACTGTACAGGCATACTTACTACAGCTGCGGCTGGCTCTCGCGCCTGCCCCGCGGACGCACTTGTCCCAACGAGCTCTAGTGGGAGGCCTAGGGGGAGGCCAAGGCATTATGGGGAAGGGGGTGTCCAAGGACTCCTGGGCTTCTGCTCCAGGGTTTAGCTCAGTCTCGGGCTAACCACTTCCAAGTACGAATGGGTAACGCCCTGGAACGTCCCTTTGTCACCGAACCCGGTGGGCCGCGACGTCACTTCCGCCCAGCTCCCGCGTGTCGCGCGCTCTCTGCCCAGCCTTAAAGGCCTCTGAGCTCTGAAGCCGAAGGGACAAAGGGGGGGGGGGGGGGGCGGGGCTGGCCCTGGTTATCACACATCCCTTTATAGCACTCAAACCAGAGGATTCCCGGCAATCCCAGCAGCTCAAGGATTTAGAGCTTGGCCTCATGGAGTGGACGGAGCTCAGGTATGGTCTGATTGACGATTCTCATTATCCTTTCCCTCATTTTATAGAGGAAACTGCGGGCCAACACAGGAAATAACCGAGAGAGTTAAAAATGTGTGACCTTGAACAATGGAGGCAGGAGAACTAGCCCAGACATTGATTCTCCCAAGGTATCAGAAGCCGCCCTAATTCTGCCATCCCTCCCCTCTTTGTGACCTGAAACTCTAGCGCAGTCTGGATTCTGCAGACTCTGGAAGCTTGCCTGCCTGGCCTGGTGCTAAATATCTGGGAAGTCTACTTTCCTATTTAGAGGCCTCACAAAGCAATGATACACAGAGGCAGCTCCCAAATTGCTAACAGGACAAGTCAGGTTCCCAAAGTTCATTTGTGGCTTGGCATGTTTGGAACTCACTTGCATTCCCCATAGAAAAGATGATGTATAAAATTAGTGGCTTGATTCCCAGGTCAGCCCACAAAACCTATTTAGCCCATAATGTAGTCGAAATACTTTGCATTTGCAATGAAATGTAGAAAATGCTATGTTCAGTCCTAGTAATTACACAAAACAGGAAACAATGTACACTGAATAAAAAATACTCTTTAATTTATCTTGATTGCTGGTACTTCAGGAAAAAGCAGGTTACACAAAACAGGAAATGATGTCGAATAAAAAGTAGGGTTTAATTTATCTTGATTGCTAGTGCTTGAGGAAAACAAGTTTAATTAGAGGAGAATGCAGAGATGGAGAATGCAGAGATAGAGAAAGAGGGAGATTTTAATGGAGATTGTGAAGGGGCACTAGGCACTGGACGGTTCACTTCAAAGCATGTCTATGTCCAGCCTCTTTCTTTCCTTTGCCTTGTGACAGGTGTATCCAACTCAAACTACTTATGTTCCATAGCCATGATTAGGGTCATTGTTTTGACTTACAAAGGAAGGAAGATGGAAGGGGAGGGAGATATTTTCCTGAGGTAATTGGGCAAGAATTGGAAGAAAAATAATGTGTGTTACTGTCATAAAAGAAATTACCTGAGATGGAATTAAAGAGGGAGAACAACTGCTGGGCTCTCCTAAAAATACTATTGGGTTTTCCTGAACCTTTGGGTGCAGACAGCTCCCCTTCTCCATGCTAAAGGGAGGGGAGACCCCATCAAATGAGATGGAGAAGCCCATATTTAAGAGAGGACAAGTACAAGAATTGAACCATACATCTAGTGAGATGGGAACACATGTTGCTGCCATGATGTCTTAAAAGCACCAAGGGAAGTAGAAAAAATTTTGGAATCATATCTAGGTTCAAATCTTGTCTCTTTCCACATCTAAAGTTGAAATAATAACCACCCCCCTCAGTGGACCTACAGCCCCCTCAAAGGGAACTAGATAGGGTATACAGAACACTTTACTACTCTAAATATGGTTAAGGGATTATTCCATTTTTTTGGTGAGGAACCTGAGGCCCTGGGTGAAAATCCCAAAGTAAACTGGGATTGATCCTAGTGTCCTTTCTTTCCCAGAATCCCCAGAACCTCATTTCTGCTTTCTTTCTATCACTGTTTTTTTTCCCATAGTGAATTTAGTGTTTCCCTGCAGAAATACACACACACACACACACACACACACACACACACACACACACCACACCCCCCACAGTGCTTTGCTAGTTTAGATTATTATTCCAGTGAAACAGGTAACATATATTAGGGCAGAGTGTCAGTTTTTAATCCTGATTTTACAAGTACAGAGGGACATGAGGCATAAGGTGTCCTAAAACCTGAGATGGTGTTGATTGCAGCCGTGGTTCTTGCTTCAGCATCTTGCTTCATTTTGCTTGAAAGACATAAAAGGAGGGGGTGTTAGAATTCTACATGTGGCTCAAAAGAATTTTCACTGGATGTTTTCTACTGGTGAGACTGTTTTGGAGCTTATCTACGAAACCCACTATGGCTTACATCAATTCAGTTACTTACTTGAATACCTTTAAGGTAGGGTTTTGTTGGACTTTGCTCTTTGTTTGGGATATGCAGGCTTTGGGAAGAGGAGATTTGTCTTGATTGTGGATTTCGGAGGTAACTCACCAAAGATGGAATCTAGAACTAGAAAGAAGGAATATGGTACATGTTAGGATTTGATGAATTCTTTTTCTGTCATTTCAAGCAATATTTTTTCTTATTACTGGAGATCTAGAAATCATCAGCCTAAAAGCAATAATCATTTTGGATGGAGGAGTTGGTGACTGAAATGAATGGGCAATGAGTTAAAGGCCATATATAGCCAGTCAGGTAAGACATTTTATTCCTTCTTTTTGGAAACCCAGACCAGGAAATTTGCATGTAAAGAATCAGCTAACAACAGCCCCCCTTTCCCCATGGTTACAGTCTCTCTTACTTTATTTGTACAATTGTGGCTGATAAAATTTAACTCCCAAGATGTGGCAAGATATGATAATCACTGGCCTAAGAACTAGATAGGGTATACTACATACTATTATATAGGGTATATTTCGAATTTAGCCCTTAGAAATAGCCGTCACATGCAGTGATACTATGTTTGGTCAGCCTCATATCATTTCATAATGACTCCCCTCTATTCCTGTTCACCTACTACCTTTAATGATTTAAACTGGATTTCTTCCCTGGTAGAATGGAAAAAGTATCTCCCCCTGCCCCCAACCATTCCTTGAAGTGTCTTTAAATACTTTATTGTAACATTAAATTAAGTCCTGGCCCTTTCTACATCTTTTGGTAAATGGGAACCTGCTTACAACCAATATAGGAAAATGCTGATTCTCTGTCATGGTAGGTTTGGGGCTTAATAAACTATAAAACTTGGGCTTGAACACCAATAATAATTCTGAACATGAGAGTTATTAGTAAATGAATATTTTCTTGAGGGAGGCTGTGAAATATCTCCATTTCCTAAGATGATTAGGAATTTCACAATTTCTAACATTTATAATTTCCCCCCAGATTTATCAAATTCTCTGGATTTCATACAATGTTATATTTGAGGGAACCTCAGAGGTCATATGTATTAAGTCTATATGAAGCATGAACACCTTTCTCCAAACGTCCCCCCCAAAAAAGCCCCCAGACCTCTAGCCTCTGCTTCTCTCCTTTCTGAAATGAACACCAGTAGAGAAATCCAGAAAACTTGTTCTCCTGATTTTTACAGGTGCTCTGATCAATGTGTACAAGCAAATGACTATTAACAGAGGAATGGCACACATACATGCTGTACTTTCATTCTTTTCTGGAGGGCTGTCTCCTTTGTTTGGACAGTCAGTTGCTGTTTGTTGTCTAAGGTGGTCAGCGCATCAAAGTACTCCTCCTCCTCCTCCTCTTCCTCTTCCTCCTCCTCCTCCTCCTCTTCCCCCTCCCCCATCTCCTCTTCCTCGAGTTCTTCTGTAGGCTTAGTAACTTCTGCTTCTGAAATGTAAGTTTCTTCCCCCTTTTCAGACATTTTGTCTTCAGATCTAGGAAAAGGTTAGAAAAAGAAGGTTAGAAGGAATACTCGTGGTGGGTTTGCTCAGTTAGACTTCCACAGTGTCCCAAGGATTTCTTGGTTCCTCTAGCTTTAGGTCTTCTCCCCCAGAGGAAGCTCTTTTAGGAAGTCTTTGGGGAAAGAGAGTGGGTTGGCTGGCTAAACACTTCATATTCTTCCCTTCCAATTTAGTCCTCACATTGAGGGGGGAACTGGTGAAAAGACTGTGATGATGCCTGTTTTACAGTTGAGTAAATGGACATTAATAGTTTTAATGATGTTCTCTAAGCTACAGAAATCCTTGAATGATGGACCCCAGAAGTAAACCTTACATTATACAGAGATTCAAAGAAACGGAGGCCTAGAGATGGCAGATGCTAAGACTTTTCAGAGGTCATATAGTAAATGAGACTGAATCCAGGTCCTGTGACTATAGGAGTTCAAGGCATCTGACTACATGCATGTTTATTTTATATACATACATACACACATATACACATATTTTGTTTTGGTCTGTACTTACCCTTCATACCCATCGAACTCTTTGAACCTGTCATATCCTTGATATACTTGGTATCTTTTGTACCCTTGATACCTTTGATGCCCTTGGCATCTTTCAGCATTATCCATGGCCTCTGATCCTACCAAGTCAGTTACCTTGGGCCTAAAAACACAAACTGCCCACTTCGGCAGGATTTTATTGGCTCTGGCCACCATTGCTACAATGTGACACAATGGGCTTGTCAGAGACCCCGCCTCTTGACCCCTCCCCCAGCCTCATTTGTTTGGTCGATTGTTTTCTCCTTAGTGGGGCTGCTAGAGTCATCACTGTAGTTGTCTTGTAATCAAGTGAAAAAAATCCTGTCTGGAAGAGGCAGGGGGTCAAAAAAACATGTTCTGTAAAGGAATTCGTTCTACTTGAAATGAAGTTCCTGAGGTCACTGGCACCTGGAAATGGAGAATTCGCCCCTTTCTGGCACCTGATGGAGCTGCCCTCATTTCCATCAATAAATATTTCCTTCCTGAAAGTCTGTTCTGTAGGGGACACATGCCGTGTGGGGACACAAGGAAAAGGCTTCAGATCAGGGCCCACCTTTTCAAGGAGTTTTTCATGTTGCTGGGGAGATGAGATGTATATCATTCTTCTCCTCTTTAAAATGACCACACACACTCACGCACTCACACACTCACGCACTCACACTGAGATCTCCAAACAGCCAGTGTACAGTAATGGGTCAGTGAATGGGACACACACTATGGGTTAGACTCAGTCTTGCTCAGACTCCCTCCAACCGTCAGAGAGATTGAGAAAGGGGAGAATTCCTTGGTCTGGAGAGGGTTTAGATACGATTTCTCGGCTTTGAAGGACACATAAGGAGGAAAATGGCAGGAGTGGCATGTGAGGGGGGGAGGTGGACATGCACAGCCATGCCCTGAGGGTGGCACCGGGTCCACATTCTTGTTGGGGGGGGGGGAGGTTGGGGGAAAGAGAATGGTAGAGGATGAGACTTGTACAGTTCAAGGGAATGGTCTAAAGAACCAACCAGACAAAGAAACCAGATTGAAAACAGTTTCCTACCTGGAGGCAGCGGTGAAGTGAACATTGAGGGAGGGCGCCGGATAGGAAGCCAGGAGGCCTGACATAGCAGCTGATTTCACCACATTGTTTCCCCCCCCCCCCCCCACCCAAGCTGCTTGACTTTCACCAAGGGTAGTAAGGGATAGAGTTGGAAGAGAGTCTGTCTGATCCAGACCTCTCCCGTTCCAGGCCCGCAGTCAGACAGCCAGGTGGTGGCAGAGTTCTGATTCAAAGGCCAGCTTCTGAATCCCAAGCCATTGCTTTCTCCTGAGCCAGCTCACGTGCCTTGGACACTTCATGTTTAGCTCCTGGATCTCCTCTGCCTGGCTCCTGCGGCCAAGTGGGCCTGGAATGCTCCCCAGAGGAGCCAGGGGACTCCCTGCGGCTGTGTTTCTGCTGTGATCCCCAGTGCTCTCTCCCTTTTTGCTCCTTTGCTTCCCTGATGGCAGAAGAAAGTAGCCTTAGCTATACCTATCGAAATTCCCTGAGAAGCTGTGTGTGCTGGGCCCTGCTCCATGTGAAGGTGCTGCCATTGTGGCTGTACAGTCCAGTCAGTGGGCCAGACGACAAGGATGGTATTGAGGTTTACAATTGGCTTTGAGACATGGGGCTGAAATCTTCTTACATTACCTAGAGCTGTGACCATGCGAAAGTCAGCTTCTCAGATCCTCAGTTTCTTCATCTATAAAATGGAAATAAGAACCCCTATCACATCCTTGTGGGAATCAAATGAAACAATGTGTGTAAAGTTCTTTGTAAGCCTTCAAGCCCTATCTCAATATCCCTCTTGTTTCCATGTAGAAGAGGGAGAGTTTGTTGTGGCTGGAGAAAGCCAAGTAAGACTTCTTGGAACATAGGCAGTGTTTGAAATCAGTGAAAAGGGTGAGCAGAGGAACAGTGTGGGCCTGTGGGACAGGAAATGGCAAGTTCAATCTAAAGTCATTTATGTAGTAGTTGCTAGGCATGGGGGCCGGGCACTGAGGATGGGTGCTGGGCACTAGGCACTGGGGCTGGGGACTGGGTGCTAGGGGCTGAGCTCGGAAGTCTTGGCACTGGACCTGGACACTGGGAGCTGGGCACTGGGCCTGGGGCCTGGATGCTGGGACCTAGACACTGGGACTGGGTGCTTGGTGCTATGCACTGGGACTGGGGACTGGGTGCTGGAGGCTGAGCACTGGGGCTGGGCGCTGAGTGCTGGGCACGTGGGCCTGGGTACAGGGGCTGTGGGCTGGGAACTGGGGCTGGGCAATGGGGGCTGAGCCCTGGGGCTGCCTTCTGAGGCCTGGACACTGGGCTGTGTACTCGGCATGGGGAATGGACGGTGGGCCTGGGCACTGGGGCTGGGCGCTGAGGGCTGGGCACTGGGACTGGGGGCTGGGCACTGGAGCTGGGCACTGGGGATAGATGCTGGAAGCTGGGCACTGAGACTGGAGGCTGGTCACTGTGGCTGGGTGTTGGGGGCTGGGCACTGGGGCTGGAAACTGGAGGCTGGGCACTGAGGGCTTGGCACGGGGGCCTGGGCACTGGGGCTAGGAGCTGGGGCCTGGGGCTGGGCGCTGAGGGCTGGGCACTGTGTTTTGGTGTTGGACATGGGGAATGGGTGATGGGGCTGGACACCGGGACTGGGCATTAAGACTGGTGGCTGGGTACTGGGGCTGGGGCCTGGAGGCTGTGCCTGGGGACTGGGACTGGGCACTGAGGATAGGTGCTGGCCACTGGGACCCAGGTACTGGGGCTTGGGGCTGGCCACTGAGGCTGTGAGCTGGCCACTTGGCCTGGGGCCTGGGTGCTGGGCACTAGGGCTGGGTGCTGGGTACTGGGGCCTGGATAGTGGGGCTTTGGTCTAGGCACTGGGGATGGGCCCTGAGGACTATGCACTGGGGGCTGGGTGCTGGGCATGGGGAATAGGTGGTGGGGCTGGGCACTGGGGCTCAGCACGGAGGGCTTGTCACTGAGACTG